>NW_027491518.1:0-600000 GCF_021521415.1 Bidens hawaiensis
GTTGAAGAGCATACTCAAAAGGACGAAAAAAACGCTTTTCGTAAGTAAATGCTGACGGGTTAGGATACCTGAAGGATAATATGCACAAAATAGATAAAACATAACAAATATAATAAGAATGACAAAAACAAATGATTTATTGTGTAACTTACGCAAGATCACCTCCGATAAGAAGGAGGTCTCCACGGGGCAATTGTAGTGTAGAATCATCATTGAAGACTGTAAGTGAAGGTTGTGCAAGAAGCCGAGCAATCCGAATAAGATGAGTTCCCGCCATCACCCGTATCAGCCATAAAATCAAACCATAGTTCATCTTTTTCACTAAGATGATCGTATAGAAAATCCTCTTTTTCCCCTTCGTGAACCCTACTCATTGCCGCCTAAAATATAAGCCATTATTTTGCGTTAATTAAATCAAAATCATCTTCGCGCATATTCATTATTGGTCAAATATGTAAAATTCCACATAATAAGAACACAATAAAGAAAACTTATCAAATATTGTCAATTATTTTCAAGAATAGGTGAATTAGATAGGAAAATTTTGAACCTGCATCATCCGCATGTCAAATCTTCCAACAAATACGGTCACAGATACAATGAGGTCAAACACAGTCTTGAATAAATCAGCCGATGTCCTGCAACACAAATGCATAAACACAGATAAAGATTCGCACGCACACACACACATATAGGATAGTGTTCCCTTTAGAACAAATATTATGTTGAGAACTACGAGAACAACATTAAATCTTGTACTGTTTATTAATAAATTGACTAGAACGCATGTAGATTTTAATATTTACAAATTTCGTTTTTTTTAAATATTATTATTCATGGTATTTTTATCTAAATGCGCATACAATATATGCACATTTTTAAATCACTTTTTATTAAAGAATTCAGGAGCGGAGAAGAAATAAAATCGAAGAAAAAGTGAGGAGATATAAATAAACATCTGATTTTTAATTTTACTTTTTTTGTTGGAGCAAAATGTACATTTCTTATGCAGTTCTCAACATACCATTGGTTCTCAAAAGAACGCATCCGTATATAATACATATATAAGAAACACAAAGAGACTTAAAAAATATATACCCTGAATACCAAGGAACCATATCCAAAAAATTAGGCTTCATCTGCTTGTTCTTCAACTTCTCGGTTTTTTCAACTGACAGGGGATGAGTGAGAGCCCATCTGATGATTAAAATCATTAATTAAAAACTGTTTCGTTTTCTAATTTTTGATGCAAAATAAGAAGCAAAAAATAATTTAAAGTTGTCTTCCTTACCCTGTTGATCTTTCCACCACATAATTAGCCATATAAAGCCCAATAAACGTTGCCCATAACGAATAAATTGGAGAAATTTCATCTGATGATTCACACGGGCCACTGCAGGAGAACTAAAACAAAAAAAAAATCAAATGTAAGTCGGCACATAATCAATTCCAAAATGATATAATGAACAAACTGAGAGCCGCAAATCATACCTCTCCGTATATAACCCACTTAGAGAGAAACGGGTAATCACCAGCGGACCCCACTGGAGCAAACCAAGATTTGCATATTTCATCTTTTAATTCATGCATTTTTAAAAACTTTGACAGCCAAATGCTAGGTTCATGCTTCTTCCAAAGTGAAAACAGGCCCGAATCCCTTCGGCCCAATCGTTTTTCATTCAAAGCTTGATTGCCACAGTGGCTATAGAATACACAACACGCTATACTTAACACCTACATAAATAATCACAGAATGACTGCTTAGAAGTTAAAACGCCAATTTCAACACATTCGCTTATGAATGCACCGATTCGGGTTCTAATGAGTCAAATGGGTCTTTGTTGACCACACCAAAATTTAACTGTTTGATCCTAACAAGTTACCAAACCCGCCCATTTTGCCACCTCTAAAATACCTATAAACTTAAGATAACAGACTTACTGTACAATTTTGAACAATGGTTAAGATCGCAGGTCTCCTCCCCGCCACACGAGAAACAAGACCCACATACCAAAGTCCCAAAAAAACCAAGTGGAAGACAAGAAGTACAGAAATAGACGAAATGTATATTGTCAAAAATAATGAGAGATTCATCCTCATATCCACCCCCATTGACTGAAAACTGGGAAGGTGGTATACAGCCGCCACTAATATCCATGCAATATACCTGCAAAAAAACTCGAAAATTAACGTATTTTGATGCTAACCTAAAAAATGGGTTTTTGAAACAGAGGGTCTCAGCATGAGCAGCCTATGTATCCTACCAATAGCTCTGCTATGAGCAGGATCGTACTGGGTAGGGGTGTGCATAAAACCGTAAACCAATATACCCAAACCTAATAAAAGAACCTTTAATGTTTTTTTATAAACCGAAAGTAGTTGGTCAGCTATGGTCATCAATATTTCCATCACCGAAAAAACCGACCCAACCCGATTATAGTAAACAAACGGTTAACTGAACTAAACCAATATGCATTAATATTATGGATTATATAAATATTTTTGAATGCTATGTATAATATATACAAATGTCAAACGGTAAAACTCAAATTATTCAAGCCCATTTAATAAGTGGTTAAAAAACTTCAAGCCCAATTACATTGTTTTGAGCTATTTTAGTCAGGCCCATAACACTTTATTATCAATTCTAGTTCACGGTTAAACTACCCATAACTGAACTAAACAAACATGTCAAACAAATTATAGTTACAGTGTTGGACCAAAACCAATCCAAACCGACCCATGCACCCCCCCCCCCCCCAATACTGGATACGTTTGTTTGTTTTCATGCTACAATAAAGAAATGACTGATAAACACTAAAAAGGTAACTTACCATCGACTGAAATTTGAATAGCTCGGTTTAATCGTCTTCCCTAAAAAAGGGGAAGAAAAGAAATAGAAAACCCCTAGTAAGCAGGCGTACATGGACCACCATTTGATGTTGTTATCTAGCTTCTGGATGAGTGTATGCATATTGTCTGATGAAATAAAAAACAGGCAGCCAATAGCAACCGCAATGATGGCGTGTCGGGAATGCTCGTGAGGGTAAGGGTATGTGTGGGTTAGAATGGTCCGCATTCTCATCATGTTTATGGTGTCTAGCAGACCACCATGCTCCTTATCTGACCCCATCTTCTTTAATCTTCAATCTTGAATCTAATGCAGTGATCCTAAAGTCACAAATGGTTGATTTTAAGTGTTTGGATCAACTGATTATAGTTTAATTTTCTGCTAACTAAATGATCCGTTTCAAATAAACGGTGATTAACTGATTATCTTACTATTTGATTCTGACCCATGAACAGATAGGTGAAAAAGATAATATATACAGTAGAAATTGCAAAATTAGGGTTTGATGAAGAAAACCCAGATACAGAATTCCAGAATTAAAGCAAAAAACAGGTGAATTATGAAAATTAAACATACCCATTACAAGTTAAACCACTAGTAATCAAATTCAAGCAGGCAATTATGAGAAAAAAAAAAACATAAGTTAAGAGATATAGTAGTACCTTTCTTTAATAAGTATAGAAAAAGAAAGAAAGAAAGTGATGTCTGTTGGTTATAGATTAGAAGCTTAGAAATTTATTTAGGGATAATAAATGGCATATTCTTTTGTTGAGTTTGGGTTACTTGCGATGATGATAATAATAATAAGTTGAATTTTTTGAGTAGGCGTACGATGAGACCAAAAGGATGGATTGACGGTGATGAAGAAGCAAAAGTAATCATGTGAGTGAGGTCGTATTATTATTATTATTATATTAATGAATGAGGTTTTGTATTGTAGCAAGTGATAAATAAGGTAGGAGGACTAGGATTAGGATAGGACACGAGGGAGGGTTTGTCGTGGTCGTGAGCATGACAGTCGGTTACTTGCGTTTGAGGGGTTTGTTTACGATTTTTTTTTTCGAACGGCAAACAAAAGCAAATATATTAGATCATCAACAATCAAACAACAAACACCCAAGCTGGCACAGTAAGTCACTGGTCCTAGCCCAAATTACACTAGCATGGAATCACCACAAACCATTACAATACAAATCGTTCCCAGTCCTCCCGCGATAAATACGACCCTCCTGACCTGGTTTTAACCCAAAGAAAACTTAATTTTTTTACGTTCTCCACTACGCTCCCACTAGTCACCACTGCACCGATATGCACCATGTCATTTCTGACCCTCCATAAACACCATAATGTGATGAGACAAATTGCGTGAAATGCTTTCGCATTTCTTTTGGAGAATTTTGTGAACTTATGTAGATTGAGAACATCCCGAACACAGAATGCGAACCAAGGAGGTGCCTTACACCAAGTGGATATGGCATGCCAAACCAACTGGGCTAGTTCGCACGAAACGAAAGCATGCTCGGTCGTCTCATCTAACAAACCACACACCGTACATACCAACGACTCAACCCCAATGTTTCTTTTCGCCAACAAGGTTAAAACCGGGACTCTATCCAACTCCGCTCTCCACGCCAAAATTCCGACTTTGCTAGGGACCCAATTATTCCACTCAAATTTATAGTCAACTGGGATCAAAGTTAACTCATTTATTTTTTCTTTAATACTTGAAACGGAGAATATTCCGGCCGACCCCAAGTCCCATTTAACATTATCATCTTCAACCCCAAGTTGCACATTTTGACAAAGGGATAACAAAGACCTGAGTTCCTCCACCTCCTGCACCGAGGCCGGCTGTCTCCGCCAATCCCATGTACCGCAAATATCCCCATTTACCATTACCAGCCTATTCATCACAAGACAACCCTTGTTTCTATCCAGGTCAAATAACCGAGGGAATTTGACCCGCAAAATGTCATCTCCAATCCAAAAATCTAGCCAAAAAAGTGTCCATTCCCACTTTTCACCACCTACTTCACCAACAACTCCACGTTAAGCCCCAATAAATTAAGTTCGTTCGAGATACGACTGACTTGCTTCCATGGGCCCGGTACCGAAATCTTTACGGTATACTCTGTCAATCCCTCGACGAGTGATGGATAGCCCAAATTGCCCTTCTCCATAATCTATCTTATTCCCCTTTAAACCACCACCACCACCATTTTTCTAACAAAGCCTGATTCATATCACGCAAAGACCCCAACCCGAGGCCTCCATATTCTTTCGGAGCCGTGACCCGATGCCATGAAACCCAATTAATTTTTGCCTTATCATCCGAACTTCCCCAGAAAAACGCCCTTCGCAACCTGTCCAACTTATCCAAAACCCCATCGGGAACCCGATATAGAGAAAAGAAATAAGTCGGGAGGGCGTTTAACACTGATCTAATCACCGTAACTCGACCCCCAAACGACACGGTCTTCACTTTCCATCCCGATAATCTCTTTTTAAACAACTCTACCACCAGGTCCCATGCTTTAATGAGGTTCATGTTAGCCACGACTTGGAGGCCAGGTGCTTAAACGGGAAGTCCCCCGCTCGACATCCTAGACAGTTAGCCAACTGTTGTTTTTCACTTTGGGTGTTACACACTCTAAACAGTCTGCACTTGGCCAAATTCACCCTAAGCCCGACACCATATAAAAGCATCTGAGAATCCTCCGCAAGTTCCACACGTTTTGTCTCCCCCATTCACCGATAAAAACCACGTCATCAGCGTAAATAAGTTGTGAAAATAAAGGTCCGTTGTTACCAAAATTCAGCCCTCGAAAGAGACCCCTTTCAATCGCACGCTTCAAAAACCCCGACAACGCCTCCATAGCTATAATTAAAAAAAAGGTGATAACGGGTCCCCTTGTCTAAGACCCCGGTAACATGTAAACTCCCGAGTAGGAGATCCATTAACTAGCACTGACGCCCGACCCGCTTTCAAAATTGCCGACACCCAGTTTCTCAAACGAACCGGAAAATTCATTTGACTAAGTACCGAGTCAAGGAAACCCCAACTCAAAGAATCGTACGCCTTTTTGATGTCCACCTTAAAAATCATGCCACGTTTTTTCGATTTTCGAAGCCAAGCCACCAACTCGTTTAAAATTAGAGGGCTATCCAATATGCTATGTTTAAAAGAAAAGCTGACTGGTGCTCCGAAATCAACTCCCTAATTACTCCTTTGATCCTATTCACCAACATTTTAGAAACAATTTTGCTAATACACCCAATGAGACTAATCGGCGAAAATCCCCAAGGCTCGAAGGATCCTTAAACCTTTGGGATAAGTGCAATAAACGAAGACAAACAACCACTACTAAACGATCCCGCCTCAAAAAACTCAAGACAAAGATTCACAATGTCTCCATCAAAACAACCCCATAACCGCTTTAAAAATGTGAAATTAAACCCATCCGGTCCCCGCGAACAATCCCCATCATCATCCCAAACAACCTTTTTACCTCAAGATGGGTGAAAGGAACAACCAAAGCTTTCGCTTCAGCCTCTTGAAAAACCCGCAAATCAGAACATACGTAGTTAGGTCTTGACGACTTAGGCTCCCTAAACCGTTCAGAAAAAAAGTCAAAAACCATATCTTTAAGACCAACGGGATTGTCAACCCAAATCTCTCCCGCGAAAAGCCCATGAAGTCTATTATTAGACAGGTTCGCATTTAGCACCCCATGGTAATAACCTGAATTCTCTTCCCCATCCTTAGCCTACATTAGTTTTAAGACCATGGGTCAAGTTTTTTAGAAAAAAAATATATGTGTAATAACTAATGTCATTCAATCATTGCTACTTTAAACTATAATAATGGTTTCACGCTTTTATAATGTTTGGGGGTGATGAGGGGCTTTATTCGCCCATATAACATCTCATCATGAATGTTTTACATATTTAATTTTTTTAAAGCTAACTTACAACTTACTAATTTCACTAGAAGTTAAGTAACTGCTTATTATGAGACTCGAACAAATAATCATTATCTACCATCTTGATACCGCTAGACCAGAAATCCATCATCCATCCCCGATGTGGAAGCTCGTGAAGATCATTGGCCTGATGTGAAAGAGAGAGAAACAAACAGAGAGGAAGTGAAAGAGAGACTGTTCATGAATTTTTCTAAAAGAACATACCCATGAAGAGATATGAGCGCCACTATCAGCTCGTGAAGATCATTGGCCCGATGTGAAAGAGAGAGAAACAAACAGAGAGGAAGTGAAAGAGAGATCGTTCATGAATTTTTCTAAAAGAACATACCCATGAAGAGATATGAGCGCCACTATCTAACTAGTAATTTCGAGAGTGCTATTGATTAAGTTTATAATTGATATATAATATGTAATCTTTATCTTAGTGATTGAGTAATGTATCTTTGGTATGGAATTATAGTGTCTTGATATGCCATTCTTTATGGTCACCCGTGAAGAAAAAGACAGAGAACTAGAGAAGATTGGTTATGGTTATACAGACATTGTCGAAACTAGATTATATTGTAGTTATACCGACTGGTGTACATAAATTAAGCAAATCTAAAACTCGATAAAGTTTGAACTCGGCTTCCAAGTAATTTTATAAGTTATGCTCGCTTCATAAATTTTTATATATAATAAACCATGAAGGTTCGAGCGTATTCAAATTTGACTCGATTTAAAGTTTTTATAAGTTAATTTTTGTAGCTATAAACAATTTGGCCTATTTTTTTTAATACGATCACCTTTTATAACGACCAACTATTTTATTCATATAATGTAGGGGATGAAGCTATAAAAAAAATAAACATATGAAAATTTAAATGGAATCTACTATCAAAGTTAAGTAGACAAAAATCTAACCCTAAATCCACACATAACTAAACACAAACTTAAAAGGTTTAAATCAAAATAAAGAATACATAAAATAAGTATGATATTGCACAGTTTAAAGGGTTTAAAATTTTAAATCAACATTAGAACAAAATGAAACAAGTATGAAATTGCACAATGGATAGACTCAGGATATTTTTCAACAAGTGTTTTTTTTTCTTTTGTATTTTAAGATAATGTGCGAATTTCAGTTGAGGTCGGGTCGGGTCATAAATAATAATAAGACAGAATTACAGAAATTGTCCTTTATGTTTGTAGTGATTTTCATTGCTTATCCTTTATCTTTAAAATTGATTTGTTTTATCATTTACGTTTCCAAATCTAACAGTGTTCGTCCTTTGTCCCTAACCCAGTTAGTTTTTCACGTTAAATGTCATCACGTGCCTTACACATGAGGGCACATAAGTCATTTTACCCATTAAACCAAAAAATATTAAAAACAAAAAAAAATATCAAATCCATTAACTTTCTTCTTCCTCACCCACCGGTAACAACCCACAGAGTCACCATTACCCTCAAGCACCACCTGCCACCACCACTCTCCACAACACCATCATCACATTCCGCCACTAACCTCTATACCGCTGTCAATTTTAAATCATAAGCATAATCTTTTTTGTCGACACAACAACTTTTCTGTCGACATTTACATACGGCGCTTCTTCCTCTAAAGTTTTCAAGAGCCATATTCGAGGAACCAATTGCGCAAATCCACTTTCTTTTTAATTTACAAGCTTCATAATCTCGTCAATTGCATCACACTCTCGAATTAGGGTTTGGTTTTATGTAGTATGAAATTAGGGTTTATATATGGGAATGAGAGGTTGGTGGCACTACTAGTATGGTGGTAGGGGTGGTGCTGGCGGTAGGTTCTGTTATGGTGGAGGTGCTTGTATGGTGGTGGTGCCGGTGACGGTTGTAAGGGGTCGTTACGCCGTTGGAGGTAAACAATTATCAATTGTTGGTTTCAATTGCAGTGGTGGTGATCTTTGGTGGTGGTCTTCGCCGGAAATGATGTTGGGGCGGTGAAGAAGGTGAAGGGAGACGGGAAGTTTGGGTTGGGTAATTTTTTTTAACATTTAATTTATTATATTATATAATATATTTATAATTATTTTAATATATTTGTTTTTAATTATTTGTAACATCCTACTTTCGGTAATGTTAATAAACGAAATTTTGTTTATTCAATAATATGTCAATTATCAGTTGATGTTCTAAAAGTAGTCTAATAATTATTAACTAAAATTACGCTAATCTAGACACTAAGTAATACTCTAGACTCTCTAAAACTAGACTAAACTACTAACCGGCAAGTATACCGGTCGACTCTAGTACAGTTTAGTAAGTCCGGATATCGAACCCACAGACTCTTAAAATTACGAAACTAGCAAATTAGACTCAACTACAATGCACGACTATTTATTAATAATATTTGAGGGGAATTTAATACTAATAATTAAAACTAATAACTAATTAACTATTAAACTACTAATTAAACTATTAAAACCCTAAACCTAATTAATATATAATAATAAAACATAATCATTACCTTAAACTTAATGAATTAATTAATAAACCTTTAACCCTAACTATTTTAACTAATAAGCAATCAAACACTTAGATTAATTCAGATGATGAAAATAACTACCCATGCCAGAATCCCAAAAGTTACGATTATTAATTAAATGGAAAATGCAAGTTATGGAACTAGGATCATAAAATAGACCCTTGACAGAAAACCCGAACATGACCCTTGAACTTCAAAAAGACGCATATGGATTTCTAACAAGTTTTAAGACTCACCAGTTTTATATTAAACTTCTTTACGGTTATTTAAACGCTTATGTCTAAGTATCTTCTATGACGAAAACCTACCTTACAGCGCGGAATTCAAAAGATAGCAAAGCAGACTCAATTAACTTAATAGACTAAGCTGACAATCAAACCTAGACGGACTCCTTATGAAGAACTAAATCTAGCAATCCCGACAAGCAAAGATCTATCAACAACCTATCACCTTACAGCTTTCTAGGCTGGCAGTTTACTTTTATCTATTTACTTGATTTTATTGTTTCTATGATTTTTAATGCATATTAATCACAAACTAGCCAAGAACACACAGTAAATGACCTAACAAAACCCTATCCTATGAAACAATCAACAAGGGCAATGTGAAATAATAAATTCAAGTAAACAAAACCAAGCAATCATACACATCAATTAAATCAAACCCAACCGTTTACTTAGAACATAAAATCCATAACGAAACGAAATCCAAATAAAATCAAACCGAACCAAGGTTCATCACGACCTAGGTAGTTTATGGAATTTAGCCTAGCATCTTAAAGTCTAAATCAAACAAAACAAATAATAATGAAAACATGGTGAAAATCTAAAGAACGAAGAATTAAAGGCGATAAAACTCGTAATCTCCAAACGTGAATGTATAAGTCTTCACCGGCTGTCCTCTTGCCTTCAAAATCACCACAAAGCTCGAAAATATGCTCCAAAGTCTCTCCAAAATCGGCCAAGGGTTTCAGGTTCAAATCACCTTCAAACCCTTGGAAAACCTCTTAAAATCGGCTGCACTTGTTGTTAGAATCGGCTAGGATATAAAGATGTATATATAGAACGCATAATGGGATTGGACTTGCAAAAACGTGTGACCAGGAAGTCCTAGGCGCCCCACGAAGGCATACTGCCTTTTGCCTTAGCGCGCGGCGGCGCCCCTTTGGGGAATTTTCAGATTTTTTGTTGTTTTTTCTTGATTATTCTTTATTAAATCTTGATTAATCTCTTCTTAAACTCCAAGTAACATTGAGAATCTTCTAGAACTTGTTTCCCTTGCTTCTCCACGCCATAATATATATGAAAACATAACAAAACATTAGTGAAGAAATCACGTAATCATCGACAAGCAAAACGAACAAAACACGAACTTAACCTTTACATGATATGATAGAAAGAATTAAAGCTTAACACTCAAGACACCAAAAGATATAAAACATAATAAATGGATAAAACTTGACTCAAAACCTTAAATAATAAAAGATTACAAAACACACTTAAACGAACTTAAAACATTAAATAAACATAACTTTACAAGGGATTCGAGATGTATAAATAGACGTATATCAAATATCCCCACACTTACTCTTTTTTCGTCCCTGAAAAAGTCTAATGCAGTTGGATTAGAATCGGAAAATAAGGTCTTAAAAACATATAGGTTAATTTTTAAAGCTTAGAAAAACGCAAAAACCGCGATCACCGATATTGTTGTCCACTTAAACCCATGCCTTAATCTTTACCGGGACAAATATGATCCGACAATAATAGTACTCAGTGGTTTACACAATTAAGACCCGCTTATTTTCAGCTTTTACCGGACTAGACCATCCCAACTTGACTTAAACCTCAAAATTAGCAGATTTAAAACTTTTGTTGCTCTATTTTTTTATGAATAGTTAAGAAGATCAAGGGTATTGTTTATTCACCTAAGCTTAAGCATTAAAGTCTACCAAGCAGCCATTAGATATTATTAAGGTTCAATTAATTCAAAGCTAGTGTTCCCCACAACATGCCATACCCCCGTTATCAAGCAATACACCGAACCATTACCATACGTGAGTATCCAAAATTTCATCTGTAGGGCTTACATGTGGCGTGTCCCTTGTGGTCCGTTTCTTAATGGTAATGAGACGCGAGCAAGGGAACCCCACATGACTAACAGCGTGGATGATCAAGTCTGTAATGCATTTGTACTTTTGTACTTTTTGTGATCATGTTTAAAGACTTATGTGGCAGAAAACCGCGGGTTTGCTCTTTTTTAGCTTTATTTTAAATATTCACAACCCCACTTAGGAATTGTGAATACCCAGATGAATAATCGGCATACAGACCCATAGTCTCCGGACCCGGGGTATCCCATCAATACAAGATTTAAGATTATAAAACCTACGCCAATGATGTGTAAAACACTAAAGCTAAGCAGTTTAAGTTTATATCACAGGCTACACGGCATACTCTAACGTTAAACCTACCCAAGCATCATATGATAACGTATTCAAATTTTTTAAACTTTTCAAACTTTATAATATTTTCACTTTTTCATACCAAGAATTGAGGCTTGAGTATGGCTGACCTTTCATCACTTATTTTCTACAGACAAAACGCTTTACCCACAAGAGATTTCCGACCCATTTTATCTAATTGCCATTTCATTTTCAAGGCTGAGCCTACCGACACATCCCAAGTTAAGTGCGCTTTCTTTTATTTATCTCATATTATTTAGTAGTTTGAAAAACCAAATTCTGACAAATATCATCATCTCCCACTTTAACGCAAAAACTAAATTCAAGGGACATTTTTAAAGATTTTTTCAAATTTAAAGCAAAATTAAACTGCAACTCAAATATCCCCACACTTAAATTTTTCATTGTCCTTAATGCAAGGATAAGGACGAATAAAAATAAAAATAAAAATAAAAATAAAAATAAAAATAAAATAAAGTCGGACTACAAAAAACTAAAAACCTAAAAAATAAAAACAAAAATCAAAATAAAAAAAATTAACAAGCTAGATAAAGGAAAAGACTTAGCTGGTAATATGAGCATGAAATATGATGCCAAAGTCTTCTTCCATGAATGCCCTCCAACTACGAACGTGCTCAGCAAATGGTAACTCCTTCTCTCACGAACGTAAGCGGCAAAAATTCAACAAACAATATCTAAAAATGTATCTTATCATAATGATAGATATTATACAATTAAAGTGCTTCATCAACCCAAAAATATATAAAACATGAATAATTAGCAGCAAATAATAAATATAAAGTATACGTTTCAGCTGCTCCATCCCCACACTTGTTTAAAACCATATCCCATCAACTATCTTATAAGCAACCTTGGAACAACCTGCAAGTAAGAGAAGAAACACCCGGCAGAGCAAAGAAGTAAAAACAAAATAGAAATAAAAATAGAAGAAAAAGATAGTACCGGGTTGCCTCCCGGGAATCGCTAAGTTTACAAAAAGTCTTCAGCCAGACTTAGTCCCGAAACCTCAATCAAGAGGCTTCTCCTTGATCCTCTTCCCATCGGTGCTCCTCAACACTCTCCTCTTAAAATCAGTTGGGAAGAAACTAATTTCCAAACTCATGTAGGCCCAAAAATACGCATTCGCCTCGATCCACCCATTATTGAAATTCTGAAAATACGACCAATTCGGCACACTTTGATTCCCGAGCTCGAATATCTTCCTTCTTGGGGCTCTTGATTTACGTGGCGATCCACGAACAACTATTTCTAAAAACAAATCCACTTTACTGTGCAGACATGGATGTTCTTTCACAACGAGATGCAATTCTTTACTCTTCAATTCTTCAGATATCTCTTGTGATTCCTCTTTGACATTTTGTTTCTTAACTGGCTCCCTGAATAACAAAACTTCAAGCTCCTCAAGATCTCTTTCGGGGTTAAAATCTCTCTCATTTATATCAGCTAAACCAGCTAAATCTTCACCAAATTCATCCCTAAACTCATCCTCCCAAGAGGGAATACGCTCTTCTATCTTATCCTGCAACCCAACATCCTCAAACTCGATCGTCGGCTCATAAAATTGTATTTGATACTTTAAGCCTTGCCGGAAATCATCCATTATATCTGAAAGTGGTGCTTTTGGATTAATGCTATGGGTGACACGTAAAATATCGTATAATATCTCTTTTGGATGTGGTATGTGATCCATCATTGCGCCAGATGAGTCTTTACAACCGATAATATTCCCCATCCTATCATACACCACGCAGAATTTAGGCTGATTGCTGTTTTTATCTAGGTGGTCCATAATTGCCTGTATTTCTGACTCCCATGTGCTTAAACCTCTTTGATCTTTATGAGGATTTTCTTCAACTCTGGCCCGTAGTAACAATCCATGAAGATCACTGCAAAGATAAACTTAAACAGAAAAGGATCACGAGCACCAAATAGTAGTAAGATAAAAAAAATATATTAAAGAAAACTAAATTAATTAAAAGAAATTAAACTAAACTATATTAATCTAACTCCTACGACTCAAAACAAACTATAAAAAAAACAAAAATAAAAAGAAAACTACTTAGACTCTTACGACTAAAAACATAAAAAATAGCACGTATGTAACAAATAAGTCCAAATAACGCTAATAACGCAATCGCCAAGAATCCCCGGCAACGGCGCAAAAAACTTGATGTGCTAAAAGTAGTCTAATAATTATTAACTAAAATTACGCTAATCTAGACACTAAGTAATACTCTAGAATCTCTAAAACTAGACTAAACTACTAACCGGCAAGTGTATCGGTCGACTCTAGTACAGTTTAGTAAGTCCGGATATCGAACCCACAGACTCTTAAAATTACGAAACTAGCAAATTAGACTCAACTACAATACATGACTATTTATTAATAATATTTGAGGGGGAATTTAATACTAATAATTAAAACTAATAACTAATTAACTATTAAACTACTAATTAAACTATTGAAACCCTAAACCTAATTAATATAATAATAATAAAACATAATCATTACCTTAAACTTAATGAATTAATAAACCTTTAACCCTAATTATTTTAACTAATAAGCAATCAAACACTTAGATTAATTCAGATGATGAAAATAACTACCCAGGTCAGAATTCCCAAAGTTACGGTTATTAATTAAATGGAAAACGCAAGTTATGAAACTGAGATCATAAAATAGACCCTTGACAGAAAACCCGAACAAGACCCTTGAACTTCAAAAAGACGCCTATGGATTTCTAACAAGTTTTAAGATTCACCAGTTTTAAATTAAACTTCCTTACGGTTATTTAAACGCTTATGTCTAAGTATCTTATATGACGAAAACCTACCTTACAGCGCGGAATTCAAAAGATAGCAAAGCAGACTCAATTAACTTAATAGACTAAGCTGACAATCAAACCTAGACGGACTCCTTACGAAGAACTAAATCTAGCATTCCCGACAAGCAAAGATCTATCAACAACCTATCACCTTACAGCTTTCTAGGCTGGCAGTTGACTTTTATCTATTTACTTGATTTTATTGTTTCTATGATTTTTAATGCATATTAATCACAAACTAGCCAAGAACACACAGTAAATGACCTAACAAAACCCTATCCTATGAAACAATCAACAAGGGCAATGTGAAACAATAAATTCAAGTAAACAAAACCAAGCAATCATACGCATCAATTAAATCAAACCCAACCGTTTACTTAGAACATAAAATCCATAACGAAACGAAATCCAAATAAAATCAAACCGAACTAAGGTTCATCACGACCTAGGTAGTTTATGGAATTTAACCTAGCATCTTAAAGTCTAAATCAAACAAAACAAATAATAATGAAAACATGGTGAAAATCTAAAGAACGAAGAATTAAAGGCGATAAAACCCGTAATCTCCAAACGTAAATGTATAAGTCTTCACCGGCTGTCCTCTTGCCTTCAAAATCACCACAAAGCTCGAAAATATGCTCCAAAGTCTCCGAAATCGGCCAAGGGTTTCAGGTTCAAATCACCTTCAAACCCTTGGAAAACCTCTCAAAATCGGCTGCACTTGTTGTTAGAATCGGCTAGGATATGAAGATGTATATATAGAACGGACAATGGGCTTGGACTTGCAAAAACGTGTGATCAGGAAGCCCTAGGTGCCCCACGATGGCATACTGCCTTTTGCCTTAGCGCGCGGCGGCGCCCCTTTGGGGAATTTTCGGATTTTTGTTGTTTTTTCATGATTATTCTTTATTAAATCTTGATTAATCTCTTCTTAAACTCCAAGTAACATTGAGAATCTTCTAGAATTTGTTCCTCTTGCTTCTCCACGTCATCATATATATGAAAACATAACAAAACATTAGTGAAGCAATCACGTAATCATCGACAAGCAAAACGAACAAAACACGAACTTAACCTTTACATGATATGATAGAAAGAATTAAAGCTTAACACTCAAGACACCAAAAGATATAAAACATAATAAATGGATAAAACTTGACTCAAAACCTTAAATGATAAAAGATTACAAAACTTGAACTTAAACGAACTTAAAACATTAAATAAACATAACTTTACAAGGGATTCGAGATGTATAAATATACGTATATCATCAGTATTGGGTGAATAAACTATTAGAAAGTGGACTTGGACTTTAAAAGATGGAATAAGAGGTGGAATGAGTCTTAGTTTCATGGGCTTAAGGGAGTATACATACCCTTTAAACCATAATCCTTTCCATTTTTATCCATCTCTACACCATAGCCTACACCTCAAAAAAAAAGAAAAAAAAACACACCCACCCTCCTTTATCCCGAGCCAAGATCCGGAGGTGAGACCCGAGCTTGATAGTGTTAGAAGCATCGTAAGGAGCCCAAAATCGATATCAAGACTAGATCGTGTCCGTAAACCGACTCGTTTAAGGTACGTTCATTAGCAAAAACTTGTTCGGCTCGTTTAGTATTACTAGATCCATACATAAGTGGTAAAAAATAATCCAACGCAATGATTCTCGCTGAAATTCGTTAACGTATGATGGGTTAATTAACCAAACGGTTGGCCGTATATGTATATAGATCAAACACACCATTTAAATGTAATGATTAGACGTTTGGATGGTTAGGATTTGTAGGCGCTGGGCATACGAATCCAATGATACCAAACTTGTGTTAATTCGTCAAGATTTGGAGGTTGATTGCAAATATGATGTTGGTTAACTGTTTAGTGTTCTTGACGATTTTGACCTTGACCCCTGAGTCAAAGTTTAGGATAAGACCAATGCTCATTCGTCATGATTGAACGAATCGCTGGTCATTCGTTAGGCAACATAACGAATGAGAATGCATGTGTAACAAATGAACCCTTCATTCGTCTACCAGAGGTCACGATTGGACTACTCATTCGTTATTCATCATTCGCCTTGATAAAGTAACGAATCTAGCCATTTGTTATAACAAAAGGAACCAGTTATCATAGCGAATGAAGTAGCGGATGGTATAGCGAATGATACTTAAACCAGAAGAAATCTTTCATAACGAATTAGACCATTCGTTATAACGAATGAGGTCATTCGTCATAGCGAATATGATTAAGAATTCTAATGAAAATTGTGTCGTCATAATTTAAGAATAAAATTGTTTTAAGGCAGTTAATGAAAATAAAATTTTTCCAAGCTGATGAAAATAAAAAAATAGCTTAACCCCAGCCAGGGGCTTTGCCCCTTGGACCCCGCTAGGGGCAGTCGCCCCTAGAACCCCGTTGCCAGGGGCGCTACCCCCGGACCCTTGTTCGTTGAGGGTTATAATAAACCAGACTTACGATATGGGTGGTGATAGTTAATTTATACGTGTAATTGTTATATAGTTATTCGTGCCCAGTTAAATAAAGGAGTTACCATTAACTCTGAGAGGAACCGAGTTCAGGTGGGTTTCTAGCCCCATTTCTTTGTTCTGTTTTTGGGGCTGTGTGCATACTCGATGCGATTAGTTAATACACTTACCTTAAGTGGTAAGTGTATGCCTCATATGATTTTATGTATGAATGAATGCTTGACGATACGTGAACGATCCTCAGATTATGTATGTATCGTCAGGTAATAGTGTGATATGTTATTGTTTTACGAATGATGTATGAATGATATATAAAAGCTATGGAAAAGATTAAGTGTATGTGTGAAAGTACATAAATTTAAATATAAAGAAGATAATGTATGGATGTATGGAGGTATGCTTAAAGGGTTGCAGACCCTAATAATATATGAAAAGGTTACAGGGTTGCATACCCTAACAATATATGCGAAGGTTACAGGGTTGCATACCCTAACAATATATGCGAAGGCTACAGGGTTGCAGATCCTAATAATATCTGCGAAGGTACATGGTTGCATACCCTAATAATATATGCGAAGGTTACAGGGTTGCAGACCCTAATAATATATGCGAAGGTTATAGGGCGAAATGCTCTTTAAAACGTAGAGATAATTACGTATGTATAAGTAAGCTAAAACAAGAAAGTATGAAAGAAAGAAAGGAAGTATGTATGTATGAATGAAAGAAATGTAACATGCTAAGTATGTAATTTGCATCTTCGGATACGTATATAAGGAATGTATGGAATGTATTATATGTTGCCTGATTAACTAGAACTCACTCAACGTAGCTGACTTTTAGTATGCACACAGGTAAATAGATTGAGACAGCTGGCTTAAGGGGGACACATGGTAGGATTGAAGAGGCTGACATTTGAAGTTTTGTCATGATGTTTGATACTACATTTTATGTTATGTTTTAAAAAGGACAAGTTATGGATGTTGTAATGAATGGCTGACTTTTATCATTATTCCGCGAAAGTTTCAATTCACTCTAATATTTAGAACTGTGTTTATGAGTAATCCAATGCCAAAGTAGGGCACCGAGACCGGGGCCTTACATTATTAAAATGTTTTTTAAATGAATGAGTAAAATGACTAATATGTCCTCATGTGCAAGGCACATGACATCATTTAACGACTAAATTTAATGATGTTAGGGTCAAAGGACAAACCGTGTAACATTTGAAAACATAAAGTACAAATCCCGTTAATTTTAAAGATAAAAGACAATTAGTGAAATTTGATACAAACATAAAGGATAATCTTTGTAATTAAGAATTATAACGAGAATGACGAGACTTTGAGGTAGCCATGACTGTCTAGACAATAGTAGTTTTCTTAACCGGACGCCACTCCATTCTCTCTCTCAGATAGTTTTAGAAGTGTTTGAAAGTCTGAGAAAAAACAACAGAAGCAACAAGAATTTATAATGAAACATTGGCTTCACGCATGACCCAAGTATGTCAGAAGCATGTCCCATGCTGAAGCACAAAATCAAAGATTTAGATACAGGACGATTTGGCATTCAGCGATGATCAAGGAGAAGATTCTCCTTTGACCAAGCCACATGCTTGGACAAGGCATGCCCAAAGCTTGCCTTTATATGACAAAATTCAGATATGTTCATATTCCTTCTAGAGTAATTAACACCTTTTGAGTTCGATTTTAAACCCGCTTATTCAAACTTAGGAAATTAACTTAATTGCAAAAAAAGAGGTAAAAAAAATGAATCCTAAAAATAAAAATAAAACTAACAATTAAGTTCGAAACTAAAATTTCATTCATAGGAAACGGTTACACATCCGGGCGAGCCTAACACGGGAAATTACAGCTCACTAAACATAAGTACTTACTAGCATAAAACGTAATTCTAAAAAGGTTCCCGTTAAACGGGTCAGCTGGGAACGAGGGAATCGGGTAGTGCGAGGTGAGGCTTTCAAGTTCCTTGACTTGAGCTTTCACAGACATGAGCTCGTTCTTGAGCTCCTTTATTGTGTCGCTCATCTCTACTATCTTCTTCTCGTTTTTGATAGCTGAAATCCGAGTTCTGTGATTTGAGCATTAGCAAAAGTAATCTCGTTTTTGAAATCGCTGGCTGTCTTGCCCACCTCAATGAGCTTTTGACCATTCATCATCACCAAGCAGCTGAGCTCCTTAAAGAGTTCATGCAGTCGAAGCAACATTGTTGTTTGAGTTGCTTCTTGCGTTTTGGAATGGGACTTCTTAGGAATTGGGCTGTTAATGCTAGCTTTGGAAGACATGATTTAGAGAATGGGAAAAATGTGCTTAAACAGGAAGTGAAAATGACTCTTTATAGCCAAATCTGCATGTAGGCATGACCTCATGCCTGGACAAGGCATGCCCCAAGCCTGCTTCACCGTTGTGTGCATTGATTAAAAAGCAACAAGTGCAACACATATCAAGTAGCAGGATCTTCTGAAACATAAGACCAAGCCTAGACATTACATGACCTATTCCTAGGCACCTTTTTCTTTTCTTTTCATATTTATTTGTTTATTTACTTATTATTATTATTATTATTGTTATTATTATTATTATTATTATTATTATTGTTGTTGTTATTGTTGTTTTTGCTTTTTTTTTTAAATAAAGAGTTTTAAGATAACAACTTACAATTGCCTAGTTTTAATTGGGTCTTGGCGAGACCCGAGCATTATTTATTTGTTTTTGGGATGGAGGTGCACAACCTCCAAAGTTAACTCAGCCGGTCTGTCGAGATATTGTTTTAGGCGGTGGCCGTTAACTTTGAAATTGCTACCGTCATCATGTTCTACCTCCACGGTTCCGTATGGAAAGACTTTTCGGACCATGTACGGACCCGACCACCGAGACCTCAACTTTTCGGAAAATAAATGCAACCTAGAGTTATAAAGCAAACACGATCACCCGTTTTGAAATATTTGTTTTCTTTCAAGCGTTTATCATGCAACAAGTTCCTTGTAGATTGTGGAATTCGCATAAGCTTGATTTCTTAATTCTTCCAGCTCATGAATTTGCATGAACCGAGTCTCGCTCGCATCGACTAAGTCAAGATTAACGGCTTTTAACGCCTAGTAAGCTCGGTGCTCTAATTCCACAGGAATATGACAAGCTTTTCCATAAATCAACCGAAACGGTGTGGTACCGATAGGAGTTTTATGAGCGGTCTGTAAAGCCCATAATGCGTCATCTAACTTTTCAGACCAATTCTTACGATTTTGCCCGACTGTTTTCTCAAGAATTCGCTTAATGCCCCGGTTAGTGACGTCAACTTGCCCACTGGGTTTTGGGTGGTATGATGTTGAAAATTTGTGGTGGACACCATAGCGAGACAATGCCTTTTCTATCTGGGCATTATAGAAATGTGTTCCACGGTCACTAATGAGTGCTTTTGGGACACCAAAGCGTGAGAACAATTTTTTTAGGAATTTAACAACTACCCTAGCATCGTTGGTGGGTAAAGCCTGAGCCTCCACCCATTTTGAAACATAATCGACAGCAACTAGGATATACCAATTTCCAAACTAAGTCGGGAATGGTTCCATAAAGTCAATCCCCCAAACATCGAAAACTTCACAAACTTGTATGGCCTTTTGAGGCATTTCATCTCGTGCAGAAATGTTGCTTTCGCGTTGGCATGCATCACAAGATTTTACAAGGTCATGAGCATCTCGAAAGATGGTGGGCCAGCGGAAACTGGCATTAAACACCTTCTTTGCGGTGGACGTGACCCAATGATGTCCTCCTGTTGGTCCTTCATGCCAATGTTGGAGGACTTTGGTTGTTTCATCTCCAAACACACACCGACGAACGACTTGATCGGCTCTGATCCTGAACAAGTGTGGATCCTCCCAAAAATAATGTTTCACATCGGAAAAGAATTTTCTTATTTGTTGATGTGTCAAACCTTTGATCATTACCCCACTTGGGTAGATAGTTGGCAATGTCAGCAAACCATGGACATTCCTCTTCGTTTGTTTGGATATACATAAGAAGTTCGTGGGGGAAATTGTCATTTATATGAGACCCCACTAATTCTTGTGAAGCTGGGCATTCCAAACAGGAGAGGAACTCAGCGATGATTTGGCACTCAGCGATGATCAAGGAGAAGATTCTCCTTTGACCAAGCCACATGCTTGGACAAGGCATGCCCAAAGCCTGCCTTTATATGACAAAATTCAGATCTGTTCATATTCCTTCTAGAGTAATTAACACCTTTTGAGTTCGATTCTAAAACTCGGTTATGCAAACTTAGGAAATTAACTTAATCGCAAAAAAAGAGGTAAGAAAAATGAATCTTAAAAATAAAAATAAAAATAAAAATAAAAATAAAAATAACAATTAAATTCGAAACTAAAATTTCATTCATAGGAAACGTTTGCACATCCGGGTGAGCATAACACGGGAAAATACGGCTCACGAAACATAAGTATGTACTAGCATGTAAACGAAATTCTAAAAAAGGTTCCCGTTAAACGGGTCGGCTGGGAACGAGGGAATCGGGAAGTGCGAGGTGTGGCTTTCAAGTTCCTTGACTTGAGCTTTCACATCCATGAGCTCGTTCTTGAGCTCCTTGATGGTGTCGCTCATCTCTACCATCTTCTTCTCGTTTTTGATAGCCAAAAAACCGAGTTCTGTGATTTGAGCATTAACAAAAGTAATCTCGTATTTGTAATCGCCGGCTGTCTTGCCCACCTCAATGAGCTTTTGACCATTCATCATCACCAAGCAGCTGAGCTCCTAAACGCGTTCATGCAGTCGAAGCAACATTGTTGTCTGAGTTGCTTCTTGCGTTTCGGAACGAGACTTCTTAGGAATTGGGCTGTTAATGCTAGCTTTGGAAGACATGATTTAGAGAATGGGAAAAGTGTGCTTAAACAGGAAGTGAAAATGGCTCTTTATAGTCAAATCTGCATGTAGGCATAACCTCATGCCTGAACAAGGCATGCCCCAATCCTGCTTCACTATTGTGTGCATTGATGAAAAAGCAACAGGTGCTGCACATATCAAGGAGCAGGATATTCTGAAACATAAGACCAAGCCTAGACATTACATGACCTATGCCTAGGCACCTTTTTCTTTTCTTTTCATATTTATTTGTTTATTTACATATTTTTATTATTATTGTTGTTGTTGTTGTTGTTATTTTTTAAATAAAGAGTTTTAAGATAACTATACTTAAAATTGCCTAGTTTTAATTGGGTCTTGGCGAGACCCGAGCATTATTAATTCGTTTTTGGGATGGAGGTGGACAACCTCCAAAGTTAACTCGGCTGGTCTGTCGAGATATTGTTTTTGGCGGTGGTCGTTAACTTTGAAATTGCTACCGTCATCATGTTCTACCTTCACGGTTCCGTATGGAAAGACTTTTCGGACCGTGTACGGACCCGACCATCAAGACCTCAACTGTTTAGGAAATAAATGCAACCTAGAGTTGTAAAGCAAACACGATCACCCGTTTTGAAATCTTTGTTTTCTTTCAAACGTTTATCATGCAACAACTTAGTGCGTTCCTTGTAGATTGGGGAATTCGCATAAGCTTGATTTCTTAATTCTTCAAGCTGATGAATTTGCATGAACCGAGTCTTGCTCGCATCGACTAAGTCAAGATTAACGGCTTTTGACGCCCAGTAAGCTCGGTGCTCTAATTCCACAGGAAGATGACAAGCTTTTCCATAAATCAACCTAAACGGTGTGGTACCGATAGGAGTTTTGTAAGCGGCCCGTAAAGCCCATAATGTGTCATCAAACTTTTCAGACCAATTCTTACAATTTTGCCTGACTGTTTTCTCAAGAATTCGCTTAATGCCTCGGTTAGTGACTTCAACTTGGCCACTGGTTTGTGGGTGGTATGATGTTGAAAATCTGTGGTGGATGCCATAGCGAGACAAAGCCTTTTCCATCTGGGCATTACAGAAATGTGTTCCGCGGTCACTAATGAGTGCTTTTGGGACACCAAAGCGTGAGAACAATTTTTTTAGGAATTTAACAACTACCCTATCATCGTTGGTGTGTAAAGCCTGAGCCTCCACCCATTTTGAAACATAATCGACAGCAACTAGGATATACCGATTTCCAAACGAAGTCGGGAATAGTCCCATAAAGTCAATCCCCCAAACATTGAAAACTTCACAAACTTATATGTCCATTTGAGGCATTTCATCTCGTGCAGAAATGTTGCTTGCCCGTTGTCATGCATCTCAAGATTTTGCATGGTCATGAGCATCTCGAAAGATGGTGCGCCAGAAGAAACCGACAATAAACACCTTCTCTTCGGTGGACGTGACCCCATGATGTCCTCCTGTGGGTCCTTCATGACAATGTTGGAGGATTTTGGTTGCTTCATCTCCAAACACACACTGACGAATGACTTGATCGGCTCTGATCTTGAACAAGTGTGGATCCTCCCAAAAATAATGTTTGACATCGGAAAAAAATTTTCTTCTTTGTTGATGTGTCAAACCTTTGAACATGACCCCACTTTCGAGATAGTTGGCAATGTCAGCAACCCATGGACATTCCTCTTCGTTTGTTTGGATATACATAAGAAGTTCGTGGGGAAAATTGTCATTTATATGGGACCCCACTAATTTTTGTAAAGCTGGGCATTCCAAACAGGAGAGGCACTCAGCGATGATTTGGCACTCATCGATGATCAAGGAGAAGATTCTCCTTTGACCAAGACACATGCTTGAACAAGGCATGCCCAAAGCCTGCCTTTATATGACAAAATTCAGATCTATTCATATTCCTTCTAGAGTAATTAACACCTTTTGAGTTCGATCCTAAACCCGGTTATGCAAACTTAGGAAATTAACTAAATCGCAAAAAAAAGAGGTAAAAAATGAATCCTAAAAATAAAAATAACAATTAAATTCGAAACTAAAATTTCATTCATAGGAAACGGTTACACATCCGGGTGAGCCTAACACGGGAAAATTCAGCTCACTAAACATAAATACGTACTAGCATAAAACGAAATTCTAAAAAAGGTTCCCGTTAAACGGGTCGGTTGGGAACGAGGGAATCGGGTAGTGCGTGGTGAGGCTTTCAAGTTCCTTGACTTGAGCTTTCACAGCCATGAGCTTGTTCTTGATCTCCTTTATGGTGTCGCTCATCTCTACCATCTTCTTCTCGTTTTTGGTAGCCGAAAAACCGAGTTCTGTGATTTGAGCATTAGTAAAAGTAATCTCGTTTTTGAAATCGCTGGCAGTCTTGCCCACCTCAATGAGCTTTTGACCATTCATCATCACCAAGCAGCTGAGCTCCTTACCGAGTTCTTGCAGTCGAAGCAACATTGTTGCCTGAGTTGCTTCTTGCATTTCAGAACGAGACTTCTTACGAATTGGGCTGTTAATGCTAGCTTTGGAAGACATGATTTAAAGAATGGGAAAAGTGTGCTTAAATAGGAAGTGAAAATGGCTCTTTATAGCCAAATCTGCATTTAGGCATGACCTCATGTCTGGACATGGCATGCCCCAAGCCTGTTTCACTTTTGTGTGCATTGATGAAAAAGCAACTGGTGCAGCACATATCAAGGAGCAGGATCTTTTGAAACATAAGACCAAGCCTAGACATTACATGACCTATGCCTAGGCATCTTTTTCATTTATTTTCTTATTTATTTGTTTATTTACTTATTACTATTATTTTTACTATTATTTTTATTATTATTATTGTTGAAACCCGAAATTATCAATCCAATAACAATTAACAGATCTCAGATCTGTTTATAATAGATTGATACCTTAACTATAGATCTAGCTCATAATTATCTTTGATTCAGTGTTGTATGTGTGTATGTGTTATCACTATGTATATAATATTAGGATGAAGATTGAGAGAGAGAATCTGGACAGAGTTTCGTTAATTAGCTCTCAACCCATTAATTAAACGTGAACAGTGTTCATTATATATAGAAGATAGGTCTGGTTCGCTAACATCCCCTAGCGAACCAGACGCTACTTCGTTACATACATAAATCAGACGAAACACCCCCTGATTCGTTAACATTCCCTAACGAATCAGGAGTGAATAAACTTAAGTCTTAGTTCGCTAACATCCCCTAGCGAACTAGACCCTACATATAACGAACTAAACAATAACTTAACCAATTATTACATTAAATATAAAACAAATACGTTAACGATAATTACTAAGACTCAAGACGCAAATCCGTGCACTAACAGACACCCCCTCGTCTTGAGCTCTTTGTCTTTAAGTTACTTGAAACGCTTGGACTGCCAGTCTCTGCAACTATGAATTCCATTTTTATGACATACGCGCACAACGCGCTGGAATTGCATAGCCATGTCGTAGTATTCATTGCGCTCGATCAGAATCTGTTTCCTGTGTAGCACGTCACTGTCTGTCTCTGATAAATTAACCAACCACATCGGGTCGATTATCTTGATGAGCTCAGTCTTTAGTCCTTTACCAAGGACAATGACTGCCTTTCCAGTACGATTGTCATAGTACCAGCGGTTGAATGTGAGATGCATCTGTTGGGGCATCGTCTTCACAGGAACCCGCTTCATCGTCTTTGGCGGCTTTACCTTAAGGAAAAGTTTCCTCCAGCCAGTCCTAGGGTCAATCTCGTCAATACGCTTACATCTCGGGACCTGGGGCTTGAAGAACTTGAAGCCATGATTAACCTCGAACAGTAAGTGTTGATGAAACCACTCAGCTGTCCGGTAACCCCCACGATTGATAAATGGATGTCTCGCGAGGGTACGAACATCCCAACGCGGTAAAGTAAGAACATACTTTATCGTTTCGTAGTACTGGATCCCCTTCTCCACTTAATTATACATACTTTAAGCTCAGAATCATAAAGCCATGAGACAATATCACCATGTACCTTGGAAACAGTCTTGAAGGAGGTCACTTGGTTTTCTTTAACCCATGCAGCAGCTGTGTCTTTCCGTTCTTGATCAACATATCAATATGCACTGATAATTTTACCCACTTTCTGGCGTTTGAACCATCTTGCAATATCATCATCAGTTATGACTTCAAGTTAATGAACTGTCCGCTTACACTTCAACACCCTTTCCAATTCATCCTCAGCAACTTTGAACGTTTGCTCATCGAACACAGGAGCACCTTGATCAACGTTTGTATGTTGAAACAAGTCAGGATACTCCTCAGCAGTTACATCTTCCATCTCAACATCCTCATCTTCATAAATAAAATCCGTATTCATCTGAATAGACGGATCATCTTCTAAACCTTCCTCATTCACCACTTCAACATCAGATTCAGTTTCTAACACGGTCAACTGTTCGTCATTCAACCCAAGCAGTATGGAAATCTGCTCCCGTGTCAGAGACCTATCAACAAACTCACCAATCTCTATCTCATCCCTGTTCACCACACTTTTAACCACCCCCGATCCATCCAAAAATATCATAGTATCAGCTGCAATCATCTCAATTGGCTTAGCAGCAGTTAGATCCTGATATACAATAATCTATTTCCCAGAGTCCTCATCGCCACTTGTACCAGCACCAGAAGATGAGCAGTGCGATTGTTTAGGCTCACCTCCTGCACCAGACTCATCAGGATCTTGATCATCATTTTTGAGTTTCTTAAGGGCATCTTCTTTGCAAGTCAATTGCAAGATCAACTCTTCTTGTTCCTTCATTTTCACCCCTTGAGACTCAACAATCGCCCGCAGCGCTTTAGTCTCCTTCTGACAAAATGAGATATTACTCATCATCCGTCGTTGATTCTCCATAAGACGTTCTTGATTCTGACGATCAGCTGCGATTTGGTTTTCATAAAGATGGAGAAGGTTCAACAGCATCTCAGTCTGACTGTTTGGTGGCAAGTTGTATAGTGATGGATGAACAGGTTGGATCGGTCCCTGAGGCCGAGTGATTCTTATAAAAGAAACATCACTTGGAGGAGGTAGAGTAGGAGGATGAGGAGGAGGAGGCCTCATATATGGTGTTGAAGGGACAGTAGATAATGTAGCAGGAGGCCTTGGTATTTCAAATAAAGCCATTTGTGGAATTAAACCAAGCCTTTCATGGGACACCAACGTTGTCGTCAATGTAAGCATCGGAGTGCAAGTAGTAGGCGGCACTACCGAGCGTTTAGGAGTTGATTGACGAGGTGGTGGTACACCAATAATCATCCCAGCCCCGGCTGACACACGTCGTTTCTTCGATGGCTCTTCAGTTGCCACCGCTTTCCCTTTCCTCTTTCGTTCTTGTTGAGCTGCAATGGTGGCAGCTAAAGCAGCATTTACTGTCTCTTGTTGCTCTTGAAAGGCAGCATCACCAGCTCCACCATCACCATCATTACCATCATCATCCCCATCATCATCGTTTCCACCTTCTCCCCCTTCACACTCAGAATCCGAGTCGTTGTGGATTAATTTGGATTAATTATATGACCAATCATTCGTTTATCTGCTGGCCTTCCCTTTCTATAAAGCGACATTCGACGTACGGTATCCGCCGTCATATGTTCCATAAGAAGCACATCGTTCACTAAGGTTTGATCAATAGCCAAATTAGGTATCAAATCTTGAATAATCAACTGCAAGAACCGAGGATACATGACGAATTTCTTCGACTGAATTGTTTGCTGAACTTGTTCTTTCAAATGATTAAAGACGAGCTCAGAGAAGTTAAATGGCTTGTTCAGAATTAACGCTACAAATGCTGATTGCAAACTGAGTCGACATTCATCAAAACCGCCACGACGACCACTCATACAATGAATAAGAACATGGAGAAGATACTTGTATGGTGGGCATAATCCATTCTTGTTCAACATAGATTTATCAATGTCTCCACCATAACGCACACGTGTAAACAAACCCTTGACCAGTTGCTTGTCAAATTCACTCGGGTTGTTATCAATATCATCAAATCGAAGCACATGCCGAATTACTTCAACATCAATTATAATAGGAGTTTGATTAATCGTTGCTCGAATATGATTCTCCACTTCTACATACTCGGTTGTAGCCCAAAACTGCCTGATAATACTCAGATACACCGTAGGTCGAGCAGTAATGGCGTAATGTATCACTGACCGTCTTAGAAAAGCCAACATATCTCTAAATGTAGCTATATGAGCAACATCTGAGTCAACATAAGCACATATGTTGTGCTTTTTGTCATATGGTAATAAAACGACAGCTTCTTGCTGTGCTTGAGGTGGTTGCTCTTGTGGTGGTTGTTCTTGTTTCCCTTGATCAGCAATCGTTGGATCTTGATTTACTTGATCAGCCATTTTAACTGTGTAAGTATAAACGAATATAAGGAATGGGAAGATGTAATATACATTTAGCACAAATATATATCTATTTATGTATAAATGGTGTATTTAATTTCATATGATATGAGTAATTAATTTATTTACGCGTTTAGACGGTTGAAATACTTTATTTAATTTAAATGTTAATTTTAAATCTAATTAGATAATTAAAAAATGAATGTCATTCGTGTAAATATTACTCTGATTCGTTACCATACAGTAACAAATCAAGCAATTCGTTATTAGGTAAATAAGTTAACGAAAGAGACACAGCGAATCAACTATACAAGTTTAACGAACTGAAGTCTAGTTCGTTACAGATTTAGCGAATCCATATTTGATTCGTTAAGAAACTGATTCACTGAGCTAGTTCGTGTATTTCTTTAACGAATTGGACACGAAGCACTTCCAATTCGCTAAAGATAACGAATGGTCAGTAAATTAGACTTGATCTTTGACTTGCAGAGTCAAAGTCAAAATTAATAAGAACACCGAAAGTCAACAACACAAACCCAACTTCAATTAGCTCATGCGTATCGTCGAGTAATCAAAATAGCAGGTCTATGTAACTCGGAATTGCAATATGTAGCTCACGGTGTTAAGATTGAGGCTTAACACCGTAACATAAATAAGAACACTCAGTAATTAAACAGAGTCTAAACCTCCAAACAGATTATCATTCAATCAACCCAGCAAACTATAATCGATCATTGATTAACCCAAGGTCTCGGAATCATATTCCGGTGACATTGAATCATAAATAAGCAACCTTAACATAGTAAATCATAAATAAATCAGGGTTTATGAACTCGAAAAACCCTTAGACCACAAAAGTCCATAATTAGTCTATTAATACACAGTCATTATTGACGAAAATCACATCGATGTGATCATCTATACCTTAGAAACACAATGATATCCTTGAAATGTCGAAATTTGAAGGTCGAATTTTAGAGAAAAATTTGAAAAATGTGACTTTAGGATGAAGAAAGAAGATGAACAGTGAAGGACTATTCGTGTTTCTTGTCTTATATAACCTAACACGCCACCCAAGGTACTCTTGTACGAATCAAGCGATTCGTTTGAATTATAAATAACGAATTAGGTAATTCGCTATTCCAATTCGTTACATCAGAGTAGCGAGCACGACATAGGTCGTGTCATGATTCGTTAAATATGTATAACGAAGTAGAGATGATTCGTTAACAGAGTGCGGAAGCGAATTAGGTGAGCGAACTGGAAATCAGTTCGCTAAAGAATCACCTAGTTCGTTATCCATACTTAACGAATTAGTTTTTAACGAATTAAACACTTTATTTAATTTTAACTTAAATAAATAAATGAATTAAATAATGAATTAATTAAATAATTATCAATAAATAATTAAAATTTTAACTTAAAAGAATTACCGAGAACCTTTTTATCTCGATAATTGAATACTTTAGAAAACGTTTCACTTTTACGATACATAACTTAAATTCATTAAATAATATGTAAAGTAAGAAGAACAAAATATATTTTGTATTTCGTAAAAATTAAAGAATGTATTTACAAAGAAGCATCCGAACATAAAAATTGGACAATCTTTTTGTGTTTTTCTATGATTTATCAAAGGCAGTACATATTTTTGTGTTTTTTTGTTAAATTTGAGCAGAGAATCATATTGACCAAAATGCCCTTCCATCACAGTTTTATATTTCAGCGATATTATTACTGGCGTTAAGTCGGTCATTGATATTGTTGTCTACTTAAATCTTATAACAAACCTTCGAGCATTTCTGTGATATGATTTATGGTTCAATTATTGCACAGAATATCAGAAACTATCAGCCCCTAATCTCGGTTCAAGCTTAATTTGATTTTTGCCAAATTACCCCAACTTGACTTAAACCATTATAATGTTGATCAAAATTTTGATACCAATTGTGAAATTTTGAGCAATGCATCAAGTTTCCTTTACTGTGAGTGAGTATGCACGAGTCCATCGGTCGGCTTACATACATTGTATCCCCTGGGGTCCGTTTCTTATTGGTATTGAGACGCACGCAAGGGAGGAACAATTGTATGACTAACAACAGATTTTGATCAAGTCAGTAATTTAGATTGTACAAAGTACAACGGTGATCAAGTTTAATGACTTTGGGTTTGCTCTAGAAAGCGAGTGAAATATTCATGCTTATGAATACCTAGATGATTAAGCCGCATAAAGACTCACAGTGTCCAGAATCCTAACGCTTGTTATTTTCTTTATTATATTTTTGGTGATCAACAACTATAAGGCTTGAGTATGACCGGTTATTACATTTCTGCCATTTTCACCAAGACTTTTGCTAGAGACTAACACCTCTTTCCATTTGTCTTTTCTTTAAGTTTATATCACTTACTTTACTCTAACAGCTTGTTTAAGACCTATCAATGCACCAATGATTAAGTACACAGTCTTTTAAGCTTATTTCTTGCTGGATTTAGGGTCAAATAATCAATGTACTATCATTTTCTCTTTTTGCTTCAAAAACTCAAAATTTTGAGGAGCATAAAACAAAATAATTTTAATTGCCCCAGTTAATTTAAGTTCACAAATTAATGGCTATCCTATCCATCTAAAAGTAGAGAACAGGACCAAAACATGCAAGCATGCTTCACAAACTTAAATAATGTAGACAGCTTAACGAACGCCCCAAGTACTTTCCATTTGTCAGATAAATGGCTAACCTGACGATTCCAAGAAATTATCAGGACCAAACATATACAAGTATATGTTCTTCGAAATAGAAGTAAATGACATAATTTTCACCGATCATAAGCAAAAATCTTTTTGGTTTTTCTCTTTACAAACTAAAACACAATCTTTTTGTCTTTTTCGGATTTTTTTTTACAAAAACAAGAAAATTCACATTCTTTTTGACTTTTTCAGAATTTATCTGTACAAACAGAAATCACAATCTTTTTGGTATTTTCTAATTTTAACAAATGTTTTTGGGTTTTCAAATATTAGAATGAAACAAGAAAGAACACAATATTTTTTATTTTTCAAAGTTTTCTAATGTTTTTGGGTTTTATCTATACAAACAAAAAACACAATATTTTTGTATTTTCTAGAATTCACCCCCTAAAACCTAAAAACAAAAATTATAAACTAGAATAAAACTAAAAATAAAGATAATCATCCTAACTTTAGGATCTCAGCAAGGGTCTTCAATCTATTTAAACCAAGGAAAAAGTTAAAATGTGTTTTATCAAACGCTTTGGTAAATAGATTGGCTTTTTGAAAATCAGTGTGCACTTTCTCAAGATCAATTAATTTCTTTTCATAACAATCCCGTATAAAATGATATCGAATTTCAATATGTTCGTTTTAGAATGTTGTACGGGATTCTTGGTGAAACTAATAGCAGCAGAATTATCAATTAAGATGGGAGTAGTAAGAAACTTCAAACCGTAGTCGTGAAGATGTTGTTGTATCCACAAAACCTGGGAACAGCAACTCGAGGCTGCAATATACTCAGCTTCGGCAGTTGAAGTGGAGACCGTTGTCTGCTTCTTACACTGCCAGGAAACAAGCTGACTTCCTAAGAATTGACATCCCATTGTAGTAGACTTGAAATTGATCTTGCATCCTCCATAATCTGAGTCTGAGTAAGCGGTAAGATCAAAAGTATCATCTTTGGGGTACCATAACCCGATGTCAGGATTTCCCCTTATATATTGCAGAATACGCTTGACCGCTGCCAGGTGAGTCACTCGGGGACTAGCTTGGTACCTAGCACATAAACAAACAGCAAACATTATGTCGGGTCGAGAGGCAGTTAAATACATCAAAGAACCAATCATGGCACGATAGAGGGTCGTATCAACGGTATCCTCCAATTCATCCGGTGATAAATTGTGACCCACGGGAAGAGGAGTAGAAGGGATTTTTCCGGCAGTAATCTTGAATCGGCCCAAGATATCGTTCACATATTTTGTCTGATGAATGAAGATTCCCTTTTCAGACTGATGAACCTGCAACCCTAAAAAGAAATTCATCTCTCCCATCAAACAGTAAACAAGAGAATTTAGAAACAGTTGCAACTTTAGATGAGTGTAAGTCAGCATAAGCACATAGAGCATTATTTTCACTTGAGGAAGCAACTTGATGTCGTGTCTGAACTCCCACATCAAGGTCTCCAATAATGTTTTCTTGTGGATGGTAAATATGAATCCTGAGAGGAGGATTTTCAGAAAAAACAACATGTTCAAATAAATTAGTGTAATGTTCACCCAATTCAGGAGATGAAACATCACTGTCAAGTTCAATAACTTGATCCACAATTGCACTATCATCAGATGAAGTAGAAGCATTATCATAATGAACAGGAGACTCATTATCAGGTTCTTCAGTTGAAGTAACAATTGGAGCTTCAACATCATTTGAACTTGCGAACCTTGGAATTTCCAAATGTTCTTCAAAATAAGCACGAACTAAATCTTCATCTGGATGATTAGTTGTTGGAGTAAATGAATTGAATAAGCCATCATAGTCAAACATCCAGTCGGGACCTTTTCCTTGGGAAGGAGTAGTGTAATTTTGACAGTCCACATGGTACCATTCTTCAACACAACCGAACGTAAAGTTAAACACTCTTTTCTTAGGTGATGCATATCCCAAGAAATAACCTTCAATGGCTTTTTCATCAAACTTTCCCACATCCTTTTTCAACATAGTACAAGGACACCCAAATGGCTCCAAGTACTTTAAATTCGGTTTACGATTATTTAATAATTCATAACTGGTCTTCTTGAGTCGTTTAACAGTTAGAACTCGATTGAGGGTATAACAAGCCGTATTCACAGCCTCATTCCAAAACTGGACAAGAAGCTTAGAATCAGCAAGCATTGTTCTTGCAGCTTCAATCAAGGTTCTATTCTTTCATTCAGCAACGCCATTTTGTTGAGGTACATACGGTGCACTATATTCACGGTGAATTCCCTTTTGGATACAAAAGAAATCCAATATAGTGTTTTTGAATTCTGTTCCATTATCACTCCGAATTCTCCTCACCTTTTGTTTGTAAAGTGATTCGATTTTAGTGATAAGATTTTGTACCAAAACAGGCGTTTGATCTTTCGAACTCATAAATAAGACCCATGAGTATGTAGAATAATCATCAGTCACGACTAGGCAATACCAGTCTCCAGAAATACTTGCACGATTAACTGGACCGAACAAATCCATATGAAGTCGTTCAAGTGGAGTATCAATGGAATTTAATAACTTAGATAGATGCGATATCTTCTTCTGTTTGCTCTTTTTACAGGCAACACAGTGATCAGATAACTTAAAATTCTTTAACGACACCCCCTCTACCAGATCGTTTGCTATTAAATAATTAATCTTTCGAACATGTATGTGACCCATTCTTCGATGCCAAAGTACGGAGTCTTTCTCGGTTGCTTTCGAGACAAAACACGTTTCGATCGATGTAGATACTTTAGAATTCATATTCAAGACATAAATATCATTTGATCGTGGTGATCGCATAACAACCATGTCCTCGGGAATCACATAACCCGGTTTCAGAATCAGACACTATTTATCTGTAAATACTGTAGTGTATTGCTTATCACATATTTGCGACACACTCAATAACTTATGGTCCACTTTATCACAATAGTTAACTTTCTTAAATATAATCTTCCCATTTGAAACATCACCTTCCGGTGTAATCATACCCCCAGAATTCCCAGCACACGCCACATAACCCCCTTGAATATTTCTCACGTTTGATAAGAGGTTGAGATTTCCAGTAATATGACGAGAACATCCACTGTCCATGATCCAATTTTCACCAGAAATGGTCTTGGATGAACCCTACACACAAACGAAAATGATTAGTTCAAAAAGGCAGCCCAGGCCTCAGTCTTGGGTACCTTTTGGTTTTCTTGAGAAAAGTTAACCTTAGTTGCATTCAATTGTTGTTCAGCAACTTGAGAATAAGTTACAGGTTTCTTAGACTTTCGTCTTAGATACGCATCTTGAACCACATTTAAATTAACATTTTTGCATAATGGTTCAGTAGGAATTAACTTAGGTTTAACGGAACCATGAGTTTCATTCACATGAAAACTTTTCGAGGATGTATGTTCGAAAACATAATATGAGTATCATCAGCACACGACACCGGTCGTTTCAGAATCTCCTTTACCAAAGGAATCGGTTTGGAATGATCCTTGATAAAAGGATGAAAATTCTGATAGTTCTTCTGGCCACAGTTTCTTACTACATGACCTTGTTGACCGCAAAGAAAACAACTTCGCATGTCAACATGATGATGTTGAAAATTTGTTGGAACATGTGACACAGATGATGACTGATGACTTACATTTTTAGTCATGCTTTTAGCAAAATCATCAGATAATTCAGATTTCTTTTTCAAGTAAAAATCTAAATTAGAATAGTTCAAAAAACTTTTCAATGTGTCTGTCCTAGTTGACTTCAAAAAGTTAATTTTCTTAGCTTGTTTTAAAACTTATTTTGCTTTAGTCAATGTGTCAGATGAAGCTGATTTTTTCGCATGAGCATATTGACGTTCAAGTTCACGAACCTTGGAGGTTTCATTTAAAACACACTCTCAATGAGTTCAGGTTTGATGATACTTATTGGAATGTCTTTTTCAGTGAACACTGTATCCATCCCCTTTAATTTAAATACACGAGCAGATGATGGCTTAAGTGCATTAGGATTTATAAAACGTAACAAATCCTCATCAGAAATTTTGGATATTTCTGGTTTCTTAGCCTTCACTGGTTTGACAAAAACATCTTGTTTCATCTTAGTTGTGTGCGAACCATACACAGCCTCCTCAAATTCATGAGGTTCACACAGTATGTGATTAGAACTTGGAATGTTCTTGTTCTTGTGTATAATTTCCGGTTCAAACACATCCTCAATGATAACTTTGTCAACATTTTCAACAAAAACTTTGTTGCTTTGAACATGAGTTTTCTGAGAAATAGATTGAGTTTTAACAGTTTCAGACTTACTATGTTTAGAATTATCTGAAATCACAGGCTCTTTAAGAATAACATCTTCCTCAGTTGGAGCAAAAGGATTAATTTTATAATCATTATGAAATGGTGGTGGAATTTCAACAAAACCTATACCTTTCTTTGAATCCTTTTGTTTTCCAGAAACTTCAATAATTTCATTCAACAGAAAAGATGAATTTCGAAATTTACCCAATTTGTTCTTTAACTCAAGAACCTCATTCTCAAGCTCGGTTATCTTTGAACGATGTTTCAAAATTTCTTGAAACTTTTGATCACTAATTGTCATTTTTACAGATAACTCAGCTTTGAGATTATGATTACTTGTCGACAATGCATCAATCTTTTCACGAGATCTCATTTGAGATTCAAGAGATTGTCGATAAATATCTTTTAGAGATGCAATTTCTCTCACTAAATTGTCATTGTGATTCTTTAAAGATTCTAACTTAGGTTTGTTAGATTCACAGTCAACACAATTTACTTTAACAGATGAGGTAGCAGAAATAGAATGACTAACCTCGTTTATCTTAGCCATGCATGCAAAGACTGTTGTAGGCTTGTCACAGGAATCATCAGAATCCGATCCAGAGTCATTATCAGAAGACACCTCACTTCCATGGAAATCTTGAGTCAACCCGAACAAAGCCAAATTAGCTTGATTATCGTTGCACAGTAATTGTTGTGACCAATCATCTCCATTAGCCAACATTGCTTGTGACCCAGAACTTGATGGTTTCTTCTCAGCATCATTACCTCGTGGTGTTGAAGAGTTTGAACTTTGACCACGAGGACCATTATATTCCTTTTTCACTTTGTCAAATTCTTTTGCAAAATGACCGAATTCTTGGCAATTATAACATTTCACTTTCAACTTGTCAAATCCCAACTTCTTGTTTAGAGCAGGAAGATCTTTTCCAGTTCTTTGCATGAATCTTTTCACCTTTCGAACAATCATTGCCATGTTCCACTTTAAATCCATGATTTCTAAGTCATCTAGATCAATCTGATCATAGTCTTCATCAGTTAAATCACTAGTGGCAATTTTGCTACTAACCAGATTTTCATAAGACATCATGAAAGCGGATAGAAAAGCAAAGTTTTGTTCAGCTTCTTTCATATTGACGTTTGGAGGTGATGAGTATTGATTTGCTGAAGATGAACTTCCTGAACCAGCAGAAACATTTACCAGCGGTATAAAAACATGCTCTAGGATCACTATAAATTGTTGTTTCATTCTCTTTTGCATTCTGTGTCAGAAAAGCAGTGATCGGTGAAATTGTTGAACTTAAAGGCATGCTACCACCATAAAAGGCAGGATCTTGACTTTCCTTGGATGACTTTTGACACTTGAGATCACACTCACGAGCTTCAATCTTTTGTAAAAACTCACTTGCAGTCAAGTCTTCATTGAAATAACTGTTTTCTTTTAATACCATTAGAAAAGTAGAGTACGAACTTGGTAATGCACTCTTAATAGTATCAATCTTGTCTATCTCAGAAATTTCCATCTTCATTTTATCCATTTCTGCAATCAAGTGATTGAATCTCGTAGTCATCTCTTCAACCGTTTCACCTTTGAGTAAATTAAAGTTTCTGAATTGAAACTTAAGCATCACCTTTTTGCTTTCAGCTGTATTTCCCATACTTCTTATTCGGGTATGTTGAAACAAAGAAGCACATATTTTAATACTACCCACTTGGTGAAATATATTTTCAGGTAAAGCCATAGTTAGAGTAGAATATGCTTTCGTCTCTATCTCTAGTGCCTTCTTTTCTTCTTGTGAGTATTAAGATATAGCTTTAGGTCTAAATCCGATAGTTTCATCGCCAATCATAGGAAAAGTATAAACTTCATCCAAACAATATGAGCAATCAGGATGAACTGATCCTAGATGAGCACGAAACCGAGGTTCCCATTTGGCAAAGTCACTGAACTTCATCAATCTTAGATATTTCGAATGTGAACCTATCTCGGTATCAAGTTGCAACATTTTTTGCATCAACATGTTTTGAGACGCTAATGCATACATACCGGCCATTATTGACAAGTTTCTAAAATTTGAAGGTGTAACGAATTAACCAACAAATAAGATTAACGAATGCGATTTTTAATGAACTGTAAACAGTTGTAGCAAACTGTGAACAGTAGATTAACGAATCAAATCTTAACGAAGTTAAGATTGATCAGACAACGAATCACAATTGAGTTTAACGAATCAATCTAACGAATCAGAAGGTCAACGAATCAGAAAGTCAAACTAACGAATTGACTAACGAACTGGCTAACGAATTGATTAAGAAATCTTGACGAATTAAAAAGTATTCAGTAGCAAATCACTAAGAAAGACTTAGCGAAATAGATAACGAACCAGCTACAGTTGATTATCGAATCAACTATAACGAATCAGGTTGTTACAACCGTTTGTAACAAACTCTGACACCTTATGCCACGTGGCAAAGGTTGTTATGACACAAATCCCAAAGTAGACGCGTGTCACACGAATCAGTTAATCCAAATAACGAATTAGATAACACGGATGAACTATTGATGCGAACTGGATAGCGAATCACTTGTAGTTTATAGCGAATCAACTAACTTAGATAACGAATCAAAGGAAACAAGATAGCGAATCACCATAAGGATGATAATGAATCATGTTCATCTTTGAATCTTCAAATATTCAACAAAAGATTTCCAGAAATCTGAAATGATGAACACCAACCCAGAAACCCAGAAACTTAAATTTTTAATACAATCTCGATACTAAACTAAATCACATAAATAACCAACCAAAACACTCGTAACTCGATCGCGAATCCAATATATCAAACCTCGTAATCAATTTCCTCCGATAACCAACACAATTATACCAAAATACACCCCTGTTTCGGCCTTAAACCAAAACCGATACCAAATCTACTCAAAACCAATTCCAAACTTCAATTCCAACTCACAATCCTTTACCAATACCTTTAACAACTAAAATCCAATTTAAACCGACCATAAAACATTCAACTAGCAATAATTTGATCCAAATTTGCTAGAAATAGAACACTATCAATCTAATATTCTAAATAAACACCAAACAAAGTGTAATTGAGCCCCAACAGCTCTGATACCACTTGTTGGAACCCAAAATTATCAATCCAATAACAATTAACAGATCTCAGATCTGTTTATAATAGATTAATACCTTAACTATAGATCTAGCTCATAATTATCTTTAATTCAGTGTTGTATGTGTTTATGTATTATCAGTATGTATATAATATTAGGATGAAGATTGAGAGAGAGAATCTGGACAGAGTTTCGTTAATTAGCTCTTAACCCTTTAATTAAACGTGAAAAGTGTTCACTATATATAGAAGATAGGTCTGGTTCGCTAACATCCCCTAGCGAACCAGACGCTACTTCGTTACATACATAAATCAGACGAAACACCCCCTGATTCGTTAACATTCCCTAACGAATCAGGAGGGAATAAACTTAAGTCTTAGTTCGCTAACATCCCCTAGCGAACTAGACCCTACATATAACGAACTAAACAATAACTTAACTAATTATTACATTAAATATAAAACAAATACGTTAACGATAATTACTAAGACTCAAGACGCAAATCCGTGCACTAACAATTATTATTATTATTATTATTATTTTTATTATTATTATATTTTTTTTGTTTTTTTTTTTAAATAAAGAGTTTTAAGATAACTACTTAAAATTGCCTAGTTTTAATTGGGTCTTGGCGAGACCCGAGCATTATTTATTCGTTTTTGGGATGGAGGTAGACAACCTCCAAAGTTAGCTCGGCCGGTGTAAGGCCCCGTTCCCGGTGCCCTGCTTTGGACGTTGGATTTACTCATAAACACAGTTTTAAATATCAGAGTTAAATAAAACTTTCACGGAATAATATTAAAAGTCAACCATTCATTACAAACGTTCATAACTTGTCTTTTTAAAACCTAACATAACATAAAATATCAAACATCATAACAGATCTTCATATGCCAATCCCTTCCAATCATGCCATGTGTCTCCTTCAAGCTAGCTGTTACAATCTATTCACCTGTGTACATACTAAAAGTCAGCTACGCTGAGTGAGTTCTCGTTAAACAGATAAATTACTTTACATACACATATACGTGCCCGAAGGTACGCTTTACATACTTAACCTATGCATCATTCTTTTATATACATTCATAACTATCCTTACATTATAAAGAGCATTTCGCCCTACATACCTTGGATGTTATTAGGGTCTGGTACCCTCCATCCTCGGATATTATTAAGGTCGGTCTCCCTTCTTCCTCAGATATTATTAGGGTCCGGTACCCTCCATCCTCGGATATTATTAGGGTCTGGTACCCTCCATCCTCGGATATTATTAGGGTCTGATCTCCCTTTCTTCCCTACTATCATGCCATACATTTCCATCTATATAATTGCAAGTTTCATACATACATACATCATTCATCCATCACATATACAATCATATCATTAAAACATCACCTGAAAGTGCATGCAATATCCGAAGATCGTTCACGCACCGACAAGCTATCATTCACATTTAGATATACATAAATAACATACAAATCATACATGGCATACACTTACCATTTAAGGTAAGTGTATTAACTATCACATCGAGCATGCACACAGCCCCGAAAACAAAACAAGGAATGGGGCTAGAAACTCGCCTGAACTCGATTGCGTTCACCGTTAGTGGTTATTCATTTCTTGAGTTGTGCATGGCTAATTGTATAATAGTGATATGTATCAATTAACTATCACTACCCATATCACGTTTCTAGTCTAATGATAACCTACAATGAACGGGGGTCCGGGGGCAGCGCCCCTGGCAACGTGGTTTTAGGGGCGGCAGCCCCTAGCAGGGTCCAAGGGGCAGAGCCCCTGGCTGGGGTTGAGCTGCCAGGTCAGCTTGGAAAAATTTTATTTCCATTAACTGTCTTAACATATTTTTCATTAGAATTTTAAATTATTATTTAATTCGCTAACTGATTCGTTATAACGAATTAAGATTAATTCATTATCTGAACGTAGCCTGATTCATGGTCTAATTCGTTATCAGAACTTAGCGAATTGGTGAGTAATGATTCACCTGATTCGTTATCTGACTTGTCATCTTACATGATCTGATTCGTCCGGTTAGTTCGTTAGCTAATTTGTTATCTTGACGTGACCTGATTCATTATCTTAACATAACGAATTGGATGAGTAACAAATCACTTGATTCGTTATCTTAACATAGCGAACTGGCTTTCTGACTTTAACGAATGATCATCACGAACTGCTTAACGAATAGAAGTTAGTTCGTTGTCTGTTGGTGCATTTTGTGATCGTCGCTATGCAATTCTGATCAGCGGAAACGAAGTACGAAGTTAGAACAACTTCGCCATAGGCGAAGTTGTAACAACTTCTGCCATAGGCGAAGTTAGAACAACTTCGCCATAGGCGAAGTTATAACAACTTCGCCTACTGGCCCAAGCCCAAGCCTGCGAAGTTTTTTTGTCTATATATATATGTGTCTTGTTTAGGTTTGAGTATCCAGAAAATTAGAGTGTTTTGTGATCAGTTCAAGTAGCTAGAGAGAAACAGAGAGGCAGAGTCGTGTGGGACGGCCCGAGGTAGAGCTCACCTCGGGTCGACCGTCATTTGTTTTCGTGTTTGGTATGTAATGTGTTTCGGTTATTATATAAAAGATCTGCAGATTCGTGTGTTTGTTCGTGTGTTTGTATGTGTGTAATCGTGTTCTTCGTCTTCTACACCAATAAACGAGTCTAGGAGGATTCCGCACTCCCAGACATTGTGCGGATCTCGTATCGATCGGCGACGCCCCGGGGGGAACTACAAGTGGTATCAGAGCCTTAGGCTCTTATGCTATGGTTCGAGATCTGCGTTTTGGTGTTTCTGGCACGTTTCTGATGCGTTTTTGGCCGAACAGCCGCCGCAGGCGAAGTTATGGGGTTCAGGCGAAGTTGTCGCTTAAATTTTAGGGTTTAGGCGAAGTTATCAGTCAGGCGAAGTTATGGACAGGCGAAGTTATGGAGGGGCGAAGTTAAGGAGGGGCGAAGTTGACTTTTAGGCGAAGTTGACTTTTAGGCGAAGTTGACTTTAGGCGAAGTTAAAAAAAAAATTAAAAAAAAAAAAAAATTGTTTGGAGTTTTCGTCTGTATGGCCAGGTGTACACGATTATTGTGAGACCTAAGAAGTTGTTCCGTCAACGAGTGAAACTTGTTATCTCTTGGTCTTACGTGTGAACAAATACGTGTCAACTCTGGATATGGAGTTGAGGTTGTGAATGGGATATTGATTGAAACTGGATATTGACACATATTTGGGTGTTTGTGGGCAATGAAATAGTTGTTGTTCGAGGTTGACCAACTGAAGAAAGTCAAATTGAACTGAAGGTTTTCGTCATTACTGGATTGCGGTCAGAGCATATTATTTATGTTATTTTCAAGGCGTTCGAGAATTGGATCCTGAAACGTGATGCTTATTTATTAAAGTGAAAATTCTGGAACAAGTTGGATTTAATCGAGAATTAAAGTGTTTATGTTCTTGATCGTTATCCCTGGTGATTGAAGATGCTTCGGATTAATTAATGGTCATGTGTGTTAGATTCTGTCAAGGTGGTTTTGTGATGAAATTGATCACTTGATGTTGAGTAGTTGAAGATTAAACCTTATCGTATGCCGACGTGTTGGTGAAGTTGTGGAGGGAGCCCAACTTCACGTGTTGGTGAAGTTAGAAGAACTTCACGTGTTGGTGAAGTCAGGAGGACTCACGTGATTGGTTGAGATGATCAATTAGGCAAGGGGATGCATGCATTTCAAAGACCTCAATCTATATAGTCGGAGAAGCTTACACTGAATGGGAGATCTGATATGGAAGACGCTGGCTGATTGGTAGATTTGTAAAGCTACAAGACAGTTTCAGACACGGCTGGTTGAAGGGCAAACAGAAGATCATCAGTTAAGAGGGAGTCTGTTGGTGCATGTTTTGTAACAGATGATCTTTTGTGTTTGTTAGAATTGAGAGCAACGGTCAAAGGGGAGTCTGTTGGTGCATTTTGTGATCGTTGCTATGCAATTCTGATCAGCGGAAACAAAGTACGAAGTTAGAACAACTTCACCATAGGCGAAGTTATAACAACTTCGCCATAGGCGAAGTTGTAACAACTTCTACCATAGGCGAAGTTAGAACAACTTCGCCATAGGCGAAGTTATAACAACTTCGCCTACTGGCCCAAGCCCAAGCCCGCGAAGTTGTTTTGTCTATATATATGTGTCTTGTTTAGGTTTGAGTATCCAGAAAATTAGAGTGTTTTGTGATCAGTTCAAGTAGCTAGAGAGAAACAGAGAGGCAGAGTCGTGTGGGACGGCCCGAGGTAGAGCTCACCTCGGGTCGGCCGTCATTTGTTTTCGTGTTTGGTATGTAATGTGTTTCGGTTATTATATAAAAGATCTGCAGATGTGTTTATCCCATTCGTGTGTTTGTTCGTGTGTTTGTATGTGTGTAATCGTGTTCTTCGTCTTCTACACCATTAAACGAGTCTAGGAGGATTCCGCACTCCTAGACATTGTGCGGATCTCGTATCGATCGGCGACGCCCCGGGGGGACTTACATTGTCCTTCCTTAGCGAATCAACATAACGAATTACCGTTAATTCGTTAATTCCCCGCTAACGAATTAGGGTTAGGTCAGAGAATTTCAAAAACATTCTCTGACATCCTTAAATGCTCGCGCCCCTTTCTGGCGCCGTCTTTCCGGCGCCTCCGTGCCGGAAAACCGGGCGGTGGCCGGAAAAACGTGTTTTACCCCATTTTACACCGTTTTTCACCGATTTTTGTCCCGTTCGATCCATATCTGAGCTAGGGTGACCCCTAAGCTCATCTTTTGACTGGTTTATACCCGATTCCATCTGGATCTCGTGACTTTAACGGTTGAGGGTGTCGGTTCATCGTTTCGCTGCTAGATCTAGCGGGTTTGGATCCATTCAACATCATACTTTCATTAACTCGAGTCAGGATCGGCTTTCCTTCTTGGTTCGGCTAGATAAAAGAGAGAAACTAGAAAGAGAGCTTAAGTGTGTGTTTTGGGTGGTTTAAGAAATATGTGTAAATGAATGGATTAAGGGTTAATTATTGTTTATATATGATGGTTCATGGGCTTAAGCCCATGGTCTTTATCTCTTTCCTTTTTAACCGAAGTCCATAACTCACATCTATTTACCCAACATAAGCCCAACTCATATTTTATTTATCTAAACCGATAAACGACACACTATTAAATAAACGAAACTTATTTTATTATTCTTATCAGAATCAGGATGTTACAAGTCTTCCCTCCTTAAAGAGGTTTCGGGGACCCGAAACCTAACTATTACTGAAACAATCCCGGGTAAAACTTGCGCATCTCCTCCTCAGATTCCCATGTGGCATCTGACCCCTTGCGATGTTTCCATATCACTTTTACTAAGGGTATAACCTTGTTACGTATTTGTTTTTCCTTACGATCAACAATCTTTATAGGTTGTTCAATGTAATTCAACTGTTCATCAACCTCGTTGTCCATTAATGGCACATGTGACGTGTCATCCGATAGACATTTTCTCATATGAGAAACATGGAAGGTTGAATTAATTCCTTCTAGCTCTTTGGGCAAATCCAATTTATGAGCCACTTCACCCACACGATCTATAATCTTAAACGGTCCAATGTGCCTTGGACTCAACTTTCCCCTCTTCCTGAAACGAATGATTCCTTTCCAAGGCGAGACATTGAGCATCACATTGTCACCAACGTTAAACTCAATCGGTCGTCGCCGCTTATCAGCATACGACTTCTGTCTTTCTTGAGCAGCTTTCATTCTTGCTTTAATCTGATTGAACTTTGAAGATATTTCTTGAACCACTTCTAAACTCCCCATCTCTTTCTTACCAATCTCTCCCCAACACACTAGGGTTCTACATCGTCTACCATAAGGGTTAATTATTGTTTATATATGATGGGTCATGGGCTTAAGCCCATGGTCTTTATCTCTTTCCTTTTTTAACCCAAATCCATAGCTCACATCTATTTACCCAACACAAGCCCAACTCATATTTTATTTATCTAAACCGATAAACGACACACTATTAAATAAACGAAACTTATTTTATTATTCTTATCAAAATCAGGATGTTACAGCCGGTCTGTCAAGATATTATCTTAGGCGGTGGCCGTTAACTTTGAAATTTCTACCGTCATCATGTTCTACCTCCACGGTTCCGTATGTAAAGACTTTTCGGACCGTGTACGGACCCGACCATCGAGACCTCAACTTTCCGGGAAATAAACGCAACCTAGAGTTATAAAGCAAAACACGATCACCCATTTTGAAATCTTTGTTTTCTTTCAAACGTTTATCATGAAACAACTTAGTGGGTTTCTTATAGATTGTGGAATTCGCATAAGCTTGATTTCTTAATTCTTCTAGCTCATGAATTTGCATGAACCGAGTCTCGTTCGCATTAACTAAGTTAAGATTAATGGCTTTTAATGCCCAGTAAGCTCGGTGCTCTAATTCCACAGGACGACGACAAGCTTTCCATAAATCAACTTAAACGGTGTGGTATCGATAAGAGTTTTATGAGCGGTCCGTAAAGCCCATAATGCGTCATCTAACTTTTCAGACCAATTCTTACGATTTTGCCTGACTGTTTTCTCAAGAATTCGCTTAATGCCCTGGTTAGTGACTTCAACTTGCCCACCGGTTTGTGGGTGGTATGATGTTGAAAATCCGTGGTAGACAGCATAGCGAGACAATGCCTTTTCTATCTGGGCATTACAGAAATGTGTTCCACGGTCACTAATGAGTGCTTTTGGGACACCAAAGCGTGAGAACAATTTTTTTTAGGAATTTAACAACTACCCTAGCATTGTTGGTGGGTAAAGCCTAAGCCTCCACCCATTCTGAAACATAATCAACATCAACTAGGATATACCGATTTCCTAACGAAGTCGGGAATGGTCCCATAAAGTCAATCCCCCAAACATCAAAAACTTCACAAACTTGTATGGCCTTTTGAGGCATTTCATCTCGTGCAGAAATGTTGCTTTCCCGTTGGCATGTATCACAAGATTTTACAAGGTCATGAGCATCTCGAAAGATGGTGGGCCAGAAGAAACCGACATTAAACACCTTCTTTGCGGTGGACGTGGACCCCATGATGTCCTCCTGTTGGTCCTTCATGACAATGTTGGAGGATTTCGGTTGCTTCATCTCCAAACACACACCGACAAACGACTTGATCGGCTCCGATCCTGAACAAGTGTGGATCCTCTCAAAAATAATGTTTGACATCAGAAAAGAATTTTCTTCTTTGTTGATGTGTCAAACCTTTGATCATGACCCCACTTGCGAGATAGTTGGCAATGTCAGCAAACCATGGACATTCCTCTTCATTTGTTTAGATATACATAAGAAGTTCATGGGGGAAATTGTCATTTATATGGGACCCCACTAATTCTTGTGAAGCTGGGAATTCCAAGGGGAATCAGAGATTGGGTATATCAATCCAGCATCGAGTAGCTTAATGACTTCTTTGTTTACAACGTCTTGCATATTTGGATTGAGAGATCTTTGATGCTGCACGACTGGTTTGAAGTCCTCTCCCATCCGGATTTTGTGAGTGCAAAATGATGGACTGATTCCTTTGATGTCCATGATTTTCCAAGCAATTGCTTTCTTGTGAAGTTTGAGAACTTCAAGCAATCTTTTCTTTTCCTTATTTGATAAACAGGAGGAGATGATAACGGGTAATTGAGATTCACCATTGAGAAAGGCGTACTCGAGATGGGAGGGAAGTTCCTTAAGTTCAAGAACTGGTGGATCTTCAACAAAGGGTTTTGCCTTTGGTTCCAATTTACGGTCAACGGTCTAGTACGTCTCTTGATGCTCACTTGCCTCCTGATCCTTAGTGGATTGCTCCTCATGGATGATGGAGTATGCCTTTTTCTCAATCAGCTGAGTGTTGCATGCTTCCTTTTCAATGGTTTCGTGAAGGTGACAACTTACTATAGACTCACACACGTCAATATAATAAACTGAATAATCAGTGTGTTGCGGGTGTTTCATGGATCTACCTATATCGAATGTTACCTCCTCATCTTCAACCCTTATGTGAGTTTGCATGTGCAAACATCAATGAGAGCCCTAGCGGTGGATAGAAATGGTCTTCCAATGATGAGAGGTACAAATTTGTCCTCGTCCATATCGAGAATTACAAAGTCTACCGGAAAAACAAATTTATCAATTTTGACTAACATGTTTTCAACTATACCCCTAGAATACTTCACTGATCGATCGGCTAGCTGGATGCTCATGCGGGTTGGTTTTGGTTCTCTTAGTCCTAATTTAGAAAAAACCGCATAAGGCATCAAGTTAATGCTATCTCCGAGATCAGCTAGGGCATTGCTGACAAATAAATCTCCTATCAAGCAGGGGATGGTAAAACTCCCTGTCTCGGTCTTCTTTGTCGGCATCTTGTTTTGGAGGACAGCAGAGCATTCTTCATTCAGAGTTACATGTGATAGCTCTTCCAACTTTCTCTTGTTTGTCAACACATCTTTTAGGAACTTTGCATATTTTGGCATTTGTGAGATTGCCTCGATGAAAGGAAGGTTGATGTGCAATTGTTTGAAGAGTTAAAGGAATTTGCCATACTGGGCTTCCATATTTTCTTTCTTAAGACGGTTTGGGGTAAGGAATGGGCGGGACATATGGTTTTACTGGTTCTCTGACTTGTGCGGTACTTGCTGCGACTTGCCGATCATGCACCTTGTCTGGAATCTTAGTTTCATCATCAACTGGCTGTGATGGGGATACCAAATCTTGAGTGGTCTTGCCACTTCTTAATGTTATGGCATTAGCCTGAGCATTTGAGTTTGTTACTGTGTTGCTTGGAATACCATCGGGTTGTCTTTCAGAAAGCAACTGGGCTAGTTGACCCACTTGATTTTCGATGTTTTGTAAAGATGCATTCTGATTCCTTTACTATAACTCATTCTTCTGGAACCTTTCTTCGGTCAATTTGTTTGAAGTTTCAGTACTGGATAAGAGTCGTGTTAAAAGAATCTCCACAGTATCCCCACTGTTTGGGTGTTGACTGGTGCTTGGCCCTTGGCTGTGGTATTGAGGTTTTGGTTGGGCTGGATGAGTCTGGTTGAAAGGACGTTTGTCAAACCCAGGCGGTGTTTGATTGTTTGCTCCATCCTTCCAACTGAAATTAGGATGATTCCTCCAACCAGGGTTATATGTGTTCCCGAATGTGCTGTTTTGTCGGATCACGTAATCAACATCTTCAACCATCATGCTTTGCTGGCAATATTTCATTTTGTGTTCACCCACACAAGTATCGCACTTAGTCTTTTCTTTCACTAAATCAGTTTGTAGTTGCTCAAACTTCTTTGAGAGTGCTTCGAATTGTGCAGTGACAAGAGTGTTGGAGTCAACATGGTGCATACCCTAGTGTGATGGGGTTGATCGTGGTGGGTTGTATGCAAAGCTTTTTCTTTGTTGCTTTCTCTAGAACCTCGAATGCTTCGTTGGGAGATTTGATTCCGAGATCTCCACCGGCGATTTGATCAATTGCCTGCTTGTTTTGGCTAGATTGGGCATCGAAGAATGTTTGAACTTGGAGCTATTTGCTCAACCCATGGTGTGGACATCTTCTTAGAAAGCCCTTGTATCTCTCCCAGGCTGCGTGCAGTGACTCATCTTTATCGGTTCTGAATCCGGTGATACTGGCTCGGTACTTTGCGATTTTGTCTGGTGGAAAATATTTTAGGAGGTACTGCTCTACCATCTGGTCCCAATTGGTAATGGTGCCAGATGGCAGTGGCTCTAACCACTCCAAGGCATGGCCTCGGAGGAAGAATGGAAAAAGTTTGAGCCTAATTTGGTCCTCAGAGTAGCTTTGGATTTTGAAAGTACCGCATATTCGTAAGAATCGAGAGATATGAGACAAGGGATCTTCATCGAGAAGCCCATGGAATTGAACATAATTTTCCACCATATGAATGATGCTGATTTGATTTTGAAGTTTATAGTGATTTCCGGTGGTGCCACGCCACTTCCATAACCTTCGAGGGTCGGCTTTTCGTATTGGTTCACGTTAGGTTCGTTTTCTGGCCCATTTTGTTCCGCCATGTTTTGTTCCGTTACGGTTTCTTCGGTTATTACTTCCGCAAATGCCTCGTTTTCGATTGTCTCATATACTACACGTGAACGGTTGCGTAACCTTTGGTGAAGGTGACGTTCGGGTTCCGAAAGTATTGAAACAAGCTCAGGTGCGGGCGTGGTGGACATTCATTACTTAAGAAAATAAATAAAGATACTAAACAAGTAAAAGTGAACTACAGGTAAAGCGGAAATAAATAAACCTTTTTTTAAGTAAACTAAGATTTTTTTTTGAACAATTATAAACAGTTAAAATAAAAAAACTTAGATTATTATTAAAATTTTACCGTGTCCCCGGAAACGGGGCCAAAAACTTGATGTGGTGTGAGATATATATATTTTTATTAAAGATTTTTCACACTTTGTCGGGTTTTAAAAATGGTTTTCACCTAGACTTAACCACAAACACAAAAGGTAAGTGTACTCGTCGTGTGGTAATATAGTAACGGCAAGAACCGGGTATCAATCCATGGACACGTAAATTTTGATATCAAACCTTTGCAAATATAATATCCATGAGAAATGTGTTTAATTGATTTGTTTTAAGATTAATTTTTAAAAAAACTTGTAACAATAAATTAAAGCAAGTAACACGATAGTGGGGAAAATCAAGAATAAAGAAGCTATCACCTTAACTTAGAATTTACTTGACTCCTAATGATGGTAAACTTAAATATATGATAAATTCACTATTTTGTTTTAAAAAGAATAGTTTCTAGTTATAGATAACCATCTAAATGATTTTTTTGGAAAACTTAGTATGAATTATACAAACTAATCACCTCAAATCATACTATAATGTAAGTGAACCTTTATGTTGAAATTTAAAGATATGGATTATCATTCAATTACGAAATTCAAATCTAACAACAGGTCGGAAAGATTACATGAACAACACATAATCTACATATGGTTGATTAAATTAGACAAAGTTCAAGTATTCCCTTGATTTATGAATTTTCAACCCAAGTGTTAAAATAGTTGTGTTAACAAGTTATTTATAATATTATTTAACAAGAATATCAATTCATAACAAATGTTCAGTCTTTTCAGATCTAAACATGAGGATATGTGTTTAACCAATTTTCATATAGCATACAAGAATTATTTTAACTATTTCTAGATTAAAATTTATAAAGTTGCGTGAACAACATTTATAAATAAATGATAAAATCAAGAGTCTTTCAACATAAGAAGATGTACCATTTATAATTCTTGTATATTACCTTCAATTATTTAAACACAATATTTCATCAAAAGATAACCAAGAACAAGTCATTATTTTAACATAAAATTATCATATATTAATTCCAACCATCAAAAGTTGACAAGTTTCATCATGAGTCTTGTAGGTCCCCCCGGGGACGTCGCCGATCGATACGAGATCCGCACGAGGTCTAGGAGTGCGGAATCCTCCTAGACTCGTTTATTGGTGTAAAGATAAAGAACACAAACACGTACACGAACAAATACACGAACAAATACAATAACGGGATAAACAAATCTGCAGATTCTTATATAATAATCAAAACGAATTACATACCAAACTCGTAAACAAATGACGGCCGACCCGAGGTGAGCTCTACCTCGGGTCGTCCCACACGACTCTCACTCTCGGTCTCTCTTTAGACAAATAAACTGTAACACACAATACTCTAATTTCTCAATCCAAAACCTAAACAAGACACACATATATATAGACAAAACATCTTCTCGGGCTTGGGCTTGGGCCAGTAGGCGAAGTTGTTCATAACTTCGCCTATGGCGAAGTTGTGATAACTTCGCCTAAGGCAGAAGTTGTTACAACTTCGCCGTTGGCGAAGTTGTTCTAACTTCGCCTAAGGCGAAGTTGTGCTAACTTCGCCTGTGGCATTCCGCTGGTCTGAATTGCATAGCGACGGTCACAAAATGCACCAACAGTTAAGATGATATAAAGAATTTTAGCTCATGATAATTATAAAAGATACACCAAAATAGAAGAATATAGCATTCATGTTTAATATTAAGATAATCTAACCAAGCTAGATAATTATGATGATGCTAAAACTTCTTCTTGATGTTGTATGAAGGTTCAAGAGCTTCTCTTTCTTTAATTCTATGGATTATGAGAGTGAAAATGGGTGTGTTTTTCTCCAAAATTGTGCACACCAAATGAGCAACATGCATGGTCTTTATATAGGTTCACTGTGCACAAGGCATGACCCATGCTTAGAAGGGGAATGACCCATGCTGGTCCCCTTGTAGTACATCACGTGCTCCCTGTTGTACTCTTTGGCATATTGCTAGGCACGGGGCATGTCTGGTCTAGGCTTGGGCTGTGCTGGTCCCTCATCATTAAATGTGCATGCATTGATTGTACTTTCTTGGCAGGCTTGATTGGCATGGGGCATGCCTGGGTGAGGCATTACCCTCTGTGTTTTCAAAAAGGAGGACATTGTACTTTATTTTGCCATTTTCTAAGGAGGCGTGGGGCATGTCTGGCTGAGGCACAACCCCATGCTTAGCTGATGTGTCTTGAAATGGAAATGGGGCATGCCTGGTTGAGGCTTGGCCCATGCTTAGCTGACAGACTTTCATTTTTCTTGATTTTTTTCTTTGTTTTTCGTCATGTTTGGTTTTTCAAAGCTCATTTTTACTACAAAAACAAATAAAAGCTTATTAGAACCGATTCTCAATAATATTATCACGAAAATAACATGAATCAGGTATAAAATGATGCAATAAATATGTATAAATAATTATAAATCATGCATTCGCTATGCCATTCGTTATACCCATTCGTTAAGGAAGAATAACGAATGAGCAGTCATTCGTTATGCCCATTCGTTAAGGAAGAATAATGAATGAGCAGACATTCGCTATGTCAAATCGTTATAATAGAGAAATAACGAAGGAGCCTCCTTCGTTAATGAAATGGATAACGAATTAAGTTTGATAAATTGACAGATGGTCCCTGGACTTAGAATAAAATGGATCAATTACAAAGAATACCTCGAACCTTATGAGTTAGAAAATAAAATGATAAATTAAGAATTCTAATGAAAATAGCGTACGAGGTTAAACATGTCAGATAATTTTTCCAAGCTGACCTGGAAGCTCGACCCCAGCCAGGGGCTCTGCCCCTTGGACCCTGCAAGGGGCTGTCGCCCCTAGAACCCCGCTGCCAGGGGCGCTGCCCCCGGACCCCTGTTTATCGAGGGTTATAATTAAACTAGAAACACGACATGGGTAGTGATAGTTAATTGATACGTGTAATTGTTATACAATTAGTCGCTCACAGCTAAAGAAAGAAATAACCATTAACGGTGAACGTAACTGAGTTCAGGTGAGTTTCTAGCCCCATTTCCTTGTTATGTTTTCGGGGCTGTGTGCATACTCAATGTGATTAGTTAATACACTTAGCTTGAGTGGTAAGTGTGTGCATGGATGATATATGTGATAGATATTATATTGTGAATATGAATGAAAGCTTGTCGGTACGTGAACGATATTCGGATATTGCATGTATCGCCAAAGAAGGTAAGTGTTAGAATATATAAAATTGTGTATGTATGAATGATGAAGCATGGTACCTGCATTAACTAGAACTCACCCAGTGTAGCTGATTTTTAGTATGCACGCATGTTAATAGACTGAAGCAGCTAGCTTGAGGGTGACACATGGCAGGATCTGAAGAAGCTGGCAACTGCAGAAGGATTTGTCATGATGTTAAATAAGATGTTTAAGTTATATTTTTAAAGACAAGTTGAATGTTGAATGTTTGTAAGGAATGATCGAAGTTTAATTATTTCACGAAAGTTTTAATTTCAACCCCGAAATCCGAAAAAATAACCTAAAGAACACCGCTGTTCACAGTGCATTATAATATGATCATCAGGTTGAAGTTTACACATCCAGCTCACTAGACCCAGATGTGACAAATACCCTTGTTTCAATAAATCCATTCCCAGATTCGTTTCTCTCTTGATTTTCGGTTCTCAGGCATGGGGCTAAAGATAATAACTGATAAACTAGTTGATATAATTGGTTAGAATTATGCACGTTCATTCATTGTAAAAGCTATCGTACATGTTAGAATTTTGTTTAAATATGTATTATTTGAAATCTATCTATCTTATCTTAAATTTACATAAACAAAAGCTTCCTAAATTCTCTCAAGCCACTAGATTGCTTTATTTTTAGATGAACACTTCTCATGCATTTAACCCGAATTCATGGGTATGAGTATCCCCAAACCCAGATAGCCCTTAAATGTGTTATAACATCTCAATATATTAAAAATTAATCTTATCAAATATTTGATATGAAAATCTTATAAAATAGGGACACACTAAAAATTAATATCTATTTAAAAAAAGATATTATTCATTTAAAAAACAATTTTATAGTAAAAATAAATAAATAAGCGGGTCATGAGTCTCACTAAACCCAGATAGCTTTTAAACCGGTATAACATCTCATTTATTTATGAAACCCTTTTATCATCAAATCCTGAGTATATTATTAACTTCCTTACAATAAATAAAATTAAAATTCAAAAAAATATATAAATATTATAAACGAATAATGTAAAATAACATATGAGGATGCAAATAAATTACAGTCAATGTTGCGTGAAAAAAGAAGTAAAATGATAGAAAAAAAGGAAAAAAAAAAAGAAAAATTATAGAGTTAAGAATCTTAATCTTAAATATATATAAACGAAACCCTTAAAAGCTCTCTAGTTGCTTCTTACATCCTCTCAAGCCACAAGATTGTTTTATTTGTAAATGAAAACTTCTCATGCATTTGACCCGAATTCACGGGTATAGGTCTCACCAAACCCAGATAACCTTAAACGGGTTATAACATCTCATTATATTAAAATTAATATCCAAAATTATTTAAGAAATAGATATTATTTATATTAAGAAACAATTTTGTAGTAAAAAAATATAAGCGGGTCATGGGTATCACCAATCCCATAACTTTTATATGTGTTATAACATCTCATTTATTTATGAAACCCTTTCATCGTAAAACCCTAAGTAAAATTTTAACTTTCTTACAATAAATAAAATTAGAATGAAAATATATATATATGTTAGACACGAAAAAATACAATCCCCGTAATACGGGGGATAAAACTAGTAATATATGTAAACGAAACCATAAAAATCCTACGTGTCGCGATGTGGTCGCTCCCCATTTTTTTGGAGTCACCAGATTTGCTTGATTTTTAAACAGAGGCTTCTCATGCATTTGAACCTAATTTATGGGTATGGGTCTCATCAAACCCAAATATTTCTTAAACGGGTTATAACATTTCATTAAATTAAAACTAATTTCACCAAATATTTGATATAAAAATCCTATAAAGTAGGGTTATACTAAAATTTAATATTTGATTTATTTAAAAAATATATATATTATTTATAATTAAAAAACCAATTTTATAATAAAAAATAAACGGGTCTTGGGTCTCATCAAACCCGTTTAACTTTTAAGCCGGGTTATAAATCTCATTTATTTGTGAAATAATGTATCATCAAATCGTAAGTATGTTATTAACTTTCATACAATTAAAAAATTAACATTTCAAAAAATAAATAAATATTAGAAACAAATAATATAAAATAACCCCGTAATATGGGGGATAAAAACTAGTAATATATATAAACGAATGCTTTAAAAGCCATCTGGTTGATCACTATATTCTCTCAAACCACCAGATTATATTATTTGTAAATGGAGGCTTCTCATGCATTTGACCTGAATTCACTTCCTTACAATACATAAAATTAAAATCAAATATATATATATATCCACATATATACACTAGCAAAATCCCGCGCGATGCGACGACAAATTTACAACGCGAAAATCGTTTTCGGTTAGTTTATATTGAGATTTTGGTTTTTCTGCACCGCAACATTTGGTCCTAAAATGGTAATTTATATTGATGCATTTCTCACACTTCCGGCTTCCCATCAAGTGTCTTTGTTTCTAAAACAAAAATAGGTACATGAATAAATGAGAAAAAACATTTAATACCAGTTTTGACTATAAAACCAGAACCTTGAACCAGAGGTTGAGCTAATTCGTTACCGGTGCGCCCGAATAAAACTAGTACTGGTCCTAATCAGCTGATTGTGCGCCCGATGTTGGACCAATTTGTCAGTGAGTCTTACCTGAGAATCAAGTTGTCTCATATCTTGGCAAATGGGTTGGGTCGAACGGGTTATGGGTCGAAACGAGTTATTGAGTTAGGGTCAGAATAAGTCAATTAAAAAAAACGGTTGTTTTGGTTTGGGTCGTAACGGGTTTCAATTTTTTGTTGGAGGGGATATCAGTAGAAACGTTTTAGTTTTTTTTAGATATTTTTTTATTTATATTTTGAGTCATGATTTTTTAATTATTTTTTTTAATTTTTTTAATTTTTTTCTAAGGGGGTTTCTAATAAGATTTAAAACCCCTCAAAAAAATATTCAAAAACTATAACTAAAAATATAAATAAAAAACAAAAGTAGTACAAAAACTAAAATGTTTATTTCATTGCCCTCGTTGCATAAAAAATAATATAAAAAAACACCAACCGAGAAATCGAACTGAAACCGAAAAAATCGACAAAAATAAAACAAAAAGCCAAAACCGATCCAACTCAATCGAAATCGAAAAAAATCAATCAAAATGAAACTAAAAAAAATTGAAACCGAATAAAAACAAAACTGAAAAAAACAAACAAATGCGAAACAAAGTACCAAAAACAAGTCTGGAATCGACCAAAAAGAAACAGAAGAAATCAAAACCAACCCGTTTCGTGTGCAAACTCGTGTTGGCTTGTGTTAGTGCACGAAATTGTTGTCCGTAGCATTCGAATAAGTTATACATAGTCTAGATTGTTTATTTATTGTAAATGGCCCATTCGCTATGGTTTGTATAGCGAATGAGGTTCATTCGTTAGTAATCTAGGCTAGTTCGTTAATGTATCAGTCCATTCGTTATGGAAGCATAACTAATGAGGGCTAGTTCGTTAAGTTAACGCCATTCGTCATGGAATGTTGACGAATGGAGTCTAATTCGTTATGGAGGCATAACGAATTACGCTTAACTTATCGAATGGAGCATGTGGCCTATAAATAGGTGGTTCCATGTTCATAATTAAGTGAGTTCACACACATGAGAGATGTGATGTTCTCCATAAGTTATTATTATGTAATTATTCCATATTTATCAATAAACCGTATTTAACATATTCGAGTTCGTATGGCATAATCGATGTATCATAGCGGCTAGATCTTTGGAAGGTTTCAATAGCTTGAAACCTGAACCGAATCCATTCTAATTTGAAACCCATTTCGTGTCGAAATTTGTCTCGTGCGAAAACCATTTCAGATCCGAAACCTGCCACATTTCCTTAGAACACCAACCCACATCAACCCATTTGTTTGAATTTATTGACCCATTTTGACCCAAAAATAACAAGATGGAATTTCAAATGATCCGTTTTGACCCATTTAGTTAAAATCTCCTACCTAAACCAACTCATTTAATTTTTAAAACAACCCAAATTGACTCATTTGGAATTGTTTGGGTCAGGATTGCCACCCTACTCGTGAATAATCACCTTAAACGGGATATACAAAACTGAACTAACCAAACCCAGCTCAAAAGTGTGAGTTTGGTTTTTGTTTTCTCAAAAATCGAATTTTCAGTTCAATTTATGATTCACATAGTTTCATCTCTGAAAAAGTTGAACTGAACCCAAAAAAACCTGAACTGAACCCATTGAGAAAACCAAGACAGAGTTATTGTGAAAACCAAAAACCTGAAAAAGGAAACCGGACTGAGTCCATTGAAAAAAACCAAAAAAACTAAAAATCTAAAACTCAACCCTAAAACCGAAACCAGTCGGCTTTTAAAAATAACTTTGTCGAGTGACCTTGAAATTCTAATCACCTCTTTATAGCTTTCGTAACACAAAAGAAAATAGATAAAAAAAATTATAAGCACATTTAAAGCTCTTTTTAAATATATACCTTAGAGTGTATGTGTCATGTAGATGAGCCAGGCAGCCAGCTCCCAACTCCGTTCAAATTACTAAAGTGAATATGAGCTTCATCTAAATCCACTTATCAAATAGCTTGTTTTTTTTGGCGCTTTCAACTTGAGATTCTACTCACTGACTGGTTCCGAATCTGCATATATAACAAATATTAATAACTAGGGTTTACCCGTCCCAAATGCGCCGGGGCAAATAGGTAAACCAGGATAATGGTAAAACTCAAGTGTTGTCGGTCCCAAACGTTTAGGCGGTAACTTGACATAAGTCCGGCCGGTTACGTGCGTTTTTGTATCGGAACAAAAACAACAAATAAAATAAAACAATTTATAAATATTAAGGTAGACCAATGGGGTAGCGTCGGCTAGTAAAACTCGAGCGTTGTCGATCCCGGGAATTGAATCTATGTAAATTAGGTTGGTTTCTGTCATGTTTGTTAAGGTACCGGAACTAAAAAATCATCACTCAATCGGCTCTATTCGTTACGATGCTAGAACTATTACAAAACGCGTTGAGGTTGCGCGGATTCGGTGAAATGAGTCATGTTTGTTGCGATATCAGAAGTAAAACAAAAAGAAAAATTGGTGTTTGGACAGTTTTTGTTCCGTTCATTACGGACTATTACTAAAACAAAAATAAAAAATAAAATAAAGCCTTGCTCCAATAAGTCATAACACTGATAATAATAGTAATCGTCCCCCACAAAAATGAAGTTCACAAAAATGTTCAATATATTAAACACCATTTGTAGATGATAGGAGTTGAACCCGGGTTGACATCAGATAACCAAGAAACAAACCTATAACAACCACCCCACCATAACTTTTTTTATGCTTTTTCATGAAAATTGTCTTCTATATACTGAAAATAAAGCTTTATTAAATGCAACTTTATGACACCAACTTTGTACTTTACTCTATAATAATAATAATAATAATACAGACAAATATCAGGAAGTAAGAAACGACCACAAATTCTATTCTAAAGCATACAAACACAAGCATAAATAAAAGTAAAATATTAATAAAAAAATGTCAAAGTGGAGTTGTTAGTCACCCAAATTCTATTCTTAAACCATACAAACAAAAGCCCCATATTATCAAATAGGTTGAAATGGTATTATTACAGTAAAAAAATTATGAATGAAGAAGTTCATAAAGTTAAAAAATTATATCCCCATAGCCTTGACTCTTCATTTTCACCATCAGTGGATTGTAACATCTCATTTTGTGGATAAAAATAAAATATTTGAAATTTATATTCAAATATTAGTAGACGAGTAAGTAACACTTTAAATGGCCCGGATATGAGGCGTTAAAACAAACGTTTGGTGGTATCTAATTTCATTTAAATTAATAAAGCAAATATTAAATAATAATTATTGTTATAGAAAAAGAAAAATAAAAGAAAAACTTTAAGTGCTCGTGTGAGTTATGAGGATTGTTTAAATAACAAGACAGAATTACAAATTTTGTCCTTTAAAATAAGTCAAATTACGGTTCGTGTCCTTTTTTTAGTTTATTTGCAGGCGGTGTCATTTAAACATTTTTTTCCTACACGTTATGTCCTTTACGCTAACTGGGTTAGAAAAACTCAGTTAAATACCCTCACGTGAGGCGCATGTGAGGACATTTTTGTCTTTTCATCTGTACCTGCATCTTCATCTTCTTCTTCTTCATTTTGCAGATCTCAATCACACACTTCCATAATATACACCACTGCACACTATTATAACATATCACTCATTTCAAAAATCAGAAAGTAAAACCCTAAAAAAGAGGTATTTTGTAATCTAAACAAGAACCCTAATTCCAATTCTCCAATCTTCAATTCAATTCAATTCATTGATTCAATACCTGCAAATTTATAACATCTTCAACTCCTTTCTCTCTTCTTTCTCTCTCTACGCCACCACCATCACCATACCACAACCACTCCGGCCACCATACCCTGACCCACCCCGTTGCAGATTCCATTCAATTCCATCGCCGCCGCCGCTGGTATCTCTGCCGCTGTGGCTTCCGCCGTAAATCTAACACCGACCCGGTTATAAATTGACAGAATGAAAAGACAAAAATGAAAAACGTGTCCTTTACATCTTTTCCTCTACACCTGATAAAGACATAAAATGAATTTGAAAAAAACCCCAAATCATCTCTTCCACTTGATAAAAACTCCGTCAACAATCCCCAAATCCAACACCATGAAAACCCCAAATTCTTCTTTAATCTACAACGATGACGATGATTTCCAAACCCCAATTCAATCTTTACCACAAACCCAAACCAAACCCACTTCATCACACAAATTAAAACCAAAACCCTCAAATACTCACATCAATCGACCATCAAAGAAGCCCAAAAAGACCCAATTTTGTCCGAGTAAAGAGAATCTTGAAAACCTTGAAAACCCATTTGATCTTGATTCGGATCCGGGTTTGGAGTCAATTGAGCCGACAGTACTCTGTACCAAGATGAAATTAAACGATGGGTTTGGTTACCTATCGAATTCGATTATGTTTAGGCTGTTGTTCGGGTTGAAAGGCGAGTGCACACCAGGTGTTTGTGAAAATGCCTCTGAGAAAGTGGATGAAGATGTAGAGGAAAAGTTTGAGGTGTATGGTGATGGTGGTGGCGAAGAGAGAGAAAGAAGAGAGAAAGATGGGGGATATGTTATAAATTTGCAGGTACAGATGAAAAGACAAAAATGCCCTCACATGCGCCTCACATGAGGGTATTTAACTGAGTTTGCTAACCCAGTTAGCGTAAAGGACAAAACGTGTAGGAAAAAATATTTAAAGGACACCGCCTGCAAAGAAACTAAGAAAATGACACGAACCGTAATTTGTTTTTTTAAAGGATAAAATTTGTAATTCTGTCAAATAACAATAATAAAAAAAATAGGAAGATAAGCTTGTAGAAAACCTTAACGAGTAAGTCTTTGAATTGGATGCCATGTATATCCATAAAATGTATAGTATAATATTAAATTGGAAATCTACATCATGAAGGAATCTAGGAGATAAGTCACTAATAGATGTACTATAAATACATGTCTCATATTTTTATGATACTTGAAAATATATAGAAAGTATTTTCACACAAAAGAAATCTGTGAGTAGTTGATAAAAAGAAAGGAAAGGGTGAAGCCAGAGTTATGCGAATGGATTTCCTGGTGTATTTTGAAGACAACTCGACCATAATAATTAACTATAGCGTACACTTTGAGCCACTAACACTATAAGGTAAGTACACGGACCATAATCATGTTATTTTTATAAACGTTTCATATATGTTTATTTTGATATACATATATATGATTATTTGAGAAATGATTGTGGGTCCAAGTATTTGAATTAATGTGTGGTTTAAAAAGAGGCTATAGTTTTAAAATAAATATGATGGTATGCCTCTAATAAAAATATGGGTTATGAGTCCCGAGGGTTTCGGTAGTTAAAACTCCAAAATTTTAATACTATATATAAAAAGATTTCGAGAGTTGAAATCTTAAGGGGTTCGGGTGTTGAACCTCAAATATAAAAGGGGGAGTTAATAACCCTCATGGGTTAAAAATGAGCTCATAAGGAATTCGGGTGTTGAATTCCCAAAGAATAATAAGGAGTAAAAACAAGGATTTCGGGTGTTGAAATCCCAAGGAATTCGGGTGTTGAATTCCTAGAGAATAACGTGGAGTGAATATAAGGATTTCGAGTGTTAAAATCCTAAGAAATTTTGATGTTAAATTTCAAATGAAAATAAAACATATTTTTATAAAATGGTGTACATACTTAGCGAAAGCTAATAAAAATATGTTTTAAAAGGTTTTCAGGAAAAGCACCCATAGATGGTTAAAGCTTCATGGACGGGACTGGACTGACAAGGGAACTGTACTCTCGTGTTTAATGTTTGTATAATAAAGTTTGTTTTTAACATATATGTTTTCTTGTATAATATTTATTTTTATAAAATTAAACGTCACTACGAGTGACATGTTTTGGATGTAAACTGGGACCTACTCTGATGTGTATTTTGTAAAATTATATATATATATATATATATATATATAAAATTTAGGGTGTTTCAAGTTGGTAACAGAGCACGGTTCGAGAGATTTAAGTATTCAAAATAAATACTTAGACTCGAACTATAAGTGCTCTTGATATATAAACGAGAGGGTTTAGTCTAGAAGCGGTCCATGGTAGCTATAAAAGGGAGTTTTGTATGGGTGCATAAATGAAAATAAAAGAGAAAACATGTGAAAACTAAAATTTGTATGTTTAAAAGACAATATAGTAGTGTAACATCCTACTTTCGGTTATTAAAATAAATTTCGTCTATTTTATAGTGGGTCATTATCAGTTTAGATAAAGAGAATATGAGTTGGGCTAGTGTTGGGTAAATGGGTATGGGTATGGAATTGGGTTATGAAAGAAAGAAGGAGAGTCCATGGGCTTGAGCCCATGATCCCTAAATATATAAACCTTTAATCACCCATTAATCATTCATTTCACACACATTCCATACACCACCAAAACACACACTTAAGCCTTCCTTCTATTTTCTCTCTTATCTTAGCCGAAACCAAGGAAGAAAACCGATCCCGACCCAAGGTAATACTAGTATGATGTTTTATTAACTTAAACTCGTTATATTTAGTTACGAAACAACGAGCCGACACCGTTACATCGTTAAGGTCACGAGATTTGGGTGGAATCGGGTATAAACCAAACCTAAGATGAGCTTAGGGTTCACCCTAGCTCAAATCTGGATCGAACGGGATGAAAAACGGTGGAAAAATGAGTAAGATCTCGTTTTTCCGGCGATGAAGGCGCCGGAAAGGCGGCACCGGAAAAGTGTGTACGTGGATGTCAGGGAATGTTTTGACCTAACCCTAGTTCGCTATGGGAACCTAACGAATTGGAAGGTGATTCGCTAGTTGATTCGCATAAGGGAGCGCAACGAACTAGCTCTCGTTCGTCTCTGATTCGTTAGGGGTAAAGGGTAACGAATTACCCTTGATTCGTGATGGACCAGTTCGTTAGAAGAGATAACGAATTAGATGGACTAATTCGTTATATGGACTGGTTCGCTATGGAATTGATTCGTTAAGGAGTCCAGTTCGTTAAAGGGTCCAATTCGTTATAGGAACCAGTTCGCTAAGATAAGCCAACTCGTTATGAACCAGTAACGAATTAGAAGTTTAATGGAATGACAAGAACAGTCCCTGGACTTAGAAAAGAATAGATTAATTACAAAGAAGTCCTCAAACTTTTTAAGTTAGTTAATTAAATAATGATTCAAAATTCTAATGGAAAATGTGTTAAGACAGTTAATGGAAATAAAATTTTTCCAAGCTGACCTGGCAGCTCGACCCCATCCAGGGGCTCTGCCCCTTGGACCCTGCTAGGGGCTGCCGCCCCTAGACCCCGCTGCTAGGGGCGCGGCCCCTGGACCCCCGTCCGTTGAGGGTTATAGTTAGAATAGAAACGTGATATGGCTAGTGATAGATAATTGATATAAGTAATTGTTATACAGTTAGTCGCGCACAGCTGAAGAAGGGAATAACTATTAACGGCGAACGTAATCGCATTCAGGTGAGTTTCTAGCCCCATTCCTTGTTATGTTTTCGGGGCTGTGTGCATACTCGATGTGATTAGTTAATACACTTATCCTAAGTGATAAGTGTATGCCATATATGTATTATGTGAAATGTATGAATGATTTCTTGTTGGTACATGAACGATCTTCGGAATTGCATGTACTGCCAGGAAATGGTCTGATGTTATATGTATGTTGTAAGATGAAGAATGAATGATGTATGTACGTACGGAACTTTACGATTATGTATATAGAAAGTATGCTATGGAGGTATGGAAGAAAGAGTACCGGACCCTAATAATATCCGAGGATGGAGGGTACCGGACCCTAATAATATCCGAGGATGAAGGGTGACCGGACCCTAATAATATCCGAGGATGAAGGGTGACCAGACGCTAATAATATCCGAGGATGGAGGGTACCGGACCCTAATAATATCCGAGGTATGTAGGGCGAATGCTCTTTATAATGTAAGGTTAGTTATGAATGTATATGAAAGAATGATTGACAGGTTAAGTATGTAATGCGTACCTTTGGGCACGTATATGTGTATGTAAAGTAAGTTATGTAATTAACTAGAACTCACTCAGCGTAGCTGAGTTTTAGTATGCATGCAGGTTAACAGATTGAGGCAGCTGGTTTGAGATAGACACATGGCAGGATTGAAGAGGCTGGCATCCGAAGATTTTCATGATGTTTTGAATTTTATGAGTTACGTTATGTTTTTAAAAGACAAATTATCGACATTTGTAACGAATGGTTAATGTTTTATATTATTCCGCGAAAGTTTTAATTAACTCTGATATTTAGAACTGTGTTTATGAGTAAATCCAACACCAAAGTAGGGCTACCGGTAACAGGGCCTTACAAGTAGTTGGGAGATCAAGATGAGTATAATATATTGCTTTCATACCTGGCCAGTATGAGAGTAAATGTATCATACCGCTATGAATTCTCAATAATTATATTGTGAAGGAAAAATAAATATGCATGAAATGATTTTCATGTTTATAATTATTGCATCATATGTGCATATACGATACTTTGTGCTTTATGACCTTAGATAAATTGTTAGAATTATCAATAGATTGAGGAGTATAAAGGCCTTAGATAAAGTACCTTAGAAGGGATAAGATTATGGAATGAAAATAATAATAAATAAATTATTCGTCACAGTAAAAAGATATGGCAGAGGAAGAAGGAATTATTGTGCACGGTGATGGAAGCTGTAATGTAGAAAAGCATGTAGATAATGCTTTAGAAAGATCTGTGTCTTCACGACATCAAGACAATGCTAGAAAAATTGTACCTGATGAAATTCGCAAGCAAATTTCAATTGAGGTGGGGAAAACATTCGAAGCCAATATTCCATTTCTTCTGGCCGAAATGCAAAATTCTACAGGAATTACGCTAGACGAAAATCTGAAAAAGAATGAATCGATTGTGGAAAAGCCTCTCGAGAATGTGGGAGCGGCACCAAGAGTGGAGGTAGAAACGCATCGATGTGCGTATAGAAATTTCATGGCTTGTAAACCGTCACAATTTAAGGGAGAAATAGACCCCTTGGTCAGGCAAAGGTGGATTACAGCTACGGAGACTATTTTTGATACGTGTCACTGCGACGCGACTGATGAAGTGATGTTCGCAACGAACCAATTTTTGAACAAGCTAAAGACAGGTGGGATATGGTCAAAAAGGAAAAAGATAGGGAAACGATAAGAAATATGTCTTGGGAAGAGTTTAAACCAATCTTCCTAAAACATTTCAGTCCCCGTGTTGCAATTGATCGTATCACCGAATAACTTCTTCATATGCAGCAAGGCAATGAAACGATGGACGAAATATTTGGAATTTTCTATGATAAAGCAAAGTTTTGCCTTTCTCTCTTCACAAGTGAAGAAGCGTGGATGACTCGTTTCCACCTTATCCTTAAAATGGAAATAAGAGAATTTATTTCTCCATCAAAGTGTGGAAGTCTCGAGGAGCTTCTTAATTGGGCTCTTGAACGAGAGGTGGAGCTAAAAAGACAAGTTGAAAGAGATGGGAAACGAAAGCTAGATGTTGTAATTCCTGCAGCATCGGCAAAGAAAGCTAAAATTTTTAAGCCTACAAAAGTACCTAGATTTAAGAAGGAATCTTGTACTTTCCAATCTGTGGAAAGAGGCATTTTGGGGAATGTCGTTTTAAGAACCCAACTTGTTATAAGTGTGGGAGACTTGGGCATACAGCCCCAGAGTGTTATAGTCCAGTGAACTTATATTATAACTGCTATAAACCGGGTCACATGAAAAATGATTGCCCAGAGTTGAGGGCAAGGAATGGAAAGGCAATCGAAGGATCGAGAACTGCCGAGAACGTGAAGAAGTTGGAAGCTCCAAAACGCTGAGGCAAGGCTTTTCAAATCACCGCAGAGGAGGCGAAGGTTATACCTGATGTCATAACATGTACCTTTTTCGTAGATTCCCTCCCTGCTTATGTTTTATTTGATTCTGGAGCTAGTAGATCCTTCGTATCCAAAACTTTTGCTTGCCATAGTTCTTTTAGTATAAGTAAATTAATAAATTCACTAGACGTCGAAATCGCTAGTGATAAGAGCTTTGTCGTCTCCGAAGTATGTCGAAATTGTAAAATAATTATTCAAGGAGAAGAATATTCTATCGACTTAATTCCTATTACACTAACGGAATTTGATGTCATTATTGGGATGGACTGGTTATGTTAGTGCACGGTTTTGCGTCTTGAGTCTTTGTAATTATCGTTAACGTATTTATTTTATATTTAATGTAATAATTAGGTTAATTATTGTCTAGTTCGTTATTGTAAGGTCTAGTTCGCTAGGGGATGTTAGCGAACTAAGCTTAAGCTTATTCTCTCCTGATTCGTTAGGAAATGTTAACGAATCAGGGGGTGCTTCGTCTGATTTATGTATGTAACGAAGTAGCGTCTGGTTCGCTAGGGGATGTTAGCGAACCAAACCTATCTTCTATATATAGTGAACACTGTTCACGTTTAATTTAAGTTTTGAGTTAATTAACGAACCCCTGTCCAGATTCTCTCTCAATTCTTCATCTTAACATTATAACATTATACTAATAATACATAAACATATATAAAACTGAATCTAAGGTAAGTATGAGCTAGATCTATAGTTAAGGTATTGATCGATTATTCACAGATCTGAGATCTGTTATTGTTATTAGATTGATACTATCTGGGTTCCAACAAGTGCTATCAGAGCTGTTGGGGCTCGATTACACTTGATTCGATTGTTTATTAGTATTTACTTTTATTAGTTTTAGGTTTTGGTTAAAATTTGGATCAATTTAAGGTTAATTGACTGAATTATGGACGATTTGGATTGAATTTGAGGTGTTTAAAGGTATTGGTAAGGGTTTGTGAGTTGGAATTGAGGTTTGGATCGGTTTTGAGAGGATTTGTTACCGGTTTTGGTTTAAGGCCGAAACAGGGTGTGTGTTTTGGTATAATTGGACGAGTAATCGAGGTTAATTGGTTACGAGTTTAGGTGTTTTGGATTCGCGATCAGTTTACGAGTTGTTTGGTATATTTTTTGTGTGTTTTGGTTAAGAATTGTGGTAGTATTACGAATCTGAGTACTCTGAGTTTCTGGGTTTAGTGTTCTTCGTTTCCAGATTTCTAGAAATTCTCTGTTGAAGATTTGAAGATGAATGTGTTTCTCTATCATCTTTCTGATGATTCGTTATATTATTCACTTTGATTCGTTATCGAATTTAGTCGATTCGTCATAATCTTCAAGTGATTCTCTAGCCAATTCGTATCATTTGTTAATTCGTGTCATCTGATTCGTTATTTGGATTAACTGATTTGTGTGACACGCGTCCACTTTGGGATTTGTGTCATAACAACCTTTGCCACGTGGCATAAGGTGTCAGAGTTTGTTACAAACGGTTGTAACAACCTGATTCGCTATAGTTGATTCGCTAATCATCTGTAGCTGTTTAGTTATCTATTTTGCTAAGTTTTTCTTAGTGATTCGCTACTGAATACTTTCTAATTCGCTAAGTTTTTCTTATCAATTAGTTACCCAGTTCGTTAGTCAATTCGTTAGTTTGACTTTCTAGTTCGTTGGTCTTCTGATTCGTTAGATTGATTCGTTAAAATCAACTGTGATTCGTTGTCTGATCAATCTTAGCTTCGTTAAGATTTGATTCGTTAATCTACTGTTTACAGTTCGCTACAACTGTTTACAGTTCGTTACAATTCTCATTCGTTAATCTTATTCGCTGATTGATTCGTTACACCCTTAAGTTTTTGAAACTTGTCAAAAATGGCCGGTATGTATGCATTAGCGTCTCAAAACATGTTGATGCAACATATGTTGCAACTTGATACCGAGATAGGTTCACATTCGAAATGTCCAAGATTGATGAAGTTTAGTGACTTTGCCAAGTGGGAACCTAGGTTTCGTGCTCATCTAGGTTCAGTTCATCCTGACTGTTCATATTGTTTAGATGAAGTTTATGCCGTCCTATGATTGGAGATGAGACTATTGGTTATACACCAAAGGCTATCTCACAATACTTGGTTGAAGAAAAGAAAGCATTAGAGATAGAGATAAAAGCTTATTCTACTCTAACCATGGCTTTGCCTGAAAATATTTTTCACCAAGTGGGTAGCATAAAAATATGTGCTTCTTTGTTTCAACACATTCGAATGAGGAGTATGGGAAACACTGCTGAAAGCAAGAAGGTGATGCTTAAGTTTCAATTCAGAAACTTTAATTTACTAAAAGGTGAGATAGTTGAAGAAATGACAACGAGATTCAATCACTTAATTGCTGAAATGGACAAGATGAGGTTAGAAGTTTCTGAGAGGGATAAAATTGACACTATTAAGAGTGTACTCCCAAGTTCTTATTCCACATTCTTAATGGTTCTCAAGGAAAATAATTATTTCTTGAATGAAGATTTGACTGCTATTGAATTCTTACAAAAGATTCAAGCTAGGAAATATGATCTTATGTGCCAGAAATCTTCTAAGGAAAGTCAAGATCCTTCTTTCTATGGTGGTAGTATGCCTCTAAGTTCAACTATTTCTCCACTGACTGCTTTCCTTACTCAAGCTGCAAGTGAGAATGCTACTACAATGTATAGTGATACACAGCTGGAATACTGAATCTTCTGGTATCTCTGGTTCATCTGGAGGATCGGGAACTTCATCATCTACAAGTCAGTTCTCATCTCAAACTAATGTAAACATAAAGGAGGCTGAACAAAACTTTGCATTTTTGTCTGCCTTTATGTCCTCTTACGAGAATTTGGTGAGTAGCAAGATTGCAACTAGTGATTTAACCGATGAAGATTATTATCAAATTGATCCCGATGATCTCGAGCTCATGGATTTAAAGTGGAACATGGCAATGATTGTTCGTAAGGTAAAAAGATTTATGCAAAGAATTGGAAAAGATCTTCCTGCCCTAAATAAGAAGTTGGGTTTTGACAAGTTGAAGGTAAAATGTTATAACCGTCAAGAATTCGGGCACTTTGCGAAAGAATGTGACAAGCCAAAGAAAGAGTATACTGGTCCTCGTGGTCAAAATCAAAATTCCTCCACACCTCGGGTCAATGATGCTGAAAAGAAATCGTCTACTTCCGGGTCACATGCAGTGTTAGCTGATGGAAGTGATTGGTCACAATGACTATTGTGCAATGATAATCAAGCTATGTTTGGGTTTCCTGAATACGTTCAAGATATAAGTGGAAGTGAAGTTTCTTCTGATGCTGAAACTGAGTCTGAATATGATAATTCAAGTGAAAAGCTTCCAACTAGCTTTTCTTGTATGGCGAAGATCAGTGATTCTACCACATCTGCTTGCATGGCCAAACAAAATGAGGTTAGTAATTCTAAATCTAAGTTATCATGTGTTGATTCTGAGTATAATAAGTCCAAGATAGACTCATTAAAACTTCAAAATGATAATTTGCTAAAAGAGATTGTGTCTTTAAAAGATACTTATAGGCAATCCTTGACCTCTCAAATCAACTCGAGAGAGAAAATTGAGGCATTGACTATAAGCAATCATGATCTTAAAGCCGAGTTATCTGTGAAAATGACAATTAATGACCAAAAGTCTCAAGAAATTTTGAAACATCGTTCAAAGATAACCGAGCTTGAGAATGAGGTTCTTGAGTTAAAGAACAAATTGGGTAAATTTTGAAATTCATCTTTTCTGTTGAATGAAATTATCAAAGTTTCTGGAAAAAAAAAGGACTCAAAGAAAGGTATAGGTTTTGTTGAAATTTCTCCACCATTTCACAATGATTATAAAATTAATCCTTTTGCTCCAACTGAGGAAGATGTTATTCCCAAAGAACCTACAATTTCAGAAAAATCAAAACCTGTTTCTAACAAAGGTCTTAAACCCCAATCTTCAACTCAGAAACCTCATGTTCAAAGCAACAAAGTTTTTGTTGAAAATGTTGACAAAGTTATCATTGAGGATGTGTTTGAACCGGAAATTATACACAAGAACAAGAACATTCCAAGTTCTAATCACATACTGTGAGAACCTCATGAATTTGAGGAGGCTGTGTATGGTTCGCACACAACTAAGATGAAACAAGATGTTGTTGTCAAACCAGTGAAGGCTAAGAAACCAGAAAAACCCCAAATTTCTGATGAGGATTTGTTGCGTTTTATAAATCCTAATACATCTAAGCCATCATCTGCTCGTGTATTTAAGTTAAAGGGGATGGACACAATGTTCACTGAGAAAGACAATCCAATAAGTATCATTAAACCTGAACTGATTGAGAGTGCGTTTCACAATGAAACTTCCAAGGTTCATTAACTTGAACGTCAATATGCTCAAGCTAAAACATCAGTTCCATCTGACCCATTGACTAAAGCAAAGTAGTTTTTAAAACAAGCTAAGAAAATTAATTTTGTGAAGTCAACTGGGACATATACATTAAAAAGTTTTTCGAATTGTTCAAATTTAGATTTTTACTTGAAAAAGAAATATGAATTATCTGATGAGTTTGCTAAGAGCATGACCAAAAATGTGAGAACTTCTGCGTCATTCGTTCCAACTACCTCTCAACCTCATCGTGTAGACATGCGAAGCTGCTTTCTTTACGGTCAGCATGGTCATGTAGTAAGGAATTGTAGTCAGAAGAACTATCAGAATCTTCATCCTTTTATCAAGGACCATTCTAAGCCAGTTCCTTTGGTAAAGGAGATTCTGAAACGACCTATGTCGTATGCTGATGATACTCATATTATGTTTTCTGATGTACATCCTCGAAAAGTGGTTCATATGAATGAAACTCATGGGTCTGTTAAACCTAAGTTTATTCCTGTTGCACCCTTATGCAAGAATGAAAATTCAAATGTGGTTCAATCCGCTTACTTAAGACGAAAGTCTAGGAAGCCTGTAACTTATTCTCAAGTTGTTGAACAACAATTGAATGCAACTAAGGTTAATTTTTCTCAAGAAAACCAAAAGGTGCCCAAAGACTGAGGCCTGGGCTGCCTTATTGAACTAATCATTTTCTTTTGTGTGTAGGGTTCATCCAAGATCATTTCTGGTGAAAACTGGATCATAGACAGTGGATGTTCTCGTCATATTACTGGAAATCTCAACCTCTTATCAAATGTGAGAAATATTCAAGGGGGTTATGTGGCGTTTGCTGGGAATTCTGGAGGTATGATCACACAGGAAGATGATGTTTCAAATGGGAAGATTATGTTTGAGAAAATTAACTATTGTGATAAAGTGGATCATAATTTATTGAGTGTGTCGCAAATCTGTGATAAGCAATACACTACAGTATTTACAGATAAAGAGTGTCTGATCTTGAAACCTGGTTATGTGATTCCCGAGGACATGGTTTTCATGCGATCACCACGATCAAATGATATTTATGTCTTAAATATGAATACTAATGTATCTACATCGATCGAAACGTGTTTTGTCTCGAAAGCAACCGAGAAAAACTCAGTGCTTTGGCATCGAAGAATGGGTCATATACATGTTCGAAAGATGAACTACCTAATGGCAAACGATTTGGTAGAGGGGGTGTCATTAAAGAACTTTAAGTTATCCAATCACTGTGTTGCTTGTAAGAAGGGCAAACAGAAGAAGAAACCACATCCATCTAAGTTATTGAATTCCATTGATACTCCGCTTGAACGACTTCATATGGATTTGTTCGGTCCAGTGAATCGTGCGAGTATTTTTGGAGACTGGTATTGCCTAGTAGTGACTGATGATTATTCGAGATACTCATGGGTCTTATTTATGAGTTCGAAAGATCAAATGCCTGTTTTGGTACAAAATCTTATCACTAAAATCGAATCACTTTACAAACAAAAGGTGAGGAGAATTCGCAGTGATAATGGAACTGAATTCAAAAACACTATATTGGATTTCTTTTGTCTCCAAAAAGGAATTCACCGTGAATATAGTGCACCTTATGTACCTCAACAAAATGGCGTTGCTGAAAGAAAGAATAGAACCTTGATTGAAGTTGCAAGAACTATGCTTGCTGATTCTAAGCTTCCTGTTCAGTTTTGGAATGAGGCGGTGAATACGGCTTGTTATACACTCAATCGTGTTATAACAGTTAAACGATTCAAGAAGACCAGTTATGAATTATTGAATAATCGTAAGCCTAACTTAAAGTATTTGGAACCTTTTGGGTGTCCTTGTACTATACTGAAAAAGGATGTGGGTAAGTTTGAAGAAAAAGTCATTGAAGGGTATTTCTTGGGGTATGCGTCTCCTAAGAAACGGGTTTTTAATTTTACGTCTGGTTGTGTTGAAGAGTGGTACCATGTTGACTGTCAAAAGTACACCACTCCTCCACAAGGGAAAGGTCCCGACTGGATGTTTGACTACGATGGCTTGTTCAATTCATCTACTCCATCAACCGATCATCCAGATGAAGATTTAGTCCGTGCTTATTTTGAAGAACATTTAGAAATTCCAAGATTTGCAAGTTCAAATGATGTTGAAGCTCCATTGGTTGCTCCAACTGAAGAACCTGATAATGAGTCTCCTGTTCATCATGATAATTCTTCTACTTCATCTGATGATAATGCAATTGTGGATCAAGTTATTGAACTTGACAGTGATGTTTCATTTCCTGAGTTGGGTGACCATTACACTAATTTATTTGAAAATGTTGTTGTTTCTGAAAATCCTACTCTCAGGATTCATAATTACCATCCACAAGAAAACATTATTGGAGAATTAGATGTGGGAGTTCAAACTCGTCGTCAAGTTGCTTCCTCGAGTGAAAATAATGTTTTATGTGCTTATGCCGATTTACATTCCACTGGTATTGTAAATACAACTAAATTCTCTTGTTTTCTATCCCAAGTTGAGCCTACAACTCCTCGTGTGGCTCTGCAAGATCCATCTTGGGTTGAAGCCATGCAAGAAGAATTACAGCAATTTGCACGTTTAGGTGTTTGGGATCTTATTGACAAACCTTCTAGAGTCAAGAAAGCAATTCTGACAAAGTGGGTATTTAAATGTAAGAAAGACGATCGTGGGGTAATTGTGAGAAACAAGGCACGTTTGGTGGTGCAAGGTTTTCATCAGAAAAAGGGTATTGATTACACTGAGGTTTATGCTCCAGTTGCAAGATTAGAGTCTATTCGAATCTTCCTGGCATATGCTGCTTACAAGAATATCAAAGTGTATCAAATGGATGTTAAAAGTGCTTTTCTCAACGGTGAACTTCATGAGGAAGTGTTTGTTCTACAGCCTCCAGGTTTTGAAGATCCTGATTATCCTGACCGTGTTTACCGTTTAAACAAGGCATTATATGGTCTACATCAAGCCCCGAGAGCTTGGTATGACACGCCCGCCGACCATTTGACGGATAATGGTTTCAAATGTGGAACTGTCAACTGCACGTTGTTTTATAAGAATATTGGTGATGATCTTCTCCTTGTTCAGATTATGTCGATGACATAATCTTTGGGTCTACAAATGATACATTGTGTAAGGAGTTCGAGAAGTCTATGCAAACCAAGTTCGAGATGAGTTCGATGGGAGAGATGAATTTCTTTTTAGGGATGCAGGTTCATCAGTCTGCGAAGGGAATCTTCATTCATCTGACAAAATATGTGAACGATGTCTTGAGCCGATTCAAGATTACTGCCGGAAAAATCCCTTCTACTCCTCTTCCCGTGGGCCACAATTTATCACCGGATGAATTGGAGGATACCGTTGATCCGACCCTCTATCGTGCTATGATTGGTTCTTTAATGTATTTAATTGCTTCTCGACCCGACATAATGTTTGCTGTTTGTTTATATGCTAGGTACCAAGCTAGTTCCCGAGTGACTCACCTAGCTGCGGTAAAGAGAATTCTTCACTATTTGAGGGGAAATCCAGACATCGGGTTGTGGTACCCCAAGGATGATACTTTCGATCTTACTGCTTTTTCTGATTCAGACTATGGAGGATGCAAGATCAATTTCAAGTCTACTACAGCGAGATGTCAATTCTTAGGAAGCCTGCTTGTTTCCTGGCAGTGTAAGAAGCAGACAACGGTCTCCATTTCAACCGCCGAAGATGAGTATGTTGCAGCCTCGAGTTGCTGTTCCCAGGTTTTGTGGATACAACAACATCTTCGCGACTACGGTTTGAAGTTTCTTACTACTCCCATCTTGATTGATAATTCTGCTGCCATTAGTATCACCAAGAATCCCGTACAACATTCTAAAATGAAACATATCGAAATTCGATATCATTTTATACGGGATTGTTATGAAAATAAATTAATTGATCTTGAGAAAGTGCACACTGATTTTCAAAAAGCCGATCTATTTACCAAAGCGTTTGATAAAACACGTTTTAAATTGTTGCTTGGTTTAAATGGATTGAAGACCCTTGCTGAGATCCTAAAGTTAGGATGATTATCTTTATTCTAGTTTGTTCTAGTTTTAATTTTTTTTAGGTTTTAGGGGGTGAATTCTATAAAATACAAAAACACTGTGCTTTTTGTTTGTATAGATAAAATCCAAAAACATTACACAAAAAAAAGAAAAAAATTTTAAAATATCAAAAAGATTGTGATTTCTGTTTGTACAGATAAATTCTGAAAAAGCCAAAAAGAATGTGAATTTTCTTATTTTGTAAAGAAAAATCCGAAAAGACAAAAAGATTGTGTTTTTAAGTTTGTAAAGAGAAAACCAAAAAGATTTTTGCTGATGTTCGCTGAAAATTATGTCATTTGCTTCTATTTTGAAGGACATATACTTGTATATGTTTGGTCCTGATAATTTCTTGTAAATCTTCGGGTTAACCATTTACCTGACAAATGGATAGTACTTGGGGCGTTCGTTAAGCTTTCTACTTTATTTTTAGCTGAAAATTTAGTCAGTTATTTAAGTTTGTGAAGCGTGCTTGCACGTTTTGGTCCTGTTCTCTACTTATAGATGGATAGGATAGCCATTTATTTATAAACTTAAATTAACCGGGGCAATTAAAATCATTTTGCTATATGCTCCTCAAAATTGAGTTTTTGAAGCAAAAAGAGAAAATGATGGTACATTGATTATTTAACCCCAAATCCAGAAAGAAATAAGCTTAAAAGACTGAGTGCTTAATCATTGGTGCATTGATAGGTCTTAAACAAGTTGTTAAGAGTAAAGTAAGTGATATAAACTTAAAGAAAAGCCAAATTGAAAGAGGTGTTAGTCTCTAGCAAAAGTCTCGGTGAAGATGACAGAAATGTAATAACCGGTCATACTCAAGCCTTATAACTGTTGATCACTCAAAAAAAATATATATATAATAAAGCAAATAACAAGCGTCAGGATTATGGACATTGTGAGTCTTTATGCGGCTTAATCATCTGGGTATTCATAAGCATGAATATTTTACTCGCTTTCTAGAGCAAACCTAAAGTCATTAAACTTGATCACTACTGTACTTCGTACAATCCAAATTACCGACTTGATCAAAATCCGCTGTTAGTCATACAATTGTTCCTCCCTTGCGTGTGTCTCAATACCAATAAGAAACGGACCCCAGGGGATACACTGTATGTAAGCAAACAGATGGACTCGTGCATACTCACTCACAGTAAAGGAAACTTGATGCATTGCTCAAAATTTCTCAATTGATATTCAAAAATTTTGATCAACATTATAATGGTTGAAGTCAAGTTGGGGTGATTTGGCAAAAATCAAATTAAGCTTGAATCGAGATTAGGGGCTAATAGTTTCTGATATTCTGTGCGCTAATTGAACCATAAATCATATCACAAAAATGCTCGAAGGTTTGTTATAAGATTTAAGTGGACAACAATATCAATGACCGACTTAACGTCAGTTGTAATATTGTTAAAATATAAAACTGTGATGGAAGGGCATTTTTGGTCAATATGATTCTCTGCTCAAACTCAACAAAAATACAAAAATATGTATTGCTTTTGATAAATCATTGAAAAACACAAAAAGATTGTCTATTTTTTTATGTTCGGATATTTTTTTGTAAATACATTCTTTATTTTTTCACAAAATACCAAAAATATTTTATCTTTCTTTCTTGACATATTATTAATGATTTTAATTTATGTTTCGTAAAAGTGAAACATTTTTATTTTTTTAAAGGTATTAAATTTATCGGGATAAAAAGGTTCGGTAATGCTTCGTGTCCAATTCGTTAAAGAAATACACGAACTAGCTCAGCGAATCGGTTTCTTAACGAATCAAATATGGATTCGTCAAATTTGTAACGAACTAGACTTCAGTTCGTTAAACTTACATAGTTGATTCGCTGTGTCTCTTTCGTTAACTTATTTACCTGATAGCGAATCGCTTGATTCGTTAATGGATGGTAATGAATCAGTGTAATATCTACACGAATGACATTCATTTTTAATTATTTAATTAAATTTAAAATTAATATTTAAATGAAATAAAGTATATCAACCGTCTAAACGCGTAAATAAATTAATTACACATATCATTTGAAATTAAATACATCATTTATAAATAAATAGATATTTATATGTCCTAAACGTATATAACATCTTCACATTCCTTATAATCGTTTAAATATTTATACAGTTAAAATGACTGATCAAGTAAATCAAGATCCACCAGTTGCCGATCAAGGGCAACAAGAACAACCACCACAAGAACAACCACCTAAAGAACAGCAGGAGGATGTTATTCTATTATCATATGACACGAAACACAACATCTGTGCGTATATTGATCAAGATATTGCTGACGTTGACGTATTCGGAGACATGTTAGAATTCTTAAGACGTTCAGTGATATGTTATGCAATCACTGCTCGACCCAGAGTGTCTCTAAGTATTATTAGGCAGTTTTGGGATACTGCTGAGTTTGTTGAGGCGGAAAATCATATTCGAGCCACAATTAATCAAACTGCTATTACAATTGATGTGGGAGTGGTTCGCCGTGTGCTTCAATTTGATGACAACGATGACAACCCGAGTGAATTTGACAAGCAGTTGATCAAGGGTTTGCTTACTCGTCTACGTTATGGTGGTAATATTGATAAGTCTATGTTGAACAAGAATGGTTTATGCCCACCATACAAGTATCTTCTTCATGTTTTAATTCATTGTATGAGTGGTCGACGTGGTGGATTTGACGAATGTAGAAGTAGTATACAGTCAGCTTTTGTTGCTCTTATTCTCAACAAGCCGTATAACTACTCTAAGCTAGTCTATGATCATCTGAAAGAACAAGTTCAACAAACACTTCAAAAGAAGAAATTTTTGATGTATCCTCGGTTTCTACAGTTGATCATTCAAGACTTAATTCCCAATTTAGTCATTGATCAAACTCAGGTAAATGATGTGTTTCCTATGGAACACGTGAAAGCTGATACCGTACATAGGATGTTGGTTTATAGAAAGTAGACGCCAAAGAATAAACGAATGATTGGTCATATTATTAATCCTAATTATGTATGTCCTCCTAATGAACGCTGGATCCACGATGACTCGGATTCTGAGCATGAAGGGGTAGAAGGTGGGAACGATGATGATGGGAATGATGATGGTAATGATGGTGATGGTGGAGCTGGTAATGCTACCTTTCAAGAGCAACAAGAGGCAGTAAATGCTGCGTTAGCTGCCACCATTGCAGCTCAACAAGAACGAAAGAGGAAAGGGAAAGCAGTGGCAACTGGAGAGCCATCGAAGAAACGACGTGTGTCAGCTGGGGCTGGGGTGATTATTGGTGTACCACCACCACGTCAATCTACGCCTCAACGTTCGGTAGTGCCGCCAACTACTAGCACTCCGATGCTTACATTGACAACGACGTTGGTGTCCCATGAGAGGCTTGGTTTAATCCCTCAAATGGCGTTATCTGAGATACCAAGGCCTCCTGCTACATTATCTATTGTCCCTCCAACACCATCTATGAGGCCTCCTCCTCCTCGTCCTCCTCCTCCCAGTGATGTATCTTTCATTAGAATCACTCGGCCTCAGGGACCAATCCAACCTGTTCATCCATCACTATACAACTTGCCACCAAACCGTCAGACTGAGATGCTGTTGAATATTCTCCACCTTTATGAAAATCAAATGGCAGCCGACCGTCAGAATCAAGAACGTCTTATGGAGAATCAACGACGGATGATGAGTTATATCTCATTTTGTCAGAAGGAGACTAAAGCGCTACGAGCGATTGTTGAGTCTCAGGGGGTGAAAATGAAAGAACAAGAAGAGTTGATCTTACAATTAACTTGCAAAGAAGATGCCCTAAAGAAACTCAAAGATGATGATCAAGATCCTGATGAGTCTGGTGCAGGAGGTGAGCCTAAACAATCGCACGGCTCATCTTCCGGTGCTGGTACTAGTGGTGGTAAAGACTCGGGCAAACAGATTATTATATATCAAGATCCAACTGCTGCTAAGCCAATTGAGATGATTGCAGCCAACACTGTGATATTTTTAGATGGTTTGGGGGTGGTTAGAAGTGTGGTGAATAAGGATGATATCCAGGTGGGTAAGTTTGTTGATAAGTCTCTGGCACGAGAGCAGATTTCCATACTGCTTGGGTTAAATGATGAACAATTAACCGTGTTAGAGACTGAGCGTGATGTCGAGGTGTTAAATGAGGAAGGTATAGAAGATGATCCGTCTATTCAGATGAATACGGATTTCATTTATGAAGATGAGGATGTTGAGATGGAAGATGTAACTGCTGAGGAGTATCCTGACTTGTTTCAACACACTAATGTTGATTAAAGTGCTTCGATATTTGATGAACAGACGGTTATAGCGGCAGAAGACAAATTGGAAAAAGTGTTGAAGTGTAAGCGGACAGTTCATTCACTTGAAGTTATAACTGATGATGATATTGCAAGATGGTTCTCACGCTAGAAGATGGGTAAAATTATCATTGCGTATCGATATGTTGATCAAGAACGGAAAGACACTGCTGCTGCATGGGTTAAAGGAAACCAAATGACCTCCTTCAATACATGGTGATATTATCTCATGACTTTATGATCCTGAGCTTAAAGTATGTATAATTAAGTGGGAGAAGGGGATCCAGTACTACGAATCGATGAAGGATGTACTTACTTTACCGCGTTGGGATGTTCGTATGCTTGCGAGACGTCCATTTATCAATCGTGGGGGTTACCGGACAGCTCAGTGGTTTCATCAACACTTACTGTTCGAGGTCAATCATGGCTTCAAGTTCTTCAAGCCTCAGGTCCCGAGACGCAAACGCATTGATAAGATTGATCCAAGGACTGGCTGGAGGAAACTTTTCCTTAAGGTAAAGCCGCCAAAGACGATGAAGCGGGTTCCTGTGAAGACGATGCCCCAACAGATGCATCTCGCATTCAACCGCTGGTACTATGACAATCGTACTAGCGAGGCCGTCATTGTACTTGGCAAAGGTCTGAAGACTGAACTTATCAAAATAATCGACCCGATATGGTTGGTTAATTTCTTAGAAACCGACAATGACGTGCTACACAGGAAACAGATTCTGATCGAGCGCAATGAAGACTACGACCTGGCTATGCAATTCCAACGCGTTGTGCGTGTGTGTCATGAACATGGAATTCATAGTTGCAGAGATTGGCAGTCCAAGCGCTTCAAGTAATTTAAAGACAAAGAGCTCAAGACGAAGGGGTGTCTGTTAGTGCACGGTTTTGCGTCTTGAGTCTTTGTAATTATCGTTAACGTATTTGTTTTATATTTAATGTAATAATTAGGTTAATTATTGTCTAGTCCGTTATATGTAAGGTCTAGTTCGCTAGGGGATGTTAGCGAACTAAGACTTAAGCTTATTCTCTCCTGATTCTTTAGGAAATGTTAACGAATCAGGGGGTGCTTCGTCTGATTTATGTATGTAACGAAGTAGCGTCTGGTTTGCTAGGGGATGTTAGCGAACCAGACCTATCTTCTATATATAGTGAACACTGTTCACGTTTAATTTAGGTTTTGAGTTAATTAGCGAACCCCTGTCCAGATTCTCTCTCAATTCTTCATCCTAACATTATAACATTATACTGATAATACATACACATATATAACACTTAATCTAAGGTAAGTATGAGCTAGATCTATAGTTAAGGTATTGATCGATTATTCACAGATTTGAGATCTGTTATTGTTATTAGATTGATACTATCTGGGTTCCAACAGCTTAACGAATGCCCCAACAGTTTTCATGAATCTTATGAATCGAGTATGTAAGCCAATGCTTGATCGTTCCGTTATCGTGTTCATCGATGACATTCTCATCTATTCTTGAACCAAAAAAGAACATGCTCAACATCTTCGCGAGGTTCTTAATACCTTAAGAAAAGAAAAGCTAAATGCAAAGTTTTCTAAGTGTGCATTCTGGCTTAGAGAAGTTCAATTCTTGGGTCACGTTGTGAACGCGGAGGGTATCTTAGTGGATCCCGCTAAAATAGAGTCTATTATGCAATGGTCTCCTCCAAAGACCCCAACTGAAGTCAGAAGTTTTCTTGGTTTAGCCGGTTATTATCGGCGTTTCATTCAGGATTTTTCGAAAATAGCCTCCTCGTTAACAAAGCTAACTCAAAAGAATTCAAAATTTGAATGGAACTCTGAACACGAAAAGGCGTTTCAAATCTTGAAAGAAAAGCTAACTAGAGCTCCGATACTAGCTTTACCAAAAGGAACAGAAGACTTTGTAGTATATTCCGACGCCTCACGTGTTGGATTAGGTTGTGTTCTTATGCAAAGAGGAAAGGTAATAGCATATGCCTCACGGCAATTTAAGTCACATGAAGCAAACTACACGACCCATGATCTCGAATTAGCAGCAGTAGTATTTGCGCTAAAGATCTAGACGCACTATTTATATGGAACAAAATGCACTATCTAAACTGATCATAAAAGTCTGAAGTATTTCTTTGATCAAAAAGAGTTGAACATGAGAGAACGTCGGTGGTTGGAATTAGTCAAAGATTATGACTGTGAAATACTCTACCACCCAGGTAAAGCCAACATTGTGGCTGATGCCCTGAGTCGAAAAGAGAATTATTCTCCGATTAAGGTACAATCATATAAACTGATTGTAAATTCGGACTTATTTGACCAAATTAAAACTGCGCAAAAGGAAGCACTAAAAGAAGAAAATTTAAAACGCGAAAGAATTGTTGGTCAAGTTTGAAATTTGTAAGAAAATGACAAAGGAGTTAAGATTCGTTTTGGACGTATTTGGATTCCTAGTTCTTGTTCAATTAAAACGATCATTCTGGATGAGGCACATAAATCAAGGTATTCAATTCATCCAGGTGCTATCAAAATGTACAATGACTTGAAGAAAAATTATTGGTGGCCTGGTATGAAAAGAGATATTGTTAAATATGTGGAAAGGTGTTTGACTTGTTTAAGGCTGAACACCAGAAACCATATGGAAAGATGCAACCTCTAGAGATTCCATTATGGAAGTGGGAACACATTACAATTGATTTAATAACGAAACTTCCAAAAACAGCAAAAGGACATCATACGATATGGGTAGTTGTCGATCGTTTGACAAAAAGTGCACACTTTATACCCATTCATGAAAAATATACTTCAGAACGAATGGCGGAAGTATATATTAATGAGGTTGTGTCAAGACACGGAGTGCCAGTATCTACCGTATCAGATAGAGACACACGTTTTACCTCAAGATTTTGGAGAAAATTTCAGGAAGAAATGGGCACTAGTTATTAATCAATATGACATATCATCCTTAGACCGACGTACAAAGTGAAAGAACAATTCAAACTCTTGAGGATATGCTTCGTGCTTGTATTATTGATTTTGGTGGTAGTTGGGACAAGTATTTGCCCCTAGCAGAGTTCTCTTATAATAATAGTTACCACTCAAGCATTGGAATGCCCCCATTTGATATGCTTTATGGTAGAAAATGTCGCACTCCAGTATGTTGGGGAGAAGTTGGTCAAAGAGAAATCGCAAACAAAGAAGTGGTAAACGCAACGAACGAAAATATTGATCAAATCAGAGCACATTTAAAAGCGGCTCAGAATCGACAAAAGTCGTATGCTGATAAACGGAGATGCACAATTGAATTTCAAGTAGGAGACTATGTTATGTTAAAAGTCTCTCCATGGAAAGGAGTGATTCGTTCTCGTAAACGTGGTAAGCTAAGTCCACGATTCATTGGTCCGTTTAAGATAATTGCTCGTGTGGGGCAAGTGGCCTATCGACTTGATTTACCGGAAGAATTAAACGAAATCCATAACACATTTCATGTGTCATATTTACAAAAATGTTTGGCCGATGAAACGTCATATGTGCCATTAAATGACATTGAAGTGGAGGATAAGCTTTACTATATAGAAAAGCCGGTAGCGAATCTTGATCATAAAGTTAAGCAACTGAGAAATAAAAATATAAGTTAAGTAAAAGTACAGTGGAAACATCGGCGAGGTTCAGATACCACGCGGGAAGCTAAAGAGGAAATGAGAAAGTATTACCCTGACTTATTTAAGTATGAGCAGGTTTCGGGGACGAAACCTATTTAAGGGGGAGAGATTTGTAACATCCTATTTTGTGGATAAAAATAAAATATTTGAAATTTATATTCAAATATTAGTAGACGAGTAAGTAACACTTTAAATGGCCCGTTGGGATATGAGGCGTTAAAACAAATGTTTGATGGTATCTAATTTCATTTAAATTGATAAAGCAAATATTAAATAGGAAGATAAGCTTGTAGAAAATCTTAACGAGTAAGTCTTTGATTTGGATTTCATGTATATCCATATTATGTATAGTATAATATTAAATTGGAAATCTACATCAAGAAGGAATCCAGGAGATAAGTCACTAATAGATGTACTATAAATACATGTCTCATATTTTTATGAGACTTGAAAATATATAGAAAATATTTTCACACAAAAGAAATCTGTGAGTAGTTGATAAAAAGAAAGGAAATGGTGAAGCCAGAGTTATGCGAATAGATTCCCAGGTGTATTTTGAAGACAACTAGACCATAATAATTAACTATAATGTACACTTTGAGCCACTAACACTATAAGGTAAGTATACAGACCATAATCATGTTATTTTTATAAACGTTTCATATATGTTTATTTTGATATACATATATATGATTATTTGAGAAATGATTGTGGGTCCAAGTATGTGAATTAATGTGTGGCTTAAAAAGAGGCTATAGTTTTAAAATAAATATGGTGGTATGACTCTAATAAAAATATGGGTTACGAGTCCCGAGGGTTTCAGTAATTAAAACTCCAAAATTTTAATACTATATATAAAAAGATTTCGAGAGTTGAAATCTTAAGGGATTCGGGTGTTGAACCCCAAATATAAAGGGGGAGTTAATAACCCTCATGGGTTAAAAATGAGCTCATAAGGAATTCGGGTTTTGAATTCCCAGAGAATAATTAGGAGTAAAAATAAGGATTTCGGGTGTTGAAATTCCAAGAAATTCGGGTGTTAAATTCCTAATGAATAACGTGGAGTGAATATAAGGATTTCGAGTGTTGAAATCCCAAGAAATTTTGGTGTTAAATTTCAAATGAAAATAAAACTATATTTTTATAAAATGGTGTACTTACTTAGCGAAAGCTAATAAAAATATGTTTTAAAATTTTTTCAGGAAAAGCACCCATAGATGGTTAAAGCTTCATGGACGGGATTGGACTGACAAGGGAACTGTACTCTCATGTTTAATAGTTTGTATAATAAAGTTTGTTTTAAACATATATGTTTTCTTGTATAATATTTATTTTTATAAAATAAAACGTCACTGCGAGTGACATGTTTTGGATGTAAATTGAAACCTACTCTGATGTGTATTTTGTAAAAGTATTATATATGAATATATATATAAAAGAAATTTAGGGTGTTTCATGGATCTGTGATAGCACATTTCTCTTTTTAGTTATGGAACCACACCAATTCCACGGCTCTTTGTACTTGTAAAATCCATAAAAGATAAAAATGAAAATCAATACTTCCTAAAATCTGTGTAATGTTCATAATATGATTGAAGACCATTAAAACTAAAAATCAAAATAAATTTTTGAAATTAAAACTTTCAGTCTGAAACTACTCATAACAAAAGTAGTGCTCAATAAAACCTAACAAGTGAAATATGATTAAAAAAACACTTGAGATTGATGTTGTTTATAAAATGTGAACTTTCAAAATAAACAAATTGAATCTAAAAGAAAAGAATTCATACTCTAAAGGGTTTGTATCGAACAATCAAAACGAAAGAACGATGACCTAAACAAAAAGCAATTACACACAATTAAAAAATGAAACATATGAATTTATGTACAAAATAAGACTTGTTCTACAACATAGTTGGAATAGAAATCAAAAGGCTTGAGAAGCAGATACCTAAATAAACGAAGGTTCCACAAACCCCAGTTTTTTAGTTCAAATATGTACAACAAACAAACTTCAGCCCCGCTCAAACAAGCTAGAAGGAGAAGTAATGGGTTGACGGAGGTATGTGGCGTGGTAAGAAAAATATGGTGATTGTGAGAATGACAGCTGAGATGCTTGAAACTGTTTAGGGTTTTGTTTGAATTTTAAAATGGTAGATCCGCGCGTTTGAAGTGGCTAGGTGTGGGTTACAAAGCTTTAGGATTTGCACCATGTGCAATAATACTTGTAAAACTCTTATTTTTAAGAGATTTGGTAAAATTACCATATCGTCCTTCCTATATGTATTGTAATATAGTGTGTATATATATAGGATGAGTATCATTACAGAACTGTTAAATTATTTAAGAACTTGAAGGAACCATTGAAAACTAACGTTTTTTATAAAAAAATTGTATGTTAACGTTCTTTAAGAGTAGTTTTATCATTTTCTATATCTATATCTACGATTTCAATTTTGAAAATTAGTTTTTATACATATCTATGTTTTGTTTTACACCTATGCAAATTTGTTAGTGCATAAATTTTACATATATGTAAACTTGTGATTAATATATGTAATCAATTTTTTTTATATAAACTATGATAAAACTACTCTTAAATAATGTTAATATATAAAAAAAATAAAAATAGTTTGTTTTTTAAGGGTTCCTAAGAGTTCTTAACTTTTTTAGAGTTCTTAAATGAAACTAACCCTATAATATATATATATATATGGTCGAGATACTGTACAATAATGCCTTAACGTACGATAGGTACGCGAGACTCTCTAAGGCAAAAACAAAGGCAAAATATTAAAACGCTAGAAAACTCTCAACCAAAAACTAAAACGCTTAGCCAAAAACCTAAAAAAATTATAAATTGATCGATTAACAGTCTAAAACTGTGTTTTTCGGTGAACCAAAGATTAACTGGATATGTATTGACGATTCCGAAATGTTGGGATGTGATTTCGTGGATCGATTTGTGAAAAAAGGGATTCGCGTACCTATTGTACGTTAAGGTATTATTGTATTGGATCTTTTGCCTATATATATACATATATTAGAAACAAGCAATATAAAATAGCCCCGTAATATGAACGAAACCTTTAATATCCTACGTGTCGCGCTCTGGTCATTCTCTACCCCCTCTCAAGCCACCAGATTGTTTCATTTGTAAATGGAATCGTTTTATGCATTTGAAACGCTTTGACGGGTATGGGGCTTCTAATGAAACTCGGATAGCCCACGGGTAATAACAACTCATCTTAACATTTTCCTTTCTACTGCCAGTGAGACCTTGATCACACTCACCTTATCGCTGGTGTGGATTGAAACAAGGATAAGACTGAGCGAATGCCATAGTGGATTGAAAGTCTTTCTCTATTTTCACAATTTCAAAAACCTTATCTTTCAATCAACGATGCCATGGTGCGATTTCATCGCTTCAGAAACACATTAATGTGCACTAATTTTGAATCCTTTTTTTTTTGCAGTCGTCTTTTTCTTATTATGCTAACTACAAATCGAATTCAATAAGTAAGTTGTATTATTGCCCTAATCTATATGTATACCTAAAATTTATTGGCTTTTGTTCTATATTTAAGATCGGCCTTTGTAAACTATAAAAGATTCATAGTTTTTTATTAACTAGGTTTTTTCATTAATTTTTTTAAGGTTTTATGATATATATTATTATTGTATTTAATTTCAAAAGGTTATTTCCGTTAGTGTTCTGATTAGGGTTATTTTTCGCTATGCCTTTGTGTAGCAACTCAGATTTCTTAAATTAATGCCCGACCCATTCGATGTTCGGGAAACTTTATCGCTTTTATCGAGATAATTTATTTCTATAATATTATTATATATATTTAAAACTGTCATGTTTTGACAAAAACGACCCAAACTTAAACTTTTACCCCTATTTGTTTCCACCTTTATACTCCAGGGTTTAAAAGGGTAGATTACATATTATAACCCATCAAAAAATCCGGATGCCCATGATCCGACCCAAATCCAAACCCTATTCGCAATACCCGATTTCAATTTTGTATCTTGGACCTTAATTCTCGTATCTAATTAAGAAATTGGATCAAAGGATGTGTTATACTTGCTGAATTCGGCCAAATCGACAGTTTAATTATGTTAATTCGATTATAAACGATTCTTGATTCCTAATTAACGTAGCCGACCCTAAACCTAATTCGTTATACATTCAAACATTCATATAAATTCAATTAAGCTTCCAGACATGATCCTCTAACCCTAGTCGTCCTTAACCCTCTATTTAATTGGATCATAATAGTTGTTATAGGCTCGTTCATCATCTCTCGCAGTTGGCCGTATCATACCCTTATTGACCATCATTTAATCAACGTATAAGGTAATTAGTTATATGGTTCGTTTCTTTTTGATGTCAGAACCGTTAACCCTAACTTTAATTGAACGAACATCAATCGGTTTAACCGATTGATGTCGTTAGGGTTTGTTGATGAACTGATTTTTTCTTTGACTAGTTATAAATATGAGTTTACATCTTTAAACCAACTAACACCCTAGAGCAATTGGCTAGTGTAACATCCCGAAATTTCTAAAAATGATATTTAATATATTATTTGTTTATGATGGAAAAGTTTACTTGAATTAGTAGAGGAAATAATAAAATAATAAAGATGGAAGGTTAAGTAGGCTTTAAAGATGTAATTAAATAAAGACTAAAAAAGGAAAGATGGGCCAAAGGTCCATGGTCTTAAGGGAGTATAAGTACCCCTTAAACCCTAATCCTTTCCATTTCCATCCATCTCTACACCATAGCCTACACCTTCAAAAATACACACTTCTCAAATTCCCGTTTTTGAGAAATAGCACACAAAGACACCACGATTGCCGGAGATCTAACCATCGGATCATTCTCAATTTTAACTGAGTGTTCATAGCATATAAATGAAGATTTCCACCGATCAGATCTTCGATCAGAGGTCGGGAAGTTCGGTTTTATCAACAAAACCGTAGCATCTCAAAAATGAAGATTCCGGCCACTGTTTAGCTTTTCTGGCGACTGTAGCGGCGTTTTCCGGCAAAGGCAAGATGATGAGTTTGTAGATTGGGGCAAGACGGTTCCGTGGTCGCTTGAATCACTCAATTCCGAGTTCGTTTGATATGGTTTTGGTCTATTCGATTGATTTCGAACATAATCCTCAAAGGTATTTTTTATGTTAAAAAAGTTTACTTTTCGTGTACGGGTTTGCATGAAAATTGGTAGGATGATAGATGGACCATGATATGGATAAAGTAATGAACTTGATAGTAAAAGGGTTAGTTGGTTCGTTTTAGGTAAAACGAGTAGTGTTCGGTTTGTGAAAAGGACGGGTAAACGAAGTCGGTTTTACATGAAACTTGGTGGGGACCTTATTATGTGATAAAAATGTAAACTTGAACATAAACAAGTGTTTGGAACGAAACAGGTTATACGAGCACATATGTTTGGACGCATATGATGTTAGCGTATAAGTGTGTGTATCCGTATAAGTATGTATGCGTATAAGTATATACGCCGTATAAGTCTAAGCAACGCATAAGTAGAAGAGATCGTATAAGTATGTATATAACATATATGTATGTAACGTGTATGTATGCAGCGTGTATGTATGGGGAAACCGTATATGTATGTGTATACCACGTATATGTATGTAACATGTATGTATGTAGTGTGTATGTATATAAACGTATATGTATGCATACACAGTGTATGTATATAAACGTATATGTATATATGTAGCATATATGTATGCATGCACCGTTTATGTATATAAACGTATATGTATATATGTAGCGTGTATGTATATAAACATATATGTATGCATGTACTGTGTATATATATAAACGTATATGTATGTATGGACGAATATGTATGTGGGCGTATATGTATGCACGTATATGTATATATAAAACGTATATGTAAAACGTACGCGCTAGACGACTTATACGTTGGATGATTTACACACCAATAAGAACTTACACGTTAAATGATTTTCCAAATAAACGATAGATAAATAGCGTATACGTACGTAAACGATAGATATGGACTTATATGATATATGAAGATAAGTAATTAATTAATAAGGAAGGGTAACGTTTATAAAACGGGAAGTATAATATAATTAGGAGTAGTTATGTGATGCTTGTTAATCGATACATAGTTATCCGTGCCTAACTGAAGAAATGTGTTACAATCAATTCTAAAAGAAGCAGGCCCATCTGAGTTTCTAGCCCCTTTTTCTTGTTATGTTTTCGGGGTTGTGTGCATACTCAATGTGAATAGTTAATACACTTACCTTAAGTGGTAAGTGTATGCCATATATGATATGTGCGATAGTTATCGATGTTATGAATGAATGCTTGTCGGTACGTGAACGATCTTCGGATATTGCATGCATCGCCAAGGAAGGTAATCGATAGAATGCTTAATTGTTTATAAAGTATGTATGAATGATAAAGCAGGGTATGTATGAAGTCGTATGTATGATAGTATGAAGGTATGGATGTACTAATGTAGGAACAGACCCTAATAATATCTGCGAATGTATGGAACATACCCTAATAATATATGTGAATGTAGGGGGCATACCTTAATAATATATGCGAATGTAGGGAACAGACCCTAATAATATCTGCGAATGTAGGGAACACACCCTAATAATATCTGTGAATGTAGGGTACAAACCCTAATAATATCTGAGAATGTATGGAACAGACCCTAATAATATCTGCGAATGTAGGGAACAGAACCTAATAAAATATATGCGAATGTAGGGAACAAACCCTTATAATATGTGCGAGCTTATAGGGCGAAAGTCTCTTTAAAACGTAGAGATAAATATGTATGTATAAGTAAGCTAAAACAAGAAAGTATGTAAGTATAAAGTATGAATGTATGTGTATGTATGTATGTATGAATGAAGTATAAGCATATTAACAAATTAATATGTGTCTTCGGATATGTATAAGTATTTATGTGAATGTAATGTATGTTGCCTGATTACTAGAACTAACTCAGCGTAGCTGACTTTTAGTATGCACGCAGGCAAATACGATGAAGGAGTTGGCTTGAGAAGGGGGGGGCACATGGCATGGACTGACCTATTTGGCATCTAATGAAGACAAGTTATGATGTTTTATGTTAAGATAATTTGAAGTTTAAGTTATGATTTTAATATTTTGAAATGAATGTTTGATGTTTTTATATTCCGCGAAAAGTTTTAATTCACTCTGATATGTAAAACTGTGTTTATGAGTAAATCCAACAACAAGGTAGGGCACCGGGACTGGGGCCTTACAGCTAGGGTGTGGGCGTGTATTTGTTAGTACACGGTTTTGCGTCTCGAGTCTTTGTATTTATCATTAATGTATTTGTCGTTTTGATTTATGTAATAAACAATTATGTTATTGTGTAGTTCGTTAATGTAATAGTCTAGTTCGCTAAGGATGTTTAGCGAACGAGATATAAGTTATTTCCCTCCTGATTCGTTAAGGATGTTTAACGAATCAGAGGGTGATTCGTTAAGATTATTTTAATTATGTGTATATAACGAAGTAGACCCTAGTTCGTTAGGGAATGTTAACGAACTAGGTCTATCTTCTATATATAGTGACCTCTGTCACTGTTTAATATAAGTTTTGAGAGTTAAATTAACGAACCTCTACCCTATCTCTCTATCAATCTTCATACAGATAGTATTTACATACATACAACTAATACATATAGACATATATAACGCATTAACTATAGATCAATGGCAATGATGAACTAGATCTGTATTAGGAGTTAATTATAGACAACGCAGATCTCAGGTTAACTGAGATCAAACCGTATTGGTTAGACGGGCTGGGGCACATGTTCGAGTCTTGCCCCAGCCGTCTTGGGTGTTTTATTAACAGGCTTTATATTAATAACATATATATATATATATATATATATATATATTAAGTCATTAATACATATTATAAATATCATAAATTAATAAATAATCAGTATTTTATTAAAACCGACTTTTTAAATAGCCACTTTTCCGAACCTTAGTTAAAGCCGTGTGTGTGTATATATATATATATGTTTATAATAGTTATTAAAATTTAGTAAAGGTGTTAGTACTAAATATTTAAAAAGGATTTTAATTTAATATATATATATATATATATATGGGTGGGATCTAGATAAAACTCCTTTTAAAGAGAGAACAAGAGAACTAGTAAAAAATTATTTTTACCTATTTAAAAAAAAATACTTTTTGATTTCTTTTTCTTTCATCCTTCTAATAAGATGATATTGTTCCTAAAAAAAAAACTTGTCGGTGTAGTACTGTAGTGCATATGTGCACTAATACCTATTCCATATATACAATATTGTTTTATTGCATATAATACAACACAATTGCATTATCCAATACAAACTATTGAATATATGTAAATACAACACTAATAATTGTATGCAAAACACATTATCGCATATATGTAATACAACACTAATGCACATATGCACTATATCGATTTTTTTTTAATTTTTGTATATAATATAACATTATTGCAAATATACAATACAAACAACTATATATATGCTATTCAACACTATTTAAAATATTAAAATTCAAACTATTGCACTATGCATTATAAAAAAAGTCGGTGTATTGTATATATGCATTACTCGTTAATTTTTTTTATTATTTACTTATTTTTTTTCATTTTTATATTTTTTTTGTGGTGAAGAATAACAACATATAAGAAGGATGGAAGAAAAAAAAATTAAAAATATTTTTTTAATTAAATTAAAAAATTTCATTATTAGTTCTCTAGTTCTCTCTATAAAAAGGAGTTCTCTCATGATCCTCTCCCTATATATATATATATATATATATATATATATATTAAAATTTATCATTAAATTAACAATTTAAAATATGGTTGTAAGTATTTTATAAAAGATTATATTTTATATAAATATTATTATTTTTTATCTATTATTTATTATTAACAATAATATGATATATAAATATATTAAAACGAATTTTTATTTTAAAATAAACATTTAAAAAAGAACCTCTTTATATAATTTATCCAAAGATCTATAAATATTTACTTAAGTGTTTTCATGTAATTTTGTAAAAATAAAATAATATTATTTATGATAAACCATTGTTAAATAAAAGCAATAAAATTGATAATAAGTCTAAGTCATATTTAATTTCCAAAAGAACACTCGATATCAAATCCCGAACATCTATCTAGTTTTAGCTTCATTATTCCATCCATATTTATTTCCGTAATTGTTGTAATTAGGATTCTCTTCAATAATTTCTCAAGAGTGTGATTATCGCTTCTTTGTCGTATTCATTCCTGCTTTGATTATTTGATTAGGTGAGTATCTTACTCCCCTTTTTACTTATTTTAAATCTTTTGGGGACATATGAGTATTTACAGTATTTATCTATTATCTAGTATTCAAAACCGCAACTGTTAATCCTTGTGTGTATATCAGTTTATGCCTAACTTGCTATTTTCTTACTTGCTTTATTTGAACGCATTTTGATGAAGTTCCTCATTTATAGTATGATCATACGGCTATCTTCTGCAACCAATGTCCATTTTTATGGCAACGGTTTAGTCATTGCTTGGTAACCAATGTCCACTTATATGAAATTGGTTGAGCCCTGTATGGTTTGATTGACTTCGTATGTGCCATGGCTTTACTGCTTATCTCACAGGAAAAGTTTGCATCTTTCTTTATTTATTATATAATATTATTGTAGTGTCTTAAATTGGTGTTATACTCACTCAACATGTGTTGTTGACAAACCTTTCTATTTTATACGCATATGCAGGTTATTGTGTGAACTAGTTGCAAGATTTGGTGAAGATTTAGTGAAAAATTAAGTTAGAAGAGATATAATTAAGATTTAAATTTGTATTTTTTGTATGTTTAATGAGTTGTATTATTTGATTATTTGAATATTTAATTAAATTTAATAGATATAGTCACCTTTATTACTGCATGATAGTACCTTGAGAGCTGTGAGCAATCAGCTCACGTCTCGGCATTTTCGTCTTAGGTTGGGGTGTGACAGATTAGTCTCAGAGTAGAAGGTTTAAGATAGGTCCTTAGTGGTACCTTAGTAACATGATTAGGAGCCCCATACGTGCTTATATGTCTACCTTACGTGTTCAAATTAATTGTTTACAGCTTTCTTAGATAATTAATTAATTGTTTATTATTATATTATCGTGCACCGAGGCTATGCCTCAACTTTCAAAAAATTTCTTAAATATTTTAAATCAAAGTATATTGCCTTTTATTTTTGGGGAATTCCTTAAGAATTCCCTACTTTTGTTTTTACTCCTTCATCTTAAGGCTAGGTAGTATGACAGGTTCCTCTAGGCCAAAGAGGAACACAGCTGTCATACGACTGACACCTTAGGTTGATTTTAAACCGAATTCACGGTGGTTTGTGGCTAAATTCGGTAATTTCCGATTAATTGTGTTTTGTTATTTAATTGGTTAGTTGGGTGAAAAATACATGGTATCCATGGGCATTCCTACTATCTATTCCTCATCTTGTTTCGAATGTTATTTTTGTTGGAGTTCATCATACGTGGTGGTTCACAGGATGCTCCAACTACTCATATTTTTTTTCTCGTTTATTCGTTATTTAGTTTGGTCGGTTAAAACGACATGTAATGCTCATGGGCCGATAAACTCTATTGTATTGATAATTCTTTAATTAGTTGGGACATTTATAATGGCATGTGACGTTCTCGGGCCGTCCAACTCACTTTTTTAAATCGTTATTTAGTTGGGACAGTTAAATGCCATGTCACGCTCATAGGCCGTCCAACTCCATCACTTTCGCTTTCTAGTTTTGTTGGGCCATTCAAATTTCTATGGAAAGCTCATGGGAGGCAACATCCACATATATATTTCGTTAGTTTATGGTAAAGTTAACTTAATCAACAAAAATTTTAACTTTTAAACCGACCTAATTTCCTCATGTAGTCATCACGCATTAATCATATTGACTACATCATCTAATAAATATTTACGCCATGTACCCCTTACCTTATAAACTTTTATCTTTATTCCTCATGATACGACGTGAATCCCTCATTTATGAAAAGCAAAGTTATTATAAAACAGTTAAACTTTTATTATCTAAATGATTTCCCCAACTTATCTTTCATCTTGTAAATCTTTATTTTTGGTCCTCATAGAATGTCCCACCTAAGAAACCACCGCTATCCTCGACATCAATCGCTTAGTTCTCATGACCACCGCGTGTATAGCCAAGGAGTTAACTGCTGCAACCTCTAAAATATAAACTCAAATTCAAAACATTAATACAACCAATTCAAAATTGTTCATTAACTTCCTTGATTGAAATTTTAATTCATTTACCCATACTCATCCTCGCGACAACAACAACGACAAAAAGCGCAAGTCTAATCATAGAAACTATGTTATTAATCAAATAAACCATCAACGTCGACAAAATCAAAGTATCCCGAGCAAGAAACTCTCCATCGGTATTCACTCGTTATGCCCCACTAGTAACATTCATCATTCGACTCAATCCTCATGTCGTTTTTGCACCCAATGTAATCGCTTCGATCATCCTTGCATATACTTTCCCTACACCGCCAAATGCACAAATTGTCCCGCAACAGCTACTCCTCGTGCTCAACCTGATGCCCCTAATACCCGTGCTTGCTACCATTCAGGAGATCCTAATCCTCCCTGCGATATGTGCCCTTAGATTTTCCAAACTAATCAAGTTCAAACGATGGTTACACATCAAGTCGAAACCTATCAGTCCCACATCCTTCAATCTCCTCTCGCCAAGCAAGATCATTCATACGCACCCACAAGCTCAAGTTTGCCAATCCTGATCCAACCAATCAACCCTCTTGCAAACCGTTCGATGTAACATCCCAAATTTTCTGAAAATGATATTTAGTATATTATTTAAATAGGATGGAAAAGTTTACTTGAGTTAGTGGACGAAATAATAAATTAATAAAGATGGAAGGTTAAGTAGGCTTTAAAGATGTAATTAAATATGGACTAACAAGGAAAGATGGGCCTAAGGTCCATAGGCCTAACTGTCGGATCGGTCTTAAATTTTAACTAAGTGTTCATGGCATATAAATGAAGATTTCCACTGATCAAATCTTCTATCAGAGGTCAGGAAGTCCGGTTTTTATCAGCAAAACCGTAACAGCTAAAAATAGAGTTTTTCGGTCACTGTTCAGCTTTTTTGGTGACTGTAGCGGCATTTTCCTGAGAAGACGAGCTGATAGGTTTATAGATCGGGGCGAGACGGTTCCGTGACCGCTTGAATCACTCAATTCTGAGTTATTTTGATATGGTTTTGTTGTATTCGAGTGATTTCGATCAAAAACCTCGAATGTACGTTTTTGTTAAAAAGGTTTACTTTTCGCGTACGGATTTGCATGAAAATTGGTAGGATGATAGAATGGACCATGATTATTGATAAAGTAAACAACTTGGTAGTAAACAGGTTTGTTGGTTCGTTTCGGATAAAACGAGTAGTGTTCGATTTGTGAAAGGACTGGTAAACGAAGTCGATTTTACATGAAACTTGGTGGGATAGTAAATCGGATCTTATGATGTGAGAAAAATGTAAACTTGAACATAAACAAGTTGTTTGGAATGAAACGGGTTATACGGACACATATGTTTGGACACATATGATGTTAGCGTATAAGGGTGTGTATTCGTGTAAGTATATACACTGTATAAGTTGCAGCGTATATGTATGTATGTAATGCATATGTATGAGTACGCCATATATGTATACCGCGTATATGTATATAGAACGTATGTATGCATGTGTGCAACGCATAAGTATGACCTGCGTGTATGTAAATGTAACGTATAAGTATGACCAGCGTGTATGTATATGTAACTTGTATGTATATGTAGCGTGTATGTATATGCATCATAAATGTATATGTAACGTATATGTATATGAAGCGTATATGTATATGTAACGTATATGTATGTATGCCGTATATGTGTAACTTATACGCTAGATGTACTTATGCTCCGGGAACAACTTATACGTTAGGGAGGACTTATACGGGCTTAAATGATTTTCTGAAATAAACAAAAGATAAACAGCGTATACGTACATAAACGATAGACATGGACTTATATAATATATGTGCTAAAGATCGTAATTAATTAATAATGGAAGGTGACGTTTAAAACGGGAAATGACTTAGATATATGATATGATTAGGAATAGTTAAGTGATGCTTGTTAATTGATACACAGTTAGCCGCACACATCTCAAGAAGGGTATAACTATAAATTTAGAAAGAAATCGCTTACATGTGAGTTTCTAGCCCCATTTCCTTGTTATGTTTTCGGGTCTATGTGCATACTCGATGTGATTAGTTAATACACTTACCTTAAGTGGTAAGTGTATGATATGAGAATACGTTATGAATGTTGTATGTAGGACATATGAATGTGATATTAATAACCTATGAATAATTTAGGAAGTACACAATTGTGAAAGTAATAAAATGAATGTATGATGGTATGGTTGCATAGAATGAAGGGTACCAGATCCTAATAATATACGAGGAAGTAGGGAAACCGGACCCTAATAATATCCGAGGATGGAGGGTACCAGATCCTAATAATATCCGAGGAAGGAGGGAAACAAGACCCTAATAATCTCCGAGGATGGAGGGTGCCCGACCCTAACAATATCTGAGGTATGTAAGGCAAAATGCTCTTTACAATGTAAGGTTAGTTATGAATGTATTGTGTAGGTTAAAGAAAGAAAGTACGAAAGAATGAAAGTATGTATATGGAAGAATGATGAACAGGTTAAGTATGTAATACGTACCTGTGAGCACATATATGTGAATGTAAGTATGTTATCTGATTAACTAGAACTCACTCAGTGTAGCTGACTTTTAGTATGCATGCAGGTAAAAAAGACTAAAGCAGCTGGCTTGAGGGAGACACATGGCATGATCTGAAGAGGATGGCATCTGAAGAATAATTGTCATGATGTTTTAATACTACGTTTTACGTTATGTTTTAATACAAGATTTGAATGTTTGTATTGAATAGTTGTCTTTTATTATTCCGCGAAAGTTTTAGTTTACTCTAATATTTAGAACCGTGTTTATAAGTAAATCCAACGCTAATGTAGGGCACCGGGAACAGGGACATATAAGTTGGTATCAGAGCATAAGTTTGAGAGAATTAAGTATCCTACATGCTTAAACTCGAACAGAGAATGAGACTTAGGTAAGAAAAGAAAGAAGATGCCAGTTCAAGAAAGCCATTTGTCTATCAAGCAATCTCGAGAAAGATAAGGTACGTGATTAAGTTCTTGTAAAGATTTATAAATATATGTATATGCATCTTATATGAAAGAGAAAGAATGTATGAATGCTAGTTTAATTGCTAAAGAAAGAATGTGTGTATGCTAGCTCAATTTCTAGGGATAAGAATGTAGGTTATATGTATGTTTACATGATTATGTGAGAAGTAGGAACTAGCACAAGTGAAATCATAATGGGAAGTATGTAGAACCTGAGGATTAGTGTAAAGAGTTAATTACACTTGGCCACTGTCATTAACTACTTACCTTACAAATCACGTGCTAAATAATTCCTAGAGTGATAATGTTTGTGTTTACTTAGAGATAAGATAGATGACTGATACAAAGGATGTCGTACTGGACACTATGGTAAGACACGTTCCAACCAGAAACCCTTCTTGAAGAAGGTGGCAAAGCGATATACGAAAGTAGTAGGACTTCGACTTTAGGAAGTAAGGACAAGGAACACACTTGGAGATTGTAGTCAAATATTAATGGAGTTGCTAAATTGTTTCGCACTACAATGCCAACGATGTTCGCTGAAGCATCAAAGGCAGCCAATCTGTCCAAGTGGAAGCAACATGAAAGAAACATAGATAAGCCAACTAGAAAGAGTCAAGTCATGTAGTATGCCTGCAATAGTTAACTTTATAAGGGAACTTGTTGGGATCATAACGAAGCGAATGATGAAAAAGAAGAGATAGGGACGGATGATTGTCAAGATATCCTAATTGAAAATGCATGAAAGGATGAGGCTACATAGTGTAGCGAACATGAAAGGAATGCGCTAATAATAACAATGTAGTTGTGTACCTAATACTTCATAAAAGAAACCACTAGCGATACTTCGTTAAAGTATGAGAATGATTAAGAATTGTAAGGAAGAACTATAGGGACGTGTACCTTGTTACTCCTATTGTCTGACCTTATGAGAGTTCGTTGTCATTTGGGAATGGAGTTTTGACTTTGAGGCTCATATAACATGTAAGATTAAGGCTGACGTCTTTGGATGGCGGTCCAGTGACGATTTATGGTATTAAGGAAAGTTCATGGCTTAACGTCATGTCGATGACTGAAGGTTTGTTAAGGTGAGGATGCAGTGCTTACTTGGCTTATGTTGTCAAAGCTACGGCCGAGACGAAAGAAGTGAAAGATGTTCCTGTAGTGTGTGACTATCCAGAGTTGTTCCCAGAGGACGTTCCAGGGTTACCACCGGAACGAGGAGTAGAATTTAAGATAGAAGTAATACCATGAGCACAGGCCGTCACGAGAGCACCTTACCGTCTTGTGCCGTCCGAGATGAAAGAGTTGATATCCCAACTACAAAAACTTCTCAACAAAGGTTTCATTAGGCCGAGTGTTTCCCCGTAGGGTGCACCGGTTTTGTTTGTTAAGAATAAGGACGGAAGTATGAGAATGTGTATAGAATATCGTGAGTTGAATAAAGCTTACGGTGAAGAACAAATATCCGTTGCCACGGATTGATGATTTGTTTGACCAACTGCAAGGTTCGAGTTGGTTCTCACGAATAGATCTTAGATCAAGCTATCATCAACTGAAGGTGAAAGAGGCAGACATCCCTAAAACAACGTTTCGGGCGTCGTATGGACACTACGAGTTCCTCGTAATGTCATTCGGTCTAACGAATGCTCCCTTAAAATTTATGGACTTGATGAATAGGGTATGTCGGCTGATGTTAGACAAATCAGTTATCATGTTCATTGACGATACATTGATTTATTCGAAAAGCAAGTCTGACCACGTGGAGCATCTACGAGAAGTATTAGAGATTCTGAAGAAGGGAAAGTTGTGTGCTAAATTTTCGAAATACGCATTCTGGTTGCGTGAAGTGCTATTTCTAAGTCACGTGATCAATCTAGAAGGGATTACTGTGGACCCATCAAAGATCGAGGCGATAACGAATTGGAAAACTCTGCTAAACCTGACTGATATACGCAGCTTCTTAGGGTTGGTTGGCTATTATAGGTGATTGATCGAAGGCTTCTCCAAGATAGATACACCGTTGACCGCAATGACCCGTAAATTTGTAGTGTTCACTTGGGAAAATTTCAAAAGGAGGCTTTTGAGGAATTAAATAAAAGACTCACGCAAGCCCCAATACTTGCTCTACCTGATGGTGACGAGGATTTGATTGTTTATATTGATGTCTCGCATCGTGGGTTAGGTTGCTTGTTAATGCAACGAGGAAAATTTATAGCTTATGTGCCCAGAAAGTTGAAGGTTCACGAGAGTACCTACCCAACACATGATTTAGAGATAGCAGCGGTAGTGCATCCTCTCAAGATATGGAGACATTATCTGCATGGTACTAAGTGTAATTCTTCGAGCAGAAGGAGTTGAACATGAGGCAGAGGAGATGGTTAGAGTTGATAACGACTACGACTGTGATATTAAATACTATCTGGGTATGACTAATGTGGTTGTCAACGCGCTCAGCCGTAAGAATGAGGAAGTCATTGCAACAGTGAAGTCTTATAAGCTGATCATTAACTCAGATTTCTTCTAAGAAATTATCAAGGTGCAATTGGAGGTGCTCATAGATGAAAGGCTAATGAAGAAAGAGAGAATCTTCGGACAGCAAGGTGAGCTGATCGACAACACTCATGGTGCAAAGATTAGATTTGACCGCTTGTGGATTCCTCGCCATGGATGTCTTAGAGACCAAATTTAGAAGAAGCTCACAAGTCGAGATACTCGATTCATCCTGGATCTACCAAGATGTATTAAGATCTTAAGAGAGACTACTACTGGACGAGTATGAAGAATGACATAGTGGAATATGTCAGCAAGTGCTTTACGTGCTTGAAAGTCAAGGCAGAACATCAGAAGCCTTATGGGAACACATCACCATGGATTTCATAACTAAGCTATCTCGTACAGCTAAACATCATGATACCATCAGGGTGATTGTGGACCGTTTAACGAAAAGTGCTCACTTTCTGCCTATACGAAAGGCCGTCTCATCGGAAACGTTAGCAAGTATGTTCATAAAGGAGGTTGTGGCTAAACACGTAGTGTCGTTATTGATCGTGTCAGATAGGGATTCGCGTTTTACTTTTAGATTCCGGAAGAAGTTCCATGAAGCTATGGGAACACGATTGAACATGTGTACGGCGTATCATCCTCAAACAGATGGGCAGTATGAAAGGACTATCCAAACCCTTGAGGATATGCTACATTCTTATGTTTTAGAGTTTGGAGGAAGTTGGGATGATCATATTCATCTGGCCGAGTTCACCTATAACAACAACTGCCATTCAAATATTGGTATGCCACCGTTTGAGATGTTGTAAGGTAGACATTGTAGAACTCCTGTATTTTGGGGAGAGATTGGTCAGAATGAGATTGGAAGTCTAGAGGTTGTGCAAGAAATCTCTTCAAGGTTTGATCAAACCAAGGCAAGGATGAAAGCAGCTCAAGATCGTCAGAAGTCGTATGCTGATAAGTGACGACGACCAATCGAGTTCAACATTGGTGACAATGTGATGCTCAAGGTCTCGTATTGGAAAGGAATTATTCGTTTTAGGAAGAAAGTGAAGTTAAGCTTAAGGTACATTGGACCGTTTAAGATCAAAGATCATGTTGGTGAAGTAGCTTATAAGCTGGATTTGCCTGAAGAGTTAGAAGGGATTCACTCTACTTTTCATGTTTCTCACCTATGGAAATGTCTAGCTGATAACACGTCCCACGTGCCATTAGTAGAAATCGAGGTTGATGAACAGTTGAACTACATCAAGCAGCCTGTTGAGATAGTTGACCATAAGGAAAAACAGCTTCGTCATAAAGTTATTCCTTTAGTGAAAGTGATATGGAAGCATTGTAAAGGATCAGAAGCTACCTGGGAAGTTGAAGAAGAAATGTGCAAGTTTTACCCAAATCTGTCTAACTAAAGGTTAAGTTTCGGGGATGAAACCTCTTTAAGGAGGGAAAACTTGTAACATCCCGAAATTTCTACGAATAATATTTAATATATATTTACGTTGAAAGAATTAATTTGAGTTAATAAAATAACAATAATAATGATAATAATAATAATATTATTATAATAATAATAATAAATATAGAATGATAGATGGAATTAATTATGGACTTAAAAAGAAAAGATGGACCTAAGGTCCATGGGATTAGGAAGTATAAATATCGCTTAAACCCTAATCATTTTCATCTCCATCCATTTTACACCATAGCCTACACCATAAAAAACATACACTTAAGCCAAACACTCTCTACATTATTCCTTTCAACGATCCAAGACCAATCGAAGGTAAGAAATTATTTATCTCAGCTGACAGAATATATTAGAATCCGACACCGCAGCCTCGGGATGCCGAATAATCCGTTTGAATCTAGATCTATCTTAATTCGGGTGTTTAATCAACCAAAAACAAGCTTAAGGGCCACCTTAGCTCAGATCTGGACACCCAGAAACTACCTAGGTCATAAACGATCAAACCCCAACCAACCATGGTGATATCAGCGGCTGACGGCGCCGGAATCGAAGAACAACCCCAAAAACGCGAATAAAAGAGCTGAACTGAACTTCTACAAGCGTATAAGTATATACGCCGTATAAGTCTAAGCAGCGCATAAGTAGAAGAGATAGTATAAGTATGTGTATAACGTATATGTATGTAACGTGTATGTATGAAGCGAATATGTATGGGAACACTGTATATGTATGTGTATACCACGTATATGTATGTAACGTGTATGTATGCAGCGTATATGTATGGGAACATCGTATATGCGTGTGTATACAACATATATATGTAACGTGTATGTATGTAGCGTGTATGTATATAAACGTATATGTATGCATGCACCGTGTATGCATATAAACTAATATGTATTTATGTAGCGTATATACATGCATGCACCGTGTATGTATATAAACGTATATGTATATATGTAGCATGTATGTGTATAAACGTATAGGTATGCATATACGGTGTATATATATATATATAAACGTATGTGAATGTATGGATGTATATGTATGTGGGCGTATATGCATGTATGCCCGCATATGTATATAAAACGTATACGTAAGACTTACACGCTAGACGAGTTATACGTTGGATGACTTACACGCCAATAAGGACTTATACGTTAAAATGATTTTCCAAATAAACGAAAGATAAACAGGCATGTGTACGTAAACGATAGAAATGGACTTATATGATATATGAGCTAAAGATAAGTAGTTAACTAATAAGGAAATGTAACATGATGTATAATATAATTAGGAGTAGTTAAGTGATTCTTGTTAATTGATACACAGTTAGCCATGCACAGCTCAAGAAGGGCATAACCGTAAATTCAGAAAGGAATCGCTTATATGTGACGTTTTAGCCCCATTTTCTTATTATGTTTTCGGGGTTGTGTACATACTCGATGTGATTAGTTAATACACTTACCTTAAGTGGTAAGTGTATGCCTTATATAATTAATGTGATAGTTATTGATTCCGGGGACGAAACCTTTCTTAAGGAGGGTAGACTTGTAACATCCCAAAATTTCTAAAAATGATATTTAATATATTATTTAATTATGATAGAAATGTTTACTTGAGTTAGTGAACAAAATAAAAAATAATAAAGATGGAAGGTTAAGTAGGCTTTAATGATGGAATTAAATATGGACTAAAAGGAAAGATCCAAAGGTCCATGGGCTTAAGTGAGTATAAATACCCTTTAAACCCTAATCCTTTCCATTTTCATCCATCTCTACACCATAGCCTACACCTTCAAAAACACACTTTTTCAATTCCCGTTTTTGAGAAATAGCCCACAAAGACACGACGATTCCCGGAGATCTAACCGTCAGATTGGTCTCAAATTTTAACTGAGTGTTCATGGAATATTAATGAAGATATCCACTGATCAGATCTTTGATCAGAGATTGGGAAGTCTGGTTTTTTTCAGCAAAACCATAACAGCTAAAAATGGAGTTTTTCCGGCCACGGTTTAGCTTTTTCGGCGACTGTAGCGGCGTTTTCCAGAGAAGCGAGATGGTGGGTTTGTAGATCGGGGCGAAACGGTTCCGTGGCTTCTTGAATCACTCAATTCTGAATTCCTTTAATATGGTTTTTGTCTATTCGAGTGATTTCGATAAAAAACCTCAAAGGTACGTTTTTGTTAAAAAGGTTTACTCTTCGTGTACATATTTGCATGAAAATTGGTAGGATGATAGAACGGACCATGATTATTGATAAAGTAGCGAACTTGATAGTAAACAGGTTAGTTGGTTCGTTTCGGGTATAAACGAGTAGTGTTCGATTTGTGAAAAGGACGGGTAAACGAAGTTGGTTTTACATGAAACTTGGTGGGATAGTAAATCGGACCTTATGATGTGAGAAAAATGTAAATTTTAACATAAATAAGTTGTTTGGAATGAAACGGGACAAAAAAGAGACGTTTGGACCATGTTAACGCAAGGAAACAAGGTAGTTATAGACCAAGGCTAGTTCCTTATGCAAAATGGGCAAGTCGAGTCAAAAGGAAAGGTTGTAAAGTGATGAAAATATAACCATATTCGAATCAGGTCCTTAGGAGACCTGAATTAAAGGAATGTAATCGAATCGAATGGGGAAGTGATCGAATCGAATGTGATTCGATTCAAACAGAAAGTCCATTCGAATAGAATCTACCATTCGAATAGAACTGAGGATTCGATTAGAATAGCCCAGACTTAGAAGTTTCTGATGAAACCTTAATGATATGGGTAGGGTTAGTTAATTGATACATGTAATTATTATACAGTTAGCCGAGCCTAGTCAAAGAAAGGAATTACTATAAATTCATAAAGTAACAGGACCCATGTGAGTTTCTAGCCCCTTTTCTCTATTATGTTTTTCGAGGATGTGTGCATACTCCTATGTGTTAGTTAATACGCTTACCTTAAGTGGTAAGTGTATGCTATATGAATGTCTTATGAAAGATATATGAATGATTTTGAAATGATGAACGAATGTATAAAAGGTTAGGAGTATATTTGTAGATGTTTATATATATATATATATATATATATATATATATATATATATATATATATATATATATATATAGGTATTGGATCATTTCAGAAGTTTTTTTACAGCGAGAAGTGCGAGAAGTGAAGGTGTAACTTCATTAATCCCTAATTTCACTCTCTTTCTTATGTGTAGGTGTGTTGTGTAGGTGCATATGTATGTGTGTAGGTACGTATGTTTGTATATGTGTACTTATGTTTGTATATGTGTGTGTATGTTTGTATGTGTGTAGGTACATAGGTTTGAATGTGGCTCGGTACATTTATATGTTTATAGGTTGTTTTGAATGTGTAATTAAGACATAAATACAACCAACCTACATATATGTATGTAACATCATATGAAAGGGGGTGAAATTAGGGATTAATGGAGTTATACATTCACTTGTCGCACTTCTCGCTGTAATGTCACTTCTCGCATATATATAGGGTTGAGTTATAAGGATAAGGGTAAAAGAGGAAGAACACATGCAAGGCACATGCTAATTCCCCCGTCATTCTAAAACGTCCATAAATTTTTATTCGACAACATTTTTTATTAAAAAAATCACCTTAATAATGAGTATTTTTTTAAATTTAATACGAGTACCATATTGTTATAAGAAGATTTAATGGGTTTTTTTATACATTGTGTAATAGGTTATAGGCACTGTGTTTAATCTTCATTGTGTTTTATCCAATTATGTTTTAGCATAGTGTTTTCTCCATTGTGTTTTTTACATTGTGTTATACAATTGTGTTTTTCATTGTGTTTTTGTTATTGTGTTTTTTTTCATAGTGTTTTTTCCATTGTGTTTTTTAAATTGTGTTTTATACATTGTGTTTTTACACACGATTGTGTTTTTTCAAATAAAAAAACACTCGGTTAACATCAGTAGCATGTCTCTTATAACCACTACAACCACCAAAAACTACCACCACTACCACAATGAACTCGGTTGTAGATTCCGCTCATTGTATTTTACATATTGTGTTTTACCAACACCGTATTTATTTATCGTGTTTTTACGCAGTGTTTTATCTTCAAAATGTCTTATCATAGTGTTTTTTCCAATGTGTTTTTTAAATTTTTTTATACAATTGTGATTTTCATTGTGTTTTTGTCATAGGGTTTTTCCGATGTGCTTTTAAATTGTGTTTTTACACATGATTGTGTTTTTTAAGTTAAAAACAAACACTCGTGTTTTTTTAATTTTGTTTTTTGGATTGTGTATTGTGTTTTTTCAAGGTATTAGGAAAAACACAATTGGTGATTCTCTACAACAAGCTAATCACCACACACTCTCTTTTGTCTCAAATAGAACAAAGTTGAAATACATAATTTACAAAGAAGACCCAGTGGACTATAAACTCAAAGGGTCGAATTCTGTTTTTTTTTTGTATTTTATTCATTGTGTCTTTCTTTTGTTTTTATTGTGTTTTTTATCAACTACAACACCCAAATTCCATTTACAGTTCCAACCTCAGATTTATTTCATTCTGCAAATTACAGTTCAGTTCACAAATGGGGAAGCAAACAAAGGCAACGCCGGCAAGCGGAACCACCATCAAAACAAATTCAACCGTTTTGGAACAGGAGCTTCTTGTAGGCCAATTTTCCGGCGAACAGGAGATGGGTGAGATGGTGGACGTAAGTGATTGAGGCGGAGAGCAGGATGTGGGTGCGCTATTCCGGCGAGCAAATGGTGGGCACAGTGGTGGTTGGGTGCATTTTTTTTCTGGCGAGCATGAGGTGGGTGCAGCGGTGGAGACAGAGTGGACGGTGGTGGCGTTGCCGGAGATGGATCAGAATGAAGCTTGGTGTTGTTAGTGGTGGATGACATTGAAGCTCTATGGAAGATGAAACATGATTATAAGTATTGATTTATAAAATCAATTAAAAGGTAAGATGGACAAAAATGCCCTCCTTCTTAGCCTTCTTAGGAATATGAAACTTCTTATTTGAACATAGCCCTATACACACACACACACACCCACACACACCCACACACACATATATATATATATATATATATATATATATATATATATAATGCAAGTATGGAATGTATGGTTGTATGGCAAGGAATGTATGATTGTATGGAACGGGAAAAAGGGACCAAACCCTAATAATATCTGAGACAGAAGGGACTAGACCTTACTAATATCTGAGATAGAATGGACCAGACCTTTCTAATATCTGAGATGGTAAAGATAGTTATGCATGTAGTATGAAAGTATGAAAGTATGAAAGAATGTATGTATGTAAGGAGGAATTTATGAATGTATGTATGTATGTATGTATGTAGGTATGTATGTATGTATGTATGAAAAGAAGGTAAATAGGTTAAGTATATAATATGTATCTTCGGATGCATATATGTAAGTATGTGAATGTAATGTATGTTGCTTGATTAACTAGAACTCACTCAGCGTAGCTGACTTTTAGTATGCACGTAGGTAAATAGGATGATGGAGCTGGCTTGAGGACACATGGCATGGACTGAGTTGGCTAGCATCTAAAGAATAAAGATATGATGTTTTAAACAAGAATGTTATTATTTTGTAATATATGGTTAAAGTTTTATATTCTGTGAAAAGTTTTAATTCACTCTTATTTTTAGAACTGTGCTTATAAGTAAATCCAACACCAAAGTAGGGCACCGGACCCGGAGGCCTTACAATCAATCGGTTTAACCGATTGATGTCGTTAGGGTTTGTTGATGAACTGAGTTTTTGTTTGGCTGGTTATAAATATGAGTTTACATCTTTAAACCAACTAATACCCTAGCACAGTTGGCTAGGGTGTGGGCATGTATTAGTTAGACAGGCTGGGGTGCAAGTTCGAGTCTTGACCCAGCCGTCTTGGGTGTTTTTTTAACAGGCTTTATATTAATATATATATATATATATATATATATATATATATATATAAAGTCATTAATACATATTATAAATATCATAAATTAATAAATAATCAGTATTTTATTTAAAATCAACTTTTTAACTAGCCACTTTTCCGAACCTTAGTTAAAGCTGTGTATATATGTATATATATATATATATATATATATATATATGTTTACAATATATATATATACTATATATATATATATATATTTAAAATTTATCGTTATATTTAATAAATTAAAATATGGTATTTTATAAAAGTTTATATTTTATATAAGTATTATTATTTATTATCTATTATTTGTTATTAACAATAAAAAGATATATAAAATATATTAAAACGAATTTTTAGTTTAAAATAAACATTTAAAAAGAATCTCTTTATAAAATTTATCCAAAGTCCTATAAATATTTACTTAAGTATTTTTATGTAATTTTGTATAATTAAAATAATATTATTTATGATAAACCATTGTTAAATAAAAGTAATAAAACTGATAATAAGTCTAAGGGGTTGTTTGGTTCATTCAGATCTGAATGAGTCAGGTCTGAATGTGCCTCTGTCCCATTCAACAACAACATCAAGTCTGAATGATTCAGACCTAATTTTAATCATTCAGATGTTTTTCTGTTTGGAACCAAACAGTCTGACGTCTGAATGAATCAGATGTTTACATCTAAATGGTTACATTCAGATGTAAAAAAACAGCTCCTAAGTCATATTTAATTTCCAAAAGAACACTCGATATCAAATTCCGAACCTCTATCTAGTTTTAGCTTCGTTATTCCATCCATATTTATTTCCGTTATTATTGTAATTAGGATTCTCGCCGATAATTTCCGAAGAGTGTGATTATCGCTTCCTTGTCGTATTCATTCCTACTATGCTTATTTGATCAGGTGAGTATCTCAATCCTCTTTTTACATATTTTAAATCTTTTGGGGACATATGCGTATTTACAATATTTATCTATTATCTAGTATTCAAAACTGCAACTGTTAATCCTTATGTGTATATAAGTTTATGTCTAACTTGCTATTTACTTACTTGCTTTATTTGAACGCATTTTGGTGAAGTTCCTCATTTATAGTATGATCATACGACAATCTTCGGCAACCGATGTCCATTTTTATGTCAACGGTTTAGTCCTTTCTTGGTAACCAATGTCCACTTATTTGGAATTGGTTGAGCCCTTTCTTTATGGTTTGATTGATTGTGTATGTGTTATGGCTTAACTGCTTATCTCAAAGGAACAGTTTGCATCTTTCTTTATTTATTATATAAAATTGGTGTTTTACTCACTCAACATGTGTTGTTGACAAACCTCTCTACTTTATACGCATATGCAGTTTATTGTTTGAACTAGTTGCAAGATTTGGTGAAGATTTAGTGAAGAATTAAGTTAGAAGAGATGTAATCAAGATTTAAATTTCTAATTTTTGTTTGTTTAATGAGTTGTATTTTGTATTTGAATATTTAATTAAATTAAATAGATATAGTCACCTTTATTATTGCATGATAGTACCTTGAGAGCTGTGAACAATCAACTCACGCCCCGTAATTTTCGCCTTAGATTGGGGTGTGACACTTTGTTAGTTATTGATGATAATTTGAGGTTTATAATACCGATAACAAAATAATGGAACTTTACACCTTTCTAAATCATGTACATTTATTATTATTATTATTATTATTATTATTATTATTATTATTATTATTATTGTGTATATGATTGGAGCGGTTTGTTACAACGGAACTCTAATTGATCTAGAAGAAAGCCATCGCTACTATTCACCAATGTTAAAAGATCTGATTGCTTCAAGTACTATGTTTTACAACTATTAATCTTTGTTTCAATGGTTTGACAACATCCAGATTCGTCTTGATTGTATGTTTGATGCTTTACTGATAAACTCCAAAATTGTGATCTACAAATTTATGTTTAATTTTAATAAAAGGCTTCAAGGAAAAGTGAATTAGGTTTGTTTACTTTCAAAGTTAAAGTAACAGATTATTGAATATGGTAGCTTTAATGTTTTGGGCTAAACACCTCGGTAGGCTATTCAGGTGGAGTTTAACTTTAATGATCAAACAATTATTTTAAAATTTAATTTCATGTTGATTGGTTTTAATTTACTTAAGTACTTCAGAGGGTATTCCAGTGAACTTTGGGTTTCATGGTCAAATAATTTTTTTTATGCAGATTGGATATAACTTATTTTAAGGATTTATAAATTGTTTTAACTCCTTATTTATTTGCATATCAGAACTCACTTTAATTTAGATGTTTATTTAATTTGCAACGTTTTTTTTTCACATCTGTTTGTTTGGATTTTGGATTTATATGGTTTTGTTTGATAATATATTTTTTAGATAACGATATTGTTGGTGTTTGAAACTTCACTTTCTACTCAATATTACTACATGTTTTACATATTTGTAAGTTGAAGTACCTAAATTGAACGAAGGTGTTATCTGCAGTTTGGCACATAAATAAAGAAATAATATAATTTCGAATATTACAAACGGAGAATTGTTCTTGCAACTTAAGCTGCGTGCTATTTCTTTGAATTAGCAATCTTATGAGAGTGTCTTGGTACTACACTCAATGTCAGTTGTTTCTACTCTATATGCAAAATGTTTTTATGATGCGCTCTTGGGTATGTGTGTGCCTTTGTATGTTGGTAATATGTAGTTTAAAACTTTTTTTATATTAATCTCTTAATAATTGTAGTGTCAAACATCTGGTTTATCTTCGGCGAAGTTCGTATAAAATTAGCAAAGAATACATTTTTGTGAGACAAGACATGTTTTATGAGACGAGGTCTATAATCAGGTAAAAAGAAAAGGTATGTAACTTTGTTTTACCTTTGATACTACCATAATCTGGTTATTAAAAAACTAAAACGAAAATAATCACTTGTAGGTAATACCAACTTCTATTGCAAAAACATCCCAAATGTTGAAGCATTTGAGATGATTAAAAAATCTTATTTCAAGAACATTGTTGATGTTGTTTTGGGTAGCGAGTAGCAACTTATTGATATTTTATTATCAGATCTCAAGCATGTTGAAAACAAGTTCAATTCTGGAATAAATATCTTCATGCATCAATATAACAAGTTCGGAAAGTTAAAGTTTAAGGTGTTGGTGTATTTCTTAATTGATGTGGGTCATAAATCATAAACAGTCCAGTGTTAACAAGAAACGTATTTGTGTTGGTGCATTTTGTGACCGTCGCTATGCAATTCTGACCAGCGGAGACGCCATAGGCAAAGTTAGAACAACTTCGCCTTAGGCGAAGTTAGAACAACTTCGCCATAGGCGAAATTAAGAACAACTTCGCCTACAGGCCCAAGCCCAAGCCCGCGAAGTTGTTTATATATATATATATATATATATATATATATATATATATGTATGTGTGTGTGTGTGTGTGTGTCTTGTTTAGGTTTGATTATCCAGAAAGTTAGAGTATTTGGTATTCAGTTTAATTATCTAGAGAGAAACCGAGAGGGAGAGTAGTGTGGGACGACCCGAGGTAGAGCTCACCTCGGGTCGGTCGTGTCTTTGTTTGTGTTCGGTTTGTAACGTGGTTTGGTTTTATATAAAAGATCTGCAGATTTTTTTATCCCGTTTGTGTGTTTGTTCGTGTGTTTGTTTGTGTGTAATCGTGTTCTTCGTCTTCTACACCATTAAACGAGTCTAGGAGGATTCCGCACTCCTAGATCTCGTGCGGATCTCGTATCGATCAGCGACGCCCCGGGGGGACTTACAAGTGGTACAGAGCCTTAGGCTCTTATGCTATGGTTCGAGATCTGCGTTTTGGTGTTTCTGGCACGTTTCTGATGTGTTTTTGGCCGAACAGCCGCCGCAGGCAAAGTTATTGGGTTCAGGCGAAGTTGTCGCTTAAATTTTAGGGTTTAGGTGAAGTTAGCAGCCAGGCGAAGTTATTGACAGGCGAAGTTATGGACAGGCGAAGTTATGATCAGGCGAAGTTGACTTTTAGGCGAAGTTGACTTTTAGGCGAAGTTGACTTTCAGGCGAAGTTAAAATATATATATAAATATATATATATATATATATATATATATTAAAATAAAAAAAATTGTTTGGAGTTTTCGTCTGTATGGCCAGGTGTACATGATTATTGTGAGACCGAAAGTGTTGTTCCGACAACGAGTGAAACTTGGTATCTCTAGGTCTTACGTGTGAACAAATACGGGTCAACTCTGGATATGGAGTTGAAGTTGTGAATGGGATGTTGATTGAAACTGGATATTGACACATATTTGGGTGTTTGTGGGCAAAGAAATTGTTGTTGTTTGAGGTTGACCAACTGAAGAAAGTCAAATCGAACTGAAGGTTTTCGTCATTACTGGATTGCGTTCAGAGCATATTATTTATGTTATTTTCAAGGCGTTCGAGAATTGGATCCTGAAACGTGATGCTTATTTATTAAAGTGAAAATTTTGGAACAAGTTGGATTTAATCGGGAATTAAAGTGTTTATGTTCTTGATCGTTATCCATGGTGATTGAAGATGCTTCGAATTAACTAATGGTCATGTGTGTTAGATTCTGTCAAGGTGGTTTTGTGATGAAATTGATCACTTGATGTTGAGTAGTTGAAGATTGAACCTTATCTTACTATACAATTCCGACGTGTTGGTGAAGTTGTGGAGGGAGCCCAACTTCACGTGTTGGTGAAGTTAGAAGAACTTCACGTGTTGGTGAAGTTAGAAGAACTTCACGTGATTGGTTGAGATGATCAATTAGGCACGGGGATGCATGCATGTCAAAGACCTCAATCGATATAGTCGAAGAAGCTTACACTGAAGGGGAGATCTGATATGGAAGACGTCGGGTGATTGGTAGATTTGTGGAGTTACAAGACAGTTTCAGACACGGCTGGTTGAAGGCAGGATGGATGTTGCATGTATATGTGAAGTTCAAGTTTGAAGATAATAGTGCAATCGAGTCCTACAAGAAGAAGAAAACATAAGATCATCAGTTAAGAGGGAGTCTGTTGGTGCATGTTTTGTAACAGATGATCTTTTATGTTTGTTAGAATTGAGAGCAATGGTCAAAGGGGAGTCTGTTGGTGCATTTTGTGACCGTCGCTATGCAATTCTGACCAGCGGAGACGCCATAGGCGAAGTTAGAACAACTTCGCCTTAGGCGAAGTTAGAACAACTTCGCCTTAGGCGAAGTTATAACAACTTCGCCATAGGCGAAGTTAAGAACAACTTCGCCTACAGGCCCAAGCCCAAGCCCGCGAAGTTGTTTATATATATATATATATATATATATATATATGTGTGTGTCTTGTTTAGGTTTGAGTACCCAGAAAGTTAGAGTATTTGGTATTCAGTTTAATTGTCTATAGAGAAACCGAGAGGGAGAGTAGTGTGGAACGACCCGAGGTAGAGCTCACCTCGGGTCGGTCGTGTCTTTGTTTGTGTTCGGTTTGTAACGTGGTTTGGTTTTATATAAAAGATCTGCAGATTTGTTTATCCCGTTCGTGTGTTTGTTCGTGTGTTTGTTTGTGTGTAATCGTGTTCTTCGTCTTCTACACCATTAAACGAGTCTAGGAGGATTCCGCACTCCTAGACCTCGTGCGGATCTCGTATCGATCAGCGACGCCCCGGGGGGACTTACAATTTTATTGAGATTTTGTCATAATGGAGGTTACATATTTTGTTTACATTTAGACCAAAATATTTAGCTTCGTCTTTCAGAAAATGGGAAACACTAGGCCGTTGGCATAATGGAATCCTTGGTATTCCAAGGTACCTTATCATTACTTTATTCATGTTCATTCATAAAAATAAGGGCATGTTTGTGCGCATTCATGTTCGTTCATTTAAAATCTAAATGAACAGTTTGCAATAGAAATGAACAAGTCTAATACATCACAATTTATCCAGAAAACACATCTAAATTAGTGGCTTAAATTCACCTCATTCATTTTAATGAGCCCTTTTTATTTTCATATATATATATATATATATATATATATATATATATATATATATATGGGTGGGATCTAGAGAGAACTCCTTTTAAAGAGAGAACTAGAGAACTAGTAAAGAATTATTTTTAACCATTTTAAAAAAATATTTTGTGATTTCTTTTTCTTTCCTCCTTCTAATAAGATGATATTGTTCCTAAAAAAAAAACTTGTCTGTGTAGTACTGTAGTGCATATGTGCAGTAATGCCTATTGCATATATACAACAGTGTTTTATTGCATATAATACAACACAATTGCATTATCCAATACATCACAATTTATCCAGAAAACACATCTAAATTAGTGGCTTAAATTCACCTCATTCATTTTAATGAACCCTTTTTATTTTCATATATATATATATATATATATATGGGTGGGATCTAGAGAGAACTCCTTTTAAAGAGAGAACTAGAGAACTAGTAAAGAATTATTTTTAACCATTTTAAAAAAATATTTTGTGATTTCTTTTTCTTTCCTCCTTCTAATAAGATGATATTGTTCCTAAAAAAAACTTGTATGTGTAGTACTGTAGTGCATATGTGCAGTAATGCCTATTGCATATATACAACAGTGTTTTATTGCATATAATACAACACAATTGCATTATCCAATACACATTATTGAATATATGCAAATACGACACTAATATTGTATGCAAAACACATTATCGCATATATGTAATACAACACTAATGCACATATGCACTATATCGATTTTTTTTAATTTTTGTATATAATATAACACTATTGCAAATATACAATACAAACAACTGTATATATGCTATTCAACACTATTTAAAATATCAAAATGCACACTATTACACATATGCATTATAAAAAAAGTCGGTGTATTGCATATATGCATTACTCGTTAATTTTTTTTATATTTTTTTGTGGTGAAGAATAACAACATATAAAAAGGATGAAAGAAAAAAATTTTAAACATATTTTTTAATTAAATTAAAAATATTTTATTATTAGTTCTCTAGTTCTCTCCATAAAATGGAGTTCTCTCATGATCCTCTCCCTATACGTATATATATATATATATATATATACACATATATACATACACTCATATGTTTATAAAACATAAACGAACGAAAATACATCAACGTAAATGAACGAACATAACCGGATGTTCACGAACATAAATGAACAAACAAGATGCAAGTTCATGTTTGTTCTTTTTTAAATAAACGAAGATGAACTTCCAGCCAAACAGTTCGTTAATGTTCGGTTCTTTTATAGGCTTAAATTAGCAGCATGTAAGCTATTTAAAAGTACATCTAGAAGTTATAACAAATAGCGTATATATTATTATAGTAGAAACTATAGATATATTTATATGAACGCCTTTAGAAAACTTTCTACATTTACAAGCTCTAATTAACAATACTAGAAGAAAGAATTAAACATAATCCTAAAAGGTTCATATGGGTCGCACGAGTTAAAAGTCGTCTGAAATTTATTACATTGTGGTTTTTTAATCATGCTAATGGGTTCGCGCAATCCGACTTAACCTTGACAGAATTTTATGAATACCTTGACAGAAGATGAATGTTATTTTAGCTCCATTGTATCTTCAAAATATAATTCTTCTGATAAAGAAGATAAAACATGTATACACAATTTCTTTGTGATAATGCTTTGTAATGGACTGTTTGTGAATGAGTCATAAGATAAACTTCATATTTGGCAGGAGGAGCCATCAAGGTTAAAGCTTGTATTATCATTTGCTTCATTGAAGTACCATGTGAACTTTAGAAGTTAAGTGAAAAGATTCATATTAATAGTTTATCTTCTTTTTAAACTTGTTAGCTTGGCTTCAAAAGTCAAAATCACCCAATAAAACATATATAAAATATTTTTAATATTTTTAGGAAGCTGGTGGTGCTGGCGGTCGTGGTGGTGGTGACTGCCATGGTGGTGGTGGTGGCGGCAATGCAATATGTCACATAAGCATGCTGCACATATGCCTAATAAGAATGTCACATAATGAAAACTAACGACGTTAGGATTTCGTTAGTCAGGGTTCATAGTAGAAAAAAATGATAAAACATGGGACTATCATTTGTCATTTCGTTAGTTATGATCGGCAGTGGCCAAAGGTGATAGTTGAGATTATTTAAAACCAATATATTATTTTAAAAGTGGTTGTAAATTGTTATTGACACAATGTTTGATTAAATAAACTAAGAACAAACACAAATGCCTTCAACAACCTACAAAACTTCCACTTAACAATAAAATCCGTCCTAATTAAGGGGAATATTAACTGAGGGTTTCTAATTGTTAAATGAAATTAACGAAGGATTTGATAAAGAAGGCGAGAAAAGAGTTTCTCAAGACGGTTTATTATCATTATAGCGTCACTTTCAAATGACGAGTTCCAATTATTACCCATTTTAAAATATAAAAAAGAAATAAATCTACAATACTTCATAATACAAAAATTTATGTATAAAATATTATAAATGTATACATTATTAATAAAAAATATTTTTTTTAAATGTAGTTTTTACATATGATCATAAAATTTTCGTTAATATAATTTATAAACTAATATAACTTATATTATACTTGATAAGAATAAAAACTAATTAACAAATTAAATGTTCTTTTAATACACAACAATAACTAAACTACAAAATTTACAAATGCAACAAAAACATACAAAATAATAAGAAAATCACAAACTATACATCATACTTGAAAAATATAATAAATTAATAATTCACCCAAAAATGAAATGACAACACATGACGTACTCATTTCAGATAGACGTGGAACTAGAAATGTATATCAATTTATTAAAAGTTCAATTCACTATCAAGCACAAAATACATATTTTAAACAACAAAAAACAAACCTTGGCGAGTGCTCTTTATGGTAAACACGTACATGATTTGGAGGAGCGATTCGATATGACCCCGAGACAAAAGACAGTTTTTTCTTGTCTCAAGGGGGCTCATGCCCAAGATTTTTTGACTGTTGTGCCCATTGAAGGTTTTTGGGAAACGGATGTTGACAGTTGAATACAGAGTCATCCTTAAATACCGGCTTATGATTCTTCTTTTCTCTCCAGATGAATCATGCCCCCATTTGTAAAAAAGCCTGTTGGAATAGATTTGGTGAGCATGCCCTCCACTGTAAGGAATTGTCGGGATTCAATTATTGTCACGACTGGGTTAGAGATGTCTTATGGGATGTGCTTAGGCATGCCGGGATCTCAGACAAGAAAGAGGCACCTGTTAACTTTCTGACTGATCCGTGAGAGGGAAGATCTACCCTGTGTCCTGCGGATGTTCTTGTATTTGGCTGGGCAGGGGTAAGCATGCGTGTGTAGACCTCATTGGGGTGTCCCCATTGGTAGGCTGAGAGACAGTGGCTTCGTTCTAGGACAGGCGGTTTGAGGGGGAAATCTAGGAAGGTTTAAGAATGAGGCAACGTGTTTGGAGAATCAGCACGTGTTCATTCCATTTTCCTTCGACACATTTGGATCCCTAGCTCCCGAGGCAGTTCGCTTTTTGGAACGGGTGTAGTAGGTGGTCCACAGTGACTCTCAGAGCCCGAGGAATCAAGGATTGATATTTAGTAGAATAGGCTTTGAGATTCAAAAGGGGATAGCGTCGCAACTTGTTGCTTGCTTACCCATTATCCAGATGTAGCTCGGTTTGTGTTTGTATGTGTAAGAAAAGTTAACCATTTATTAGTGTAGAAAGTTTTAAGAAAAAAAAAATGTTGGTCTACATTAATTGACAGACACATGAGATCCCATTTTTGGTGATCCATTAAACAACATATATGTTCTACATCACCAACGAACCGTAACAACTCAATACAAACGAAAATAACACAAACCATATAAATTTCTTTATGCATTCATGTATATTAAGACGAAAATTTGAGTCTTAAATAATAAAATGTTGGGTCACGTTAACTACAAGACCAATGAGACCCGATTGAGATATAAACAAAAAACAAAACAAACTAAACTTTAATTACAACTAATAAATATAACATATTTTATAAGTTTATGTAACCTTTAAGTTTAATACCTAAACAAATCCTACATGAAAAATATAGATAAACAATAATTAAAAAAAAATTATGAAAAATAAAATAAAATAAGTATCCGGCGGGCTAAAAAGAAGTTAAATAATATTTGAAAGAATTATTCTATATTAAGAATGTCTTTAATTCAAACCTTGCATTGGTAACTTAAACATAATAAAAAATGTAAGCCAAACTTTAAGAAGGAAAGCTTTGGTTGGACAAACTAAATTATGCTTAACCCATTAAGTAAAATACTCGGGTTTTTATACAAGGAAAACTGAGAAGTGATAGAGACAGTTTGCCAAATGTGAAAAACCTGCAAAAGAAACAAAAACCAAGACAACGACTTCACACAACTTCACATTGTCAAAACTAATGTGAAGTGGGTTGGGCGTCAAGCGGCTGTGGGATCGACCATCGGAGGTCCAACCAGTTAACCTTGCATCTCACATGTTTGGTTATAAATAGAATACTTATTTAAACTGAGATTTCACCCCTTTGTTCTACAACTTTTACAAACACACTTAAAGGTTTATGTCTCCAATAACTCAAGAGTAATCAAGCTTTAATTATCAAGAGAAGAGATTTAAAGTTAGAGTAAAAAAGAAGAGCCTTTAAGCTACCAACCTTATTGTCTGCACTTTTATACTAAGGCGTCATCACTAGAGGTTATTCTAGTAATTTGACAAGTGAGATTTCACCATTTTGTTGATGATTTGAGAGGAAAACACACTATATATCTTGATATAGTGTTGTTTTGTATTGGGTTGGAACTCTCTTGATATAGACATAATTAGAGATTAAGTGAAGTTTCACTATCTTGGTGCATTTAGTGAAAACGATGATCGCTTCATTTGAAGAGTGAGACATTTGTATAAGTGATACCTACTGCCTAGGGAGACAATTACTGAATAAAACTCTCGATCGGTGATCGAAGAGAGGATGTAGGGTGAATTATTTAACATTTTCACTTCAACCTCAATAAATTAGTTGTGCCATCCATAACCCTAAACTCTTTACTTATTTGTGTTTATCTTTATCAGTTGTGAAAAAGAGTTTAACAAAGTCATTAGCCAACTAAACCGGATTAAAATCAAAGACTCTTTTTCACAACTTATAAAGATAAAATCCTCCGTGATTACAGTTATCCATTTGAATTTCGAATTTGATTAAAATTCATCATGATTATGTGTGACAAAATCTTAAAATTCATTATTTTTCTCGAATTTTCATCATAACAATAATAGTCAAAATAAAAAAATTCCAGCCAAGTGCGTCGCCTTTTGGACCATGCAAGGGGCTATTGCCCCCACATAAGATCTCTGTCCATTTGGAGTTTCTCTCGCAATATCATAATAAACTCAAACAAGCGTACGTACACCTCTTGAATTGTTTAATGTGTGTTATGATTTACATCGGTCGACACTTGACAAATAAATTCGATTACACTAAAATTATATCTAACACACATGTATTTATTAGTCTGATCCTAAGATATCTTTTCAGTTTGTAATAAATTACATAATACAGGTACATGGTGTCAATGAAAAAACCAAAGAATGGTCTTTGTGCCCCTTGTCACCATCATCATCACCGTACTCAGTATATCCCACCAATAGCAAAGCTATGGTAGGGTCTGAGGAGGGTAAGATGTAGGCAGCCTTACCTCTACCCCATAGGGATAGAGAGGCTGCTTCCGGTGAGACCCCCGGCTCGATAGTAGTTTTGCATCAAGCCTTGAACATAAGGCACATAGCACTCAATCATCGGGACACCGGCTGATCGGTGCATGTACCCTTATCTTTCAGCTATCAACGCCACTACATGATGCCTGATTAACCGTCCGTCAGTCACTTTTAACGTTATTTTCACGATATTAGTAAAATAACGTCAAAATTAGTGTAATTTCACTTTTGCCCACCCGAGGGTTCACACATATATATATCATATGTGCGCACCGCAAGCAGGGCTAAAACTGAATAATAGTAATCATACGTTGACAATTTATTATAAAACAATTGATTAAGTGCACCGCAAGCCCCCTGTGATACCCTTAAACCTAATCCAATGTTTCTGAAGAGATATGTTCGAGATCTTCTACAAGACGTGCATTTTATATTTGTGTTATTAGTTATCAAGTTACATAAAATCGAAAATAAGCTAGCATCAGCATATATACACCATATCTTAAATAGTAATCATACGTTGACAATTTATTATAAAACAATTGATTAATGTGAGATTGATCATTGATCAATATCCATGGCACTTGGCATAGATCGACAACAAGTAGCTGTGATATCTCAGCAAGGGATAACCAAGACTAAACAGAATCTCAAATGCAAAGTTTTATTTTTTAATTTATTTATGTAAGAATAAATATATGGATATGTATATTTATGTATGGCCTACATAATCATTTATATTATAATACATCAAATTTAATTAATTATACCTTATTATTATATTAGCCAGGTAATTGTTAATGGACCAAATTACTATTTCTTGCTAATCAAGGGTTTCCCCTTGGGTGTATATAAATATATGAAGAGACTAATTTACATCATTGAACATAACCTAACCCTCATATAAATTTGTGACCCTATCTCCCTCTATATTATTCAGTTTTCTCAAGAACCCTAATCCCCATCACTAATATACATCCTAAAGGGGAACCCAACCAAGCTGACTGTCATGTCATCTGGATTGTTCTCATCAGCCGTGGCCTCTCTCTCTCTCTGCTGTGACAGGTATGTTTTAGTTGTAGGTTTATCATAATATTCATATTTTCTATTATATACATGAAGAACTGATCAACAATTTCTAGCTTCTTTCTGAATTACAGAATATTTTGGTTTTGAAATTTGTTTTATTTAGCTGCAGCTCAATTTTTTTTTTTCAAATAAGTATGTTTTGGGCTGAGTGTTAAGAAATATAAGAGACATCATCAACCATGTATTGTGACACCCGGCATTTTTATGTTAACTCCGTTAACTAAACCCAGTTAAATCCTATTGACTGTGTCAGTAAACTCCGTTAGTTCTGTTAACTAAGTTAAGGAACTCTTATACATGTAGTGTCATGTATGCATACATTGAGTTAGTCGTGTCATGGGTGACCTAAGTGAGGGTGACTAGTTATTGATAACTAGAATAACAAATTTGTCACACATGCTATATGTTATAATAAATTTGTCATACATGATATGTTGCATGTATTATATGTGATGGATGTAATTATGTTACATGCTTAATATGCTACATGATTAGTTGTTGTATACTTATATGTTGTAAGAGATTGAACAATTAAATAATATAGCATATAATATATTACATGGTAAGTAACAAAAGAGAAGTGCACAACATATGGTTACTAGGAAATGTTTTAATAAAATGTAACATGTCACAAATTAAATTAAATAAGGTTATCTAAAGTTTAATCAAATTATTGATGACTTAATGAGGGTGTAAATGAAGGTGTAATGATGAGTAAATAACAATGAAGGATTATACTTTTCTTTTTTCTTCTTTTGGCCGTCCAATTCACACACACATACACACATTTTATTTTCTCAAAATCTCTCTCAACAATCATAAACAATTTGGTGAATTTGGAAGAAAGAATATTGGATTCTTGGACCAAGCAATAGGTAAATATGGTTTAGTACATATTCTTATTCATATTTTGATTTGGATCAATCAAGTGAGTAGGTTATTATGTTTTATTTTATAAATATGAACCTTGTATCCAAATGATTTGGATCATAGAAAGGGGATGATCAAAGTTTGATGAGTCAAAAGAGTTGTATGTGTTTTGGTCTTGAAGTTTGAATCTTTTATAAGATATTTTTTATTCTTATGAATTGGATAATAGAAATACATGAAATTTGATTGTGTGAGAATGATCTTTGATGATCTACAATCATAAGGGTGTAAAAATCATGGTTTTTGTGGATTGTGGTTTGAATCTGCTTGCTGGCAGACTTTGTGTCTTAGATTGTATGGTTAATAACTTGATGATACATTTGTGTTTCTGGTCGACTTTTGATTCTATCAACATGTATTTTGAATCTAGTTTTCAAAAAGTAGAGAATCTTAATTTTTGGACTTTGTTTGAATGCTTTTTATTAATTTATAAAATCGGGTTGCAAACCTGATTTAGAGGTAAAGTTTCTGAGTTGAGTTATAAATTGCATAATTGATGTTAAAAATATATATGGATATGATTCCACTTCTGGAATTTTGTAAATTGAAGTAGGAATCTAATCCAATTGCTCTTGCATCAATTGGACAAATATAGAATTTTTGACAAATATTTGTGTACTGCTGTGTTATAATAGAGATAAAAATTATATTGATGTAGTGTGTGAATATTCTGTATGATTTGGTGAATTATAAAATTATGAGAAAAATATATGATATACCTAATACTTGTGAGAACATGTGTGATTTATTTGGTAAATTAATTTCAAGTTTTGGTTGATGAGAAAAATCGGTTTTGGATGATTGAAATTTGTTAAGGATGATCAATATATTGATTAGTTAAAATAGTTGTAAATTATAATATATTGATTATGCTAATTTGAATTTTGACTTTACGGGTCAACTTTGAATTATTTGACTAAGTGGTTAGTCTTACTTGTAAAATGTTGAAAGAAATAGAAGTTAGACTTAGTCATAGAATTGCTTGAAAAGTGGTTAAGTGCACATCACTTGATTGTTGTTAAAGTTGTGACTAGGAACATAATATAAATATTCTAAATCTAACGAATTGGTCAAAAGTCATCAACGGGCCGTCGGTCAACATTTTGGTCAAAGGTCAACATTTTGGTCAAACGGTCAACAAAACTCAATTTTTAGTCTTCGGTCATCAAGACTTGGACTTTTTAGTCAACGGTCAACAAAACTCAATTTTTAGTCAACGGTCAACAACTTGGACCTTTTGGTTAGAATTCAAACGAAAAGTCAAACTTTGGTCAAAGTCAACAAAAGTCAAACTTTGGTCAAAGTCAACAAAAAGTCAAACTTTGGTCAAACTTCAAATAAACAAGGGAATTGTTTGGATACTAAGGGTTCTAGGAATCGCTTAGCAAATACTTATAGTGCTTGTGTGATTTAGGCACTAGAACAACCTTGACTTAAGCAGTTGACTTTCAATTTGAACCGCATTCGAGGTGAGTTTCACTGCTCCACTTTTTACTTACTTCTTTTGGGGGGAAAGCATGCAACATACAAACTTTTTGGATAATTGTAGACTTTTTAATACCTCATGTGTACATAGTTCACTTAAACTTAAGTCCCCATGCACATTGGACCGTTAACAATTATACATTGGCTCAGTAATGAAAGGTAGTACTACTAGGTTTGACGAACCCCCTCGGGGCTCTCGGTTGAGGGAGTCGCCGGGCGTTTCATCTACTAGGAATGCAATATGCACTAGTCTTATATTAGACTCCGTGGGTGGCAACCAAACGAACAAGTCAGCCTCGGTCACAATGGAACTCACACTAATGTAACATGATTGCTAGCGTAATTAACTAGCGGTATTACAAATGCATACAATATCCATGTTTTATTGCTTACAACGTTTACTTACTAAAATGGTTTGTTTGAAAAACTTGTTTTTAAACTCAAACCTGTGAACTCACCAACCGTTGTGTTGAACCGTTTTAGCATGTCTTTCTCAGGTGTTTAAGGTGCACGTGCGAAGTTGAAATGAGTCTAGGATGCATGGATCCCACTAAGCATCGAATTATGCTGGGAGTCTTTAATGAAATGTTATGTCTGGGTGTCTTGACACGCACTCTGGGTTTTTAAGTGTTTTTCATAAATTATACGCTTCCACAAATGTAACAACTTTATTGTAAATGTACTTACCTCATTTATGATGAGCAATAAAATTAAAATATTTTCTATTATAAATTGGTTGTTCGTTATGACACACGGCTAGATCCTGGTATGTCACGCGCCTCACGGTAAAACCCCGTTAGTCGAAAATTGAGGGTGTGACATGTATTTTTCCTGTTATGTGTCGGGCGTTAGCGACGATGCTACATAGACGTTGCTAACAACGTACCATCGGCTATCCAGTAGTTAATACATGTTTATTCGAATTCACATACAAACAAGATAACACATGAAAAATATTACGCCACTTAGGTAGTTGACCCAATGGTAAAGGCTTATGTCTCGAGATCTAAGGTTCATGTAGCACAAATTTAATTTACACAAGTTATGTAGTTTAAGAGTGGGGTGTAGATAAATGAACACATGTATTTGTTAACATTTAGTTAGTTAATGTCTGAGACGATTAAGGTAATGGATTAACTTAATCATTTTATGACTAAATAAATCAACCATGGTTTAGAGATTATGTGAACCTAGTCATTCTGCCGATTTCTACGGCTTATTAAATATAATGACACATGTTTTATATATGCTTTGACATCCCATATAATATCCAATGTTTAGGAATCTGCATCGCACGATCTTGCTCTCCATGTCGGAACCTACGATACGACATGGGTGGCAACCAAACGAACAAGTCAGCCTCGGTCACAATGGAACTCACACTAATGTAACATGATTGCTAGCGTAATTAACTAGCGGTATTACAAATGCATACAATATCCATGTTTTATTGCTTACAACGTTTACTTACTAAAATGGTTTGTTTGAAAAACTTGTTTTTAAACTCAAACCTGTGAACTCACCAACCGTTGTGTTAAACCGTTTTAGCATGTCTTTCTCAGGTGTTTAAGGTGCACGTGCGAAGTTGAAATGAGTCTAGGATGCATGGATCCCACTAAGCATCGAATTATGCTGGGAGTCTTTAATGAAATGTTATGTCTGGGTGTCTTGACACGCACTCTGGGTTTTTAAGTGTTTTTCATAAATTATACGCTTCCACAAATGTAACAACTTTATTGTAAATGTACTTACCTCATTTATGATGAGCAATAAAATTAAAATATTTTCTATTATAAATTGGTTGTTCGTTATGACACATGGCTAGATCCTGGTATGTCACGCGCCTCACGGTAAAACCCCATTAGTCGAAAATTGAGGGTGTGACATGTATTTTTCCTGTTATGTGTCGGGCGTTAGCGACGATGCTACATAGACGTTGCTAACAACGTACCATCGGCTATCCAGTAGTTAATACATGTTTATTCAAATTCACATACAAACAAGATAACACATGAAAAATATTGCGCCACTTAGGTAGTTGACCCAACGGTAAAGGCTTATGTCTCGAGATCTAAGGTTCATGTAGCACAAATTTAATTTACACAAGTTATGTAGTTTAAGAGTGGGGTGTAGATAAATGAACACATGTATTTGTTAACATTTAGTTAGTTAATGTCTGAGACGATTAAGGTAATGGATTAACTAATCATTTTATTACTAAATAAATCAACCATGGTTTAGAGATTATGTGAACCTAGTCATTCTGCCGATTTCTACGGCTTATTAAATATAATGACACATGTTTTATATATGCTTTGACATCCCATATAATATCCAATGTTTAGGAATCTGCATCGCACGATCTTGCTCTCCATGTCGGAACCTACGATACGTCCACTGTTGTTTATATATAACGTTATTCTCTTGAGGGTAAATGCATAGGAGACAGCTAATCTTGTCTCAAGATACCAACCACCAATCAAAAACAAAAATAATTTAATCTCAAACATCCATATCTGCAACGTGGTTATCTATTTTGAAGACACGTATATTTGTTTCATCAATTGTATATAATAAGATCAGGTTAGGAACCCATGTATTACACGGGATGGACAATAAACACGGTATAATTGATAAATCTTTTTAAATACGTTATATGATTAAACTTACATATTACTTATAATAATGAAAAATGAAAAGTTCATAAATCACTAAAATTACATATAAATTGCAAGTTTTATATATACAGATAAATTGCTACAGTTTTACTGAAATATTAACAAATCATACTTTGTATAGCAAAGTATGATTAAACTTACATATTACATATAATAATGAAATATGAAAAGTTCATAAATCACTAAAATTACAAATAAATTGCAAATTTTATATATAAATTGCTACAATTTTACTGAAACTAACAAATCATACTTTGTATAGCAACAAAGCATATACAAATTTTTTATTTGAACTAATTGCTAGTTTTCCTAACCATTGATGAGACCATCTGATGCCCAATTATTTCTTCTACTATTCATTGCAATTCACAACAAAAAAAATAACCAAACTAATCATGATTTAATACCCAACACTTGTCTCATTCATTCAGTTCGATTTGTACATTCATAATCAGTCAAATAGATTGAAAGAGAGAGAGAGAGAGAAAAAGGAAAGAAAGATTGGCTACAACTCGATTTCAAAATAATAAGGTTTTTGTATTCATATGTAACACCCATATTGCTAATCAAAATATTGCACAAAGAGTGTTCCAGTTCCAACTTTGACCTTCTACCAACTCGCTTATGTTTTTGATCTTGTAAATATAGATTTTTTGATCAAAATAACATAGAATAATCTGATCAATTGGTTTCTACCCAACTCATTAATGTTTCTGATCATGTTTTTATCATAGTAACATCCAAATTTGTCTTTGACGAAGGGATCTATTGCACGCCACTTGGAACAAAATATAAGCCAAAAGTCAATATACTTCAGGTTTGTGAGAAGTGTAAATAAGTCATTTGGCAATCATAATCAATAAAAGGGGTGGTGCAATAAACATGACTTTATAATATGAATCAAACTCTCTTGGTTGTAATCCATAATAAGGCTAGATAAGAAATGGATGAGATAATGATGAGACTAGATAAGGAATATTTTAAATCTTAATTAAATTTTAGTTTTAAATTAATAAATTTAATTAGAAATTATAGGTTAATACATGAGAGTGTCACTTGGAAAACTATTAGACCAACAAAAGGGTTTGTGATTCAACTAACATTTTTGTTTATTATAATAGTAGATATTAATTTGTTTTATCTAGTGTCAAAACGATTAGAGCTTCTCACTTTAGACTTTAACGTCTAACAATTGACTTAAATATTAAAGATAGAGCTTGGTATAAGGTCGGTAGCAAATCTAGAAATTTTTTCCAATGGTTTCACTGTGTTTAAGTGCTCGATTTTATAGGATTGGACATAAAAAAATTTTGGGTCAATGAGACATTTTGAGTCAAGTATAAAGGTTAATCACATAATAAAAATACGATACAATTTAAAACAAAACGTCCCTAAAAAACATAGGATAATCCCCATGCCTTTGCCATTGGTGTAACTTTACGAGTGGGCTGATGACCGCATTATTTCCTACAGTTAAATCTACCTTAAATTTCCTCTTAATTTCACAAATCATAAATAAAGTTTCATAAACATAAATACAAATGCTGCAATTACATACAACTTTTACACTTAGAACAATCATATTTGTTTAATTAGGCCACATCTTCATCTTTTTTTCCCATATCTAGATTCTAGATATATATGAAGCATATACATCGGTAAATAAATTATTAAACCATAAATTTTGTCCTAAATATTAAAAAAAATGCATTATATGGAAACCCTAAATTTGTTTTGAGTAAAAAAATAATAGAACACATGCAACAAGAGAGAACTGAACATGGGTATCCTCAATCACAAAGTATAGCCTTTAACCACTAGAGCATTTGTCTAATTTGTTTATGGCTTCACTCTGTATTTTATATATGGGTTCACTCTAGTATTTTTATATGGACGTTCCATTAAAAATCCGAAACTCAGTGGTTTCCTGTGAACCCGTTGAACCGACATTAGATCCGCCCCTGTATAAGGTAATAGAATAAAGAGGGAATGTAATAGACGAGAAAATTGAATTGATAAGTGAATTAAATGGATCACTAGCTACTATTTTATTGTAATGTTTGATAAACTTATGAAAATGAAATGAATCATTATATTATTTTATTTTATTTTATTTGGTGGACACGAAAAGACACATAAATGAAATAAGAATGACAAAATACCTGCCTCAAAATAAAAACGTTTTGTACCAAAATAAAAAAAAATGGTAATGGCTACGGTATTGGTGGTGGTGGTGGCGGTGACGGTGGCGAGGGTTGTCATGGAGCCGGTTGTGGTGGCTAGTATGGTGGTGGTTAGTCCGGTGGACCGGCCAGCATTTCCATAACCAAAAACTGAATTTTCCTGTTCATCCATGAACCTCACCTCGTTAAAGTCTCTTAATATAATCCATACACTTGTATATTAATTGATTCCTTAAATTGAGTAATTCTTCCGAAAGATCTTTCCTCTTTCCTGCGTCAATAGCTAGGAGCATCAACATTAATCAGGATGAAAAATATATTCACCCACATTGCCTACAATTAATGTTACCAATAACTAGGATGTAATAATTTTGAAATATCGAAGGACAGATTCGTTGTATGTTGTACTTTGGTAGTTATGTGGACTCTTGATTTTAAAATGCATATATACGAATGATTTGCAATTAATTAATCAAGTCAAATCACACTATCATACTTCATATAGGGTATAAATATGCTTATAACATCTCCCTTTCCCAGACAGCATTTCATATCCTTCTTTTCTTGCATCATCGATCATTCTATTCTGCCATGATGATGGAATCTTTTGAAAGCGTTTTCGATGAATGGGAAAGTTTGAGCAGAATGTTCTCCTGTGATCAAGACTCCGAACACTTATCCAGCCATGGTTTATATTCAAGTGAACAAGATCATGGTTTAAACTTAGAAACTCCTTCCATTGTTTCATCTGTACTTTTTGAATCTAACAATGCTAGCACGTCGTTCATCGATGATCATAGTTTTTTCTACACTAATGATGAAACCAATAACAACTCGTCGTTACTAGCACAACTTTTTTCTGATGATCCAATTGAAGAAATTCTATGCTTGACACAAAATATTAATACTGAGAATTCAGTTACTCCGTCGATCCAAATAATTTCCAATCAACCCAAGCATATCCCCGCCAAGAAGAGGCTTAAAACGCCTGAAGATCAATTCAACCACGAAAAACCTGATGGCAACCCGAAGAAGAAAACTAGAGTTTCGAAAGATAATGTGAGTATTAGTCTTCTATGTTGTTACTTTGAAATTGTTGAATTACCTAACATTTTATATTTTTCAAGCATATATTTGAAGAAAGCTTATAATTTTCTTTTTTTACATTTTTAACAGAAAAATAAGAAACAGAAAATAATGAATGCTAGTGATAACAAACCAATCATGAGTTCAAGCTCTTCCAGTTCCGACGATGATTCAAATAGAGGCACGGAAAACTCAAACTGGAAGACTAGAGCATGTAGAGGCGCAGCCACCGACCCCCAAAGTCTCTATGCAAGGGTGAGCTTAGAATATCACTTGATTCATATGTTTCTCCAAAGTTTGCATTTTTGTCCTTAGAAAATGATGAATATTAATTTTATGGTTAACAGAAAAGAAGAGAGAGGATAAATGAGAGACTAAAAGTCCTTCAGAACCTAGTGCCAAATGGAACAAAAGTTGACATTAGCACAATGCTTGAAGAAGCTGTCCAATATGTCAAGTTCTTACAGCTACAAATTAAGTTATTGAGCTCAGATGAAATGTGGATGTATGCCCCAATAGCTTACAATGGGATGGACATGGGTCTCTATCAAAAGCTTTCACGTTCTTAACATATACTATATATTAAGTTAAACTATAGGGACACAATTAAATATATATTTAATATGCTCGGGAGGTCTTGAGTTCAAGTTATAGACAATAAGAATTAAAAGAAATTCATCATTAAAAATATTGTAATTGTTTATTAATGCATTCTTCTTTCCGGTCATGAGAAGTGATTCTCATGGTTTGAATATATATTTGTTAACAAAATATTGTATTATTTGTTTATTTAAAAAGTTTCAAGATCTATTGAATCGAAAGATACGATGGCCATATAAATACGATTTGAAGCAACATATGCGCAAGATTGAACAACGTTATAGACAACTAGATAAATGTGTTTTATCTTTGATCTCCATATATATCCTTACTACAGCAAATCACTACTACTTAGAACACGTACTTCTCAAATTAGTTTCTTTATTATTGTTGGAATTATCTTAAACTAACAAACTAAAAAGTATATTGTGCAAGGATTTTATACCTAAGACAACTTTTTGAAATTAACTATTTTGAATCTAAAAAACCTTTTAAAAATATTTAAAAAATTATGAAATAAAAAAAAACTGAAAATATTTAAAAGGTAAAAAAACCAAAACGTTTATTTTGGAAGATCTATCTCGTGTCTGGTACTCCACGGTTCCACTTTGCAAGAACTCTGAATCATTCTCTTGAAGCTCATTCTGCAAGAACTCCGAATCATTCTCTTGAAGCTCATTCTGCAAGAACTCCGAATCATTCTCTTGAAGCTCATCCTCTTCATCATAACGCTTGCCCCTAAATGACCTGGACCAATAGGGAAATCCCAATTCATTAGGCCTTTTGATACAATCAAATAGAAAGCCCCAAGGGCGCCATATTCTAGGAGCCCAAACTATGTGATTAAATAAATCCTCCTCTATCTGTTGCCGGTCGAGGGCTCCTTCTCCTTCCCCCTCTTCAAACTCCGATTCGTCTTTTTCATAGAGAAATCTCTGATCAAGGATAGAACAAGATCCTTTTTGCATCATATCTAAGGGATTCTTTGGTCTAACATTACGGTTTCATAAAAAAAAATCTCCAGTTACATGATATACACATATGTACATTATCATGTATGTTAATTGTACATATGTGTACAAAAATAACAAGTATATATATACATATATACGTACGTATATATGTGTTTATAAGTATTATACATATATGCATAATTTTGCAAAACCGAGATTTTTTTATTCTTATTTATTTTTTTTAATGAAACCGAGATGCTAGATAAAACGTTTTGGTGTTTTTTTTTTACTTTTTTTATTTTCGCATTTGTTTTGGTGTTATAAAAAATTTTTTTGAAGGGTTTTTTGTGGTCCAAAATGGTTTTAAAGTTCTTGATTTTCAAATGGTTCTCACACGATCCCAACTTTGAGAATCATTTTGGAATATAAAAAAACCCATAGAAAAAATAAAAAAAATATATATGAAACCAAAACAAATGCGAAATAAAAAACCAAAACATTTATTTAGCCTTCTTATAAATAGCTTACCAGTTTTATACTCTAGCGATGCAGGACAAGAACTCATTTTCTTATTTATACCAACGTGAAAGCATTCCATTTTCTTTCCTCCACTAATGTGGGATGGAATTCACTACTTTTATGTTCTCACTTTTCCTTTTGCTTATTTTATAGGTTGTTATAGTCTCCTATCCTTATTTTGAATGTCCTCATCGAGATCTACTGGAATAAATGTAGATACTTTATTTTCAGTTCTAATTCCAATTCCCAAGTATATTCTGGTCCATGCACTGAATCTCATTTCACTTTGACCAGAATTATTCTTTTATGTTTGAGATTCTTGATTTTTATATCTTCAATTTGTAAAGGTTTCTCAACGAATTCAAATTTTCGTTTACCTTTATAACTTGAAGGGGCACTTTCAATGATTCATCAAATAAGCATTTCCTTAAGTTGCTTACATGAAATACATCATGTATATTTGTCATCTCTTCTAGCAATTTAGCTGATAGACTACTGGTCCAATTCGTTTGATAATTTGGAATGGTCCAACAAACTTTGGATTCAATTTTCCTCTTTTGCCGAATCGAATTACTCCCTTCCATGAAGATACTTTCAGTAACACTTTATCTCCAGCCTGAAATTCTAATGGTTTGTGTCGATGATCTGCATAACTCTTTTGACGATGACGTGTCGTCTTTAATCTTTCCTTGACTTGATTTCTCTTGTCAGTAGTTTCTTGTATGATTTCAGGACCTAATAATTGTTTTCCTCATATTTCTGCCCAACACACTGGACATCTGCACTTTCGTCCATAAAGTGCTTCAAATGGGGCAACATTAATGCTTGTATGATAATCGTTATTATAGGAGAATTCTAATAGTGGTAAATGGTCATCCCAATTTCCACCAAATCTATAACACATGCTCTTAGAATGTCTTTCAATTTTTGTATGGCCATTTCACTTTGACTGCCAGTCTGTTTGTGTTCAAGGTTAACATTGTTCCCATGACTACTTGAAAACTTTTCCAAATGTAACATCCCGTTTTCTAGTTTCGGTTAATAAATGAAATACGAGTTATTATAAGTCGAGTTAGTGTTGGGTTAAATTGATATGGGTTATGGACTTGGGTTATGAAGGAGTGAGAGAAAGACCATGGGCTTAAGCCCATGACCCATAATTATATAAGTCATAATTACCCATTTAATCATTCAATTCACACATATTCCATAAACCACCAAAACACACACTTAAGCTCTCTATCTCATTTCTCTCCTTTCTATAGCCGATCCAAGATAGAAAACCAATCCCGATCCAAGGTAATAATAGTGTGATGTTGTACGAACTTTAACCCGTAAGATTTAGTCACGAAACGACGAGCCAACACCATTAAACCATTAAAGTCACGAGATCTGGGTGGAATCGGGTATAAACCGAACCTAAGATGAGCATAGGGGTCGCCCTAGTTCAGATATGGATCGAATGGGACGAAAACGGTGAAAACGGTGGAAAACGAGCCAGATCTCGTTTTTCTGGTGAAACCGCGTTTTTCCGGCGATGGCGCCGGAAAGGCGGCGGGTACGAGGAATATTATGTTAGAGAATGTTTCTGACATTCTCTGACCTAACCCTCATTCGAACGGAGAATTAACGAATTAAGGGTAATTCGTCTGATGATTCGTTAAAGGAAGCCTAACGAACTAGACTTACTTCGTGTTCAAGTTCGTTAAGGATAAGATAACAAACTAGCTCCTAATTCGCGTTGATCATTCGTTAAGAGAGATAACGAATTAGAAGATGCAATTCGCTGCATGGACTGGTTCGCTTTATGGACTGGTTCATCAAGGGTCCAGTTCGTTATAAGGTCCAAATCGTTAGAGGGTCCAGTTCGTTATGATAAGTCAATTTGTTAAGAACCAAGTAACGAACTAGAAGTTTAATAAAATGACAGAACAGTCCCTGGACTTAGAAAAAAATAATTTAATTACAAAGAAGCCCTTAAACTTTTGAGTTAGCAAATTAAATAATGATTTAAAATTCTAATGGAAAATGTGCTCGACCCCAGTCAGGGCTCTGCCCCTTGGACCCTGCTAGGGACTGCCGCCCCTAGACCCCGCTGCCAGGGGCACTGCCCCCGGACCCCTGTTCGTTGAGGGTTATAATTAGACTAGAAACGCGATATGGGTAGTGATAGTTAATTGATATGTGCAATTGTTATACAGTTAGTCGTGCACAGCTAAAGAAGGGAATAACTATTAACGGGGAACGTAACCACATTCAGGTGAGTTTCTAGCCCCATTCCTTGTTATGTTTTCGGGGCTGTGTGCATACTCGATGTCAATCAATCAATCAATCCAGCCCTGTATATCCCACCTAATAGCACGCTATCGGTAGGGTCAGGGGAGGGTGGGATGTAGGCAAGTCTTTCCTCTATTCGTGAGAATAGAGAGGCTACTTCCAGAGAGACCCCCGGCTCATAAAGATACATACAGGTAAACATAGTAAACATACACCCTACAAGCAAAGACACTTAGCAATAAATAGATAGCAAACTACCAAATAGCAAGGAATCTGTAACCTACTAAGAATAGGACATAAGAAGCAAAAAGCAGCATCAAACAAAATATATACATAAACAACAAGGAGTCGGGCTAGCCAACTAGACTCTAAATACAAAGCTAAGCTAACTAGGTACCTTCCCCTAGAAGTCGTTAACCTTAATCCTACGTCTCCACAAATCTCTATCCTGGACCATGCCCTCAGAGAGGTGCAACTCTGTAAAGTCATGTCTAATTCTCTCATCCCAAGTCAATTTAGGCCTGCCACTACTCCTCTTTGTGTGCATACTCGATGTGATTAGTTAATACACTTATCCTAGGTGATAAGTGTATGCCATATATGTATTATGTGAAATGTGTGAATAATTTCTTGTCGGTACGTGAACGATCTTCGGATATTGCGAATGATCTTCGGATATTGCATGTACTGTCAGGTAATGGATTGATGATATATATATGTTGTAGAGGAAGGATGAATGATGTATGTACGTATGAAAGTTACAATTATGTATTATGTGAAATGTATGAATGATTTCTTGTCGGTATGTGAACGATCTTCGGATATTGCATGTACTGCTAGGTAATGGTTTGACGATATATATGAAGAATGAATGATGTATGTGCGTATGAAACTTACAATTATGTATATAGAAAAGTATGGTAAGGAGGTATGGAAGAAAGGGCGACCGGACCCTAATAATATTAGAGGATGGAGGGTACCGGAACCTAATAATATCCGAGGATGGAGGGTACCAGACCCTAATAATATCCGAGGTATGTTGGGAGAATGCTCTTTATAACGTAAGGTTAGTTATGAATGTATATGAAAGAATGATGGACATGTTAAGTATGTAATGCGTACCATCGGGCACGTATATGTGTATGAAAAGTAAGTTATGTGATTAACTATAACTCACTCAGCGTAGCTGACTTTTAGTATGCACGCTGGTTAACAGATTGAGAGAGCTGGTTTGAGATGGACATATGGCAGGATTGAAGAGGCTGGCATCTGAAGATTGTCATGATGTTTTGAATGTTAAAATTTATGTTATGTTCTAAAAGACAAATTGGATATTTGTAACGAATGGTTGATGTTTTATATTATTCCACGAAAGTTTTAATTAACTCTGATATTTATAACTACGTTTATGAGTAAATTCAACGTCCAAAGTAGGACACCGGTAACGGGGCCTTACACCAAAAATGAGAAGTAAAACGGCTATTCCGATCATACACGATGGATAATGGTACTCCATGTAAAGAGACGACTTTGTCTACATAGAGCTTACTAATTGTTTCATTTTAAAAGTTTCCTTCATTGGTATAAAATGAGCTGACTTTGTTAATCTATCCACAAACACCCAGATTGTGTCATTACCTCTTCTTTTTGTAGTTAATTTAGTAACAAAATCCATTGTTATTAATTTCCATTTCCATTCTGGAATTTCTAATTTTTGAAGAATTCCTGATGGCTTTTGATGTTCAATTTTAACTTGAGAACAAGTTATGCATTTCGAAACATAATTAGTTATGTCCCTTTTTATTCCTATCCACCACTATATTTTCTATAAATCTTGATACATTTTATCTCTTCCAGGATGCATTGTATATTTAGATTTATGAGATTCTTTGAGAATCCCTTCTCGTAATCCTCCTATAATTGGTCGCATATGTTTCTCATTTGGAGAATTTCATCATTCCCTTTGAAAAATAGATCAATGGTACCATTTCTTTTCTCATCAGCAATATTATTTTATTCCATTGCTTGTTCTGAGCATTCTTCACTTCATCAATTAAATTGATCTGAAGTTCTAACCTTAGAGCTCGTACTCTTTTATATTTCTCATGCTTTTTTATGCTTAATGCATCGAATACTACATTAGATTTACCTTCACGATACTGGATTTCACAATCATAGTCACTAAGAATTTTCGTTCAGCGTATTTGTCTCATGTTGAGCTCCCTTTGCCAAAATATATTTTAAACTTTTATGATCTGTATATACAGTAAACTTACTACTATACAGATAGTGTCTCCAGATTTTAGGGCCAAAATTAATGCTCCTAATTTCAAGTCATGTGTTGTGAAATTCTCTCCATGCTTCTTTAGTTGTCTGGATGCGTAAGCAATAACTTTTTCACGTTGCATTAATACACATTCCAATCCTGATTTGGAAGCATCACAACAAACTATGAAATCTTTAGTTCCTTTGGGTAATGCAAGTATCGGGGCATTTGTTAACTTTTGCTTCAAAGTTATAAAAGTCTCTTCTTTCTTGGGTCCCCATTCAAACTTGACATTTTTATATGTTAACTTTGTTAACGGAACTGCTACCTGGGAAAAATCTTGAATGAAACGTCTATAATATCCTGCTTATCTTAAGAAACTTCGAATTTCTGTAGGTGTTTTAGGAGTTTCCCATGAAGTGATGGCTTGTATTTTAACAGGGTCCACATGAATACCTTCATGGTTAATCAAGTGGCCTAGGAATTGTACTTCTTGTAACCAAAACTCACACTTTGAGAACTTAGCATAAAGCTTCTCTTTTCTTAATAGAGTTAAAAGTGTATGAAGATGTTTGGCATGATCATCACTACTTTTGGAATGAATAAGTATATTGTCTATAAAAACGATTAAAAATTTATAAATGAAGCTGATTCATCATATCCATAAATATAGCCGGTGCATTAGTTAGACCAAATGGCGTAACTATAAAATTGTAGTGACCATATCTTGTTCTGAAAGTAGTCTTAGGAATATCTTATTCCTGCATTTTTAATAGATGGTATCCTGAGCGTAAATCAATTTTTGAAAAATATTGAGCTCCTTGTAGTTGATCAAATAGATCATCAATTCTCGGTAAGGGATATTGATTCTTTATTGTGACCTCATTCAATTCTCTATAATCGATACACATACCCATTGACCCATCTTTGTTTTTCACAAATAGCACTGGTGCTTCCCAAGGTGATGAGCTTGGTCATATGAAACATTTTCTTGCAATTAATCTAATTGCTTATTTAATTCTAACATCTCGGTTGGCTCTAATCTATATGGATCTTTAGCAACTGGCGTTATTCCTGGTATCACATGAATTCGAAATTCTACTTCACAATCAGGTGGTTGCCCAGGTAAATATTCTAGGAAGATATCAGAATATTCTGATACTACCAAAATTTCCTTTATCTCCTTTCCTTTGGCGTTAATGATTACATAAATCATATACACTACGCCTTGATTCCTTAGGTAGCTTGTCACTTTCATTACTAATATGAACTTTTTGGGTTTAGAAAGGTTGTCTCTTTGGATTGTAATAATCTCTCCTGTTGGCATATGAAGTTAATTATAAAACTCTGATTTTCTCTGGAATCAAACAACACTTTAGCGTAAACGCCATTAATAATAAACATACCCGCAATGACATCGGATTCATTGCCGCTTCTTGTGCAGTAAGCTGAAAAGATCGCGCATTCTTCTTAGTTCCATATGTGTTCTTTGCTTTGTTGTCAGACACCTTTGTCAATTTTGGACATTCTAGATGGATGTGGCTAAGTTCTCCGCAGTTGTAGCAAACGCGGGTTTCTTTTCTTCTAAATTCCTCATCCGTATGACCAACCATTTTGCAGTAATTGCGATACTTAGTTTTCTTAAAAGCGCATCTCCCTGAATGCCTCTTTCTGTAGATTTACAGAAGGCTGAGAATAGGATTCGCCTACTCCTTTCTTTCTAAATTCTTGGGTAATCTTTTGGGCCAGATCCTTCGTTTTGTTTTCTTTCTGTGTTCGGATTAATCCGTCGGTCATAGTATTGGCTAGCTCAACTGTCTCCTTAATAGTCTGAGGTATAGCCGACTTTACCAGATCACGGATTTCACTTACTAATCCCCAAATATAACGAGAAATTAATACTGATTCTGGCGAAGCCAAAGCCGGTACCATTCTTTCATATTCGAAGAATTTTGTCGCATGCTCAAGGCATTTCACACCTTGCATCTTGCGGTTTAAAAACATAGTAGAGATCTTTTCTCTTTCATGGGGAGGACAGAATTTCCTTTCTACTAATTCTTTGAATTCTACCCAGGTTATAGTGTAAACTATGTTGTTGCCTTTTGCTTGAAGGACTGTGTTCCACCATTCTAATGCTTTATTAATGAAGAGATTAAAAGCATACATTGTCTTATCTTCTTCAGCACATTTACTTATTCTTATAACAGCTTTTGTCTTTTCTAACTAGCGTACTACTGAAATATATCCTTCATTTCCTGAAAATTAGGTTGGCTTACAGGCCAAGAAATCCTTGTAATTACAACTGCTAACTTTTGACTTTTTGGGAACGAATTCTTATTTCTATTTCCTCCATTCACACTGTTACCAGCCTTAGGGCTGAACTTTCGTTTGTTGTTCTCAGTCTTATCTCTAATTATAGTTACAGGACTCCTAATTACTTCAGCAATTTGAGGGATTACATCAACAATTCTCTAAGCTATCATATTTTCAATGGCATTCATATTCAGAGCACTTGCTTGATTAGAATTTTCATGATTGTGCTCGTTTTAATGATTTTTTTGGTTAGAGGAAACTTCATGCGACATCTAAGTTGCAAAAAAAGAAGGAATTATTAATATCGTAATTAAATAATAAAGTAAGCAAGATATTAATAACACATAGACACAAATAACACATATGCACAGAATATTTCAAAATCGTCGATTATTGCGACGTTTACTATTTTCATATATATGCATCACTATATTTTACATCTAACCTATATTTTCTACATATTCTATACATATCCATACACATTTTATTTACAAGAAAGAAATTACGATAATGAACATATAGATATTATATATATGTTAGCAGGCTTCAAATATAGGGCTCCCATCATAATATGTCCAGGTAATATCCTCGCCAATATTCCTCAGCCTATTGACAGTGTCTATCAGCTCTTCCCCATAGTGACGTAGCTCTTCCATTTTCTCCGGTGTCATATTGGGGTAGTTGGATGTTTCGGCTTGGAATGGTGCATAAGGATTTGTCATCAAGGTATGGAATTTCCAATCATTGGTCCATCATTCTTCCCATTGGGCTTGGCTAATGATGTCTTTAGGGGGGTTATTTTCTTTGGTTTGAGATGGTATGGTTGGGTTGATTAAGGTTCCTGCGCCTATATCATTTATTATTGGTTCAAAAAATTCACATTCATCTAGGCATCAGCCTAGTCTTTCCTGCATTGGTATTTGTGTAGGGTGTTGTTGTTGAGAGGGGTGTGGTTCAGTTTGTGGTTGTGGTTGTGGTTGTGGGGGTGTTATGTCTATCGTTCTTTTTTTCTTATTTCTTTTCCTCAATCCTCTTTGCCAATCCTTAAGTCTTCTTCTTCATTTTGCTTTTGGTTGCTCTAGAGGCTATGCTTGAAATACCATAGGTTCTAGGTATTCTGTATTTTGTTCCCTAGATTTTTCCACCTCCATATTCGTAGTGTTAATGGATATGTTTTCGAAAGCTTCAACAAACTCACTCATGATGTTAATCAAAAACAATAAAACAACGAACTCCAAAAGAAAAATCCTATTTATTTACATGCACGTGTGGTTAAAATCTTACTCTTAGAGTTAACATAGGTTAATACATTTATTTCCTAACTCTTAAATTTTAAGATTAAGTATTATAAAATACTCGTATTACTTAAACCAATGGCTTTGATACCACTTCAGTTGTCATAGCCCCCGACCTGTATACCCTGGGAGGGGAGCAATGAACATCGAGTGGTGGTATCAGTGCTTATTAAAAAACTTTTTGCAGCGGAATATTTCATCAGGACCGTAGTTATAAAAACACCATGATTCTTATTTCATAAACTGGGAATAAAACCCACTTTTATACAAACATAAGTTTTATTGGGATAAACCATAATTTACAAAACACGTTTCTTTATTCTCGTGACAAGCCATTTATTGAAGCTGGAGGCCCGCATGCATTATTCCCTTGTCTCTAACAAGTCACCTGAAACATGTTTTAAAATATTTGATCAGCAGGAAATACTGGTGAGAGCATTCACATGTAAATGACACATTTTACAGTTATAACATTAAGATGTTTTTACATCTGCCTTCTTACGAATTATCGAAAGGTACTTGTCACTCTATCGTATCTGTGACTTTGGTCATATTACTTATTGGCTAACACTTGTCCAATAAGTAACGTATAATAGCCTAGTAGACAGACCTTGTATACAAAACCCCACAATACCAGTAGTAATCATCCTGTAAGTCTACAGAGACTTAATCATTGTAATATACTTTACTTTGAAAATACTTTTAAAGCATTTATATTATTCGTCATGAGTTTAATAGGTTTAAAAATTATCATCACATGATTTGAAAAAACAGTTGCCTCACGCAAATGTGAGTTGTATAAAAACTCGAATGTCTCACCTTGTAAGTTTATAAGTAACGAGCGCTTCCTGATAGGTAAACACAATACCGGTAGGTTAAACACAATGTAGTATATCTAGATTAGTATAAACCCAATAATTATAACGATAATCACGAGATTAGAAATTTTACACGATGACATAATGTCTTACCTTGAACAGGCAGATCTTTTGGATTCGTGTATTAAAAGTTTCTTTCGATCGAAGAGGGCATCGTTATGACTACTTGGGTATTATACCAGCACCTTTATATAAGAGAAAACGAGAGAAAGCTGATTTTTTTGGGACGAGAAGTGAAGGCTGATTTTCCCCTTAATAGTTGATTTCTGATCCAGTCCCGTATCGCGATGTCCTACAATAAGGCCATCGCGTATCGCTACAAGACCCATAGCTTTGTCGAGTCAGCCCTAGCTAGGCCACGTGGCAAGCAACATGTCACGACTGCGTAACCTCCACGTCGCGTATTGCGTTGGGTCCAGTGGGAGCCTATCGCATTGCGCGATGAACAACAAAATTTTCTGGATAAATACATATCGCGTATCGCGATTAGACTAATCTAAATCCGTCGCGTATTGCGATGGGAGGTTATTTAAGAATTTTAATTCCAACAAAAATACTAAGGCGGCTTGCTGCGATGCGAGCGAAATGCAAAGTACGCCATCAAAGCACCACAATGCCCCCATCACACTTCGCCCGTGCCCGTGTGAGTGCGCGTCGGGTGCTTCGCACTCTCCGCTAGAATCACTTGGTATAATTTTTCTTATAAAGAGCTTACTAGTTTTATAATCTAGCGATGTGGAACAAGAACTCACTTTCTTATTTCTACCAAGGTGGAAGCATTCTATTTTCTTTCCTCCACCAATGTGGGATGGAATTCACTTCCATTTTGTTCTTCGCTTTTCATTTTGCTTATTTTATGGGTTGTTATATTTAACGAGGAAAAAGCCTGTAATCTTTAAAGGAACCCCGGCAAAAAATCCTTGAAAGGGGAAAACTATCCCATACCTCAATTATTGTAACAACTCGGATTTTAAATTATTATTTTATCAGCCATTACCTAATCCATTGATGGTTGGTTAATTTGTATATGTTTTAGTTCGTCTATTATTTATTTTAATCGTTTATTTTAGGAACTTCAATACTTCATACGTGTATTATTGGATTTCAGGTCACAGGCATTAAAGTACTCAATTTGGACCTGTTGTGATACAGAATGGAGACCCGGGATGTTCAGCACATGAAACGAGGAATATTAGAGAATATTGCTGGTGACAAGTCCCATCGCGATACGCGATGGGCTTGGCTGAAGGCCCATCTCGTATCGCGATATGTTTAAATGTTGATGTTGAGTTTCTGGTCCATCGCGATCCACAATGGACCAGTGAAGAACCCATCGCGTATCGCGATGGGGTGTGCAGACGGGAGTTAGGGTTTAAATCATAAACTTTCATCAAAAACAACCCTAACTCGTTTTTATCAACAAGAGGCGATTTCCAGAAGTTCCAACAGGTGATTTCACCATTGTAGCTCGTTCCAAGACCATACACATGTTCCATATCATTCATATTGAAGATTTAACGATGTCAAGGCTCGGCTAATCTACTCGAAGTTCACCCGGCATATATAGTTTGTAACTTTTACAGTGTTTCTCATGTGATTAAGAACACTCTTGTATAATTATTGATGGTTGATATATGATTATTGAAGTTTAGTATTTCTGTGTGTTCATTCGATTTAGGTTTACGTTGGTCTGAACGATTTGTTACCAGTTGCTAGATAATTGATCATCTGATTGTTTGATTAGAATGAATACGATAAAACAAATAATTGCACTTAATTGAGTCACACTGGCAAGGACCATTTGATAACCAGTGCCGTGTGTAAAGCAATTATTTATGTCTAAGGTTTTGTCTGATTGATCAGTTTGTAGTTAACCAGTAATAATTAATCTGTTAGGTTGCATGAGATTACTGTAGGTTGCTTACTTGAATTCCCGGGTGTGATTTTCTTTGTTAATTGCTTGAAACTCGTTTATTTGTTTACTTGCGTAATTCCATAAATTCCCTTTATTCGCTTGTGTGATCAGCACTGAAAACCAATTACTTCATAATATTAAATCTGTACACGACTTGCATTAACCACATACTCCTGGTGGATACGATACCTTACTTATCCTATCTATATAGTTTAACTAGGTTTTTGCATGACTCGAACGACGGTCAACAAAATGGCGCCGTTACCAGGGAGTTAGTGCGCTTAGTGTTTTTCGTGTTAGTTGATTTTTGTGTTTATTTTAGTTTTAATGTTAGCTTTGATTTTCATTTTTTTAATTTAAATTTTATTTTTCTTTATTTTGCGCGGGTTGTGTTAGTTGTACGGATAACAGGTTTATGCGCACCCGCCACTCGGGAAGACAGTCACCGTTAGTTTTCGAGCCCGAAATCGAGAGGTTAGCTCGGCTGAACCAAGTTCAAAACAGAAATTCAGAGATGGAAGATTAGAACCAGAACCAGAACCAAAACAAAAACCATAACCATAACCATAACCAAAACGAAAACCAGAACCAGAACGAGAACCAAAACCAAGACCCACTCCCACAAAATAACGCCTTTCACCCAGATAACATACCTCCACCACCAAACTTCAATAACCAAAATGACCAAAATCACTCAGCTCGTGCTTCCAGTATCCAAAACCGAATCCGAACCAGAAACCTAAACCGAAACCTAAACCTCAACTTTGAACAAGCCGGACCATCAGTTCCAAATAATAACCCCAATCGCAGAGTTCGGATAAATATCGATGATGTTCAACCGAGTATTCCGACAGAAGATGAAGAAGATGGGGAAAATAATAATAATGGGAACGAAGGTTTTGAGATGGAGAACGAGGTAGATCGATGGGCTAGGAGAAATCGGGCGATTGAGCCCGAGAACGAGGTTGTTGAGCCGGAAGACGTGGGTGATGATAATTGGGATGAAGAGGTAGAAGAGCCAGTTAATCGAAGACGGGATGAAGCAGTTAACAGAAACGGAAGGCTCGAGACAGGGTTAATCGGGCGGAACGGCCCAAAAGAGTTCGAAATATTCAGGTTAACCAGGGCGGTTTAGCGAACCCCGGGGGACTAAGAAGGAATTATGTAGCCCCGGTTCAGTGCATTAACAGTCGGTTCACCGGCTGTCTCAGATGGAGCATCCCCGTTGGTTCCACAGGAACGAGTGCTGGGACGACAAACTTTTAAGTCCAGGCCATCATATATTAATATTGTTCCTCATTTTCACGGGATGGCTTCGGAGGACCTGTATTCTCACTTGACCAATTTTTCGGCTATTTGCGGGTCTATTGGTGATGGTACTTTTGATCAAGACGAGGTTCGGTAGCGGTTATTCCAGTTCTCCCTAAAAGACAAAGCAAAACTTTGGTTTAATTCCCCACCGACAAACAGTATTAGAAATTGGGCCGAGATGCAGCAAGTGTTTCTGAATGAGTATTAGTCGTAGTCGAAGACGAGCGAGACCCGCATGGAAATTCGCAATTTTTCACAGTTATCGGGCGAATTATTCCATGAAGCTTTTACCGGGTATAATGATATGATCAGAAAATGCCCACATCACCAAATCGAGCTGTGGGAACTGGTAAAGTGCTTTGTTGATGGTTAGACATATGAGGACCGAAAGCATCTTATGGCCTCGTGTAATGGTCAGTTGCTGAATCAGCCTAAGGAGGATGATTGGGATTTTTTGGAGTTTATGTGTGAAGACTCGAAATCAGAAGTAGCAGCAGAAAGACGAAGACGTGGTAGTTCCTCGAGGTCAGTTAAGTCAGTCACGAATGAATCTGAAAGAATTGCTGAGTTAGAATGTGAACTGACTGGGTTGAGAAAGGGTAAGAAGAAAGAAGTCGGGAAAGTTGGTGTTAAATTCCTGGTGTGTGAAGATTGTGGTGAACTCAGTCATAAGGCAGAAAATTGCCCCAAATTTTATGATGTCGAGGAGGATGATACTGAGGAGGTTAACAATGCTTACGGGGATTCCAAAGGCCAAGGGTTCAATTCGAACACATATCACCCGGGCCTGAGGAATCACCCGAACTTTCATTACGGGAACGCGTCTTCTCAGTTGAACCCGAACTTTCAGGGGTCGAGCCAGAACAGGTCGCAGGGTAATTACCGCCAAGGCGGTTATCAGCAGTATCAGGGTTCGTATAACCAGAATCGGGGATATAATAGAGACGGTAACCAGGGTGGAAATTCTTCGGGTAATCAGGACTAGCAGAAATGGTCTTCGGGAAATTCGGATAAGTCGGTGCACTCAAAGTTTGATGCGTTATTGAAAGTCATGACTGATCATAAAACCGAAACGAAGCAATAGTTAGAGTTACGGGATAAGTCGTCAGAGGCAGTAATGAAGCAGATCGGTCAGCTCGCTGCAGACATGGCAAAGTTACAGAAGAACGCGGGCCAAATCCCGAGCGATACCATGGTCAACCCGAACCACTACAGATTGAGTTCGAAAAATCACATTAACTAGGTAAGTATTTTACATAGTGGTAAAAAGTATGATAATAAAGTTGGGGTTCCACCACCATTGGTTAAGGGGTGGTGGAAGATATTGATGAAAATCTCGTCAGTGATGACGAGCCGGAACCGGTAAAATTAACCGAGTCTAATAAAAATGAAACTAAAATTAACAAATTGGTTCTGAAGGATGACACCAACAACTCTAATGACAAGGAGAAGGTGAAAACCGTTCCCTATCCCGATGCTTTGTTGGCGCCATCGAAGGCGAAGATGGCATCAAAAAGATGCCCGCAACAGGAGGAAATGTGGGAAATGTTTAAACAAGTAAAAATTAACATTCCTCTTTAGATACCATAAAACAAATTCCCTCCTATGCTAAGTACTTGAAAGAGTTGTGCACACAGAAAAAGAGTCATAAGATTCATAAACAGATTGATTTTATTGATAACGTGAGTGCAATTCTTTCGGGTGCTCTTCCACCCAAGTTATAGGATCCGGGAACGCCCATTATACCCATTAAGGTGGGTGATTTTAAAATGATTCGGGCGCTTCTCGATCTTGGAGCTAGCATCAGTATTTTCCCGGGAAGTCTATACGATCAGTATGACTTTGGCCCGCTTCGTGCGGCTGCCACCACGGTTGTCTTGGCTGACAAGACACCGAAACTTCCCCGAGGAATATCGACTAACGTTATCTTCAAGGTGGAAGACTTTTATTTTCTAGTTGACTTTTTGGTCCTCGATTATGTTTCGAGTGAAAGGGCCAAACAACCTACGGTTATCCTCGGTAGACCATTCTTGGCCACCATAAATGCCAGCATTAATTGTAAAAATGGTACAGTTGACATGGCATTCGGTAACCGTAAGTTGCGTATTAATGTTTTCACACGTGGAGATAATTCTCCGATCGATAACGAGTGCTTCATGGCCGATGTTATTGACGAGTGCATCCCGCTATACGACTCTGTCGTCAGCACGGATGGCACAGCGGAGACGTGTTTTTGGTTTGACAGGTTATAGGTGGAAACAGACAAGTTGCTGGAAGATGAGAAGAAACGGATGGAGATCGTAGCTGTGCGAGGAGACCGGCCACCATGGTCAGTTCAGGTGGAACCGCTTCCCGAGAAGATTGATACCGGGTTGAAACCATCAATGCTGGAAGCACCGAAAGTAGAGCTGAAAGAGCTCCCAAAGCATTTAAAATATGCTTTTCTTGGTAAGAATAATACATTGCCTGTCATTATAGCTTCTAAGTTATCTTCTGAACAGGAAAATGCTTTGATGGCGATGTTGGTTGTGAACAAGGAAGCAATCGGATGGACGATAGTGGATTTGAAGGGAAGCAGTCCCTCGATCGTGATGCACAATTGAATTGACGGTCCAAATAATAAATCAAAACTCATTATAATAAATCATGTTTCCCCAATTGAATCGACGGTGTAGTTCGCATAAACATAAGTAATGATTTACCATAATCAATTCCAACAATATGACACGAACTAAGCTACAAGAAACGTAAACGGGTATGGATTGGGAGGGTTTGGTTTAATAAAACGGATATGGATTATAATAATATATTATTTAATTAGATTTTGCAATTTATTCCTTATGCTTTTGATGTGGATACAAAAATGATTTAAACTTATGTTTTAGTGTATAAATTGAATATAACTCAAATTTCTTTTAGATAATTAATTAAATATAACAAATAATAAAAATAAAATATTATTAACTTGTAAACGCGATATTTTACAGATAAAATTTCCCGAACATAAAATGGGCCCGGTAATGGTTAATAATATAATAATTTAAAATCCGAGTTGTTACAGTCTCCGCTACTTTAGGTAATTTCGTCCCGAAATTAAAGGACACTATAGCAAAACCATTAAATTTTGAGGAAAAGAAAATTTTAAATATAATTTTAAAATTAATCATAATACAGAACCTTGAATGGTCACAACAACGCTCTAAATAAAAACTTCGATAAGGGCACTTATATATAGGATATACCAGCGGCGTATCCACCATGTCCTTATCATCTTTACATTTGCACCGCTATCCCGCCTACTTTCGATTCTATATTACGACACACAATCGTACGCATAATGATTTCCATGCGAGGACTTTGATAATTATGTAGGCCTCCATAATTACCTAGGTTGTCAGATGGTCCACATAACTCGTCCCATCATGTGGGTTACAAAACATTGAAATACATTATTTTTATAAAAAAAAAACAAGAATCTTAATACGTTTTGGCTAGAAGATAGTCATTGTGGAAAATGTTGCTAACATGAATTGAATTTTGAGCTGTTTTAATAAAATATTAAAATTAAACATCTTTTGAAAGTATAGTATTGCAACAGTTGTCTTTGAAAATACAGATTATTGTATGAGCATAATCACTTAAGATTAATAAATTATTATAATTGTTTAAATCCAAAAATCGAATAAAAACTTGTTATAATATACGTTTGAGAAAGATAAAATATGTTTAGATAAAAAAATAGCAAAAACATCTTCTTTAAAAAACTTAATTATGATTGCTATGATTTATCTAATTTAAAATAACTTGATTAATTAGATCTATAAAATTTGAATAATTGAAGTTGATTGAATTGAAATATTTTAATTAGGTTGCAAAGTAGGGGTTCATAGAATACTTTCTGTAATTTTGAGCTTGATGAACATGATTGACTCGAGAACACACATGGCGTAGGTGATTAAGATTTCCATATATGTAGAAACTACAAGTAGCAGGGTATAATTTGAGCAAATGTCGTAGCATGGGTTTTAGAGTTAGACGGCATATATCGTCGTGGAACGTCTTGTGGTATGTGGCAAGTATTAACAAAATAATCGAACGATTATATTGGGTACAAAACGATAAGAGGGTTGAATTGAATAGTGATAGTGGCAAGTGAAGCGTACTAAGTGAATTTTGACGTAGCGTTTCTTGTTTGAGACGCTATGATTTTGTTGAGATTGGTTGTTAATTTGATTAACAACACATAATTGATGTTTAAACTTGCGTTTGTTATTGTTGTTGTTGTGAGAATGAGTAGTGGTAAATGAATTGAATTTATTAGCGAAGAAGTTAATGAACAAGATTGAAGTGATTGCATTTATGTTTTGGAAATTGAGTTGATATTTTAGAGATCGCATGAGCTATCTCCTTGAATATCATGTTGCCATGAGACTGTTATAGCAAATAAATGATTTATGTGGTTTAATGTTGACAAACATTCTATGATTAATAAAGATGTGATTTAATGAGAAGATTGGATAGTTGTGTAGATTTCATATGAGTTATTTGTGTAATACGACACTTAAATATGTTATGTTGATGCTTATTCATAACTTAAGGATAAGTTAGAATCTAAATTGAAAATCAATGAGTTAATTTGATGAGTGAATGAGTTTTATCAAAGTTTAACGTGTATTAACAATTTAAAATTTGAAGTTGAATACTTGAAATATGTTTAATATTTTATGTATATGATACCATGAGTATAAGAAAACCATTCGATTATGTAAGGCCCCGTTACCGGTGCCTCACATTTGGACGTTGGATTTACTCATTAACATAGTTCTAATCATCAGAGTTATAAAAAACATTCGCGGAATATTAAACTTTTATAAAGACATTACATATTAATCCATAACTTGTCTTAATAAACACATTGTCTTTCAAATTTAAACATAAATTAATAAAGTCTTGAGTCTTCGGATGCCAGTCTCTTATTCGTTTGCCACGTGTTCCCCTCAAGCGAGCTGCTTCATTCTACTCAACTGCGTGCATACTAAAAGCCAGCTACGCTGAGTGAGTTTTAGTTAATCATACAACGTACAATACATTCATTACTTCATACTTTCGTACATACTTTATATTCTCATACTTCGTACATAATATATATTCTTACCTTCATACTTTATTCTAAATTATACTTTACATTATTATATTATACCTCGGATATTATTAGGCTCCGGTCCTTTTTATGCCTTGAGTATTATTAGGGCTCAGTCCCTTCTCTACCTCGAGATTATAAAGGGCTCGGTCCCTTTTCTGCCTTGAGTATTATTAGGGCTCAGTCCTTTTTCTGCCTTGAGTATTATTAGGGCTCAGTCCCTTTCTTCTGTACCTGGATACCTCATACATTCATTCATGACATGCGTACATATCATTCATACATTATACATAGCATTATATCCATAATCATAACTTGAAAACACGTGCAATATCTGAAGATCGTTCTCGTGCCGACAAGCAGTCAATCATACCTTTCACATAATTCACATAAGGCATACACTTATCACTTAGGATAAGTGTATTAATAAATCACATCGAGTATGCAAAAAACCCCGAAAACATAACAAGGAAAGGGGCTAGAAACTCACCTGAATGCGGTTACGTTCACCGTTTATGGTTATTCCTTTCTTGAGCTGTGCACGACTAACTGTATAACAATTACACTATCAATTTAACTACCACTACCCTTATCGCGTTTCTAGTTTAATTATTACCCCCAACGAACGGGGTCCGGGGGCAACGCCCCTGGCAGCGGGTCTAGGAGCGGCAGCCCCTAGCAGGGTCCAAGGGGCAGAGCCCCAGGCTGGGGTCATAACGAGCTAGTTCATTAACTTTCTTAACACATCTTTCATTAGAATTTTAAATCATTATATAATTTGCTAACTTAAAAGTTCAAGGGCTTCTTTGTAATTAAATCATTCTTTTCTAAGTACAGGGACTGTTCTGTCATTTATCAAACTTCTAGTTCGTTACTTGGTACTTAACGAATTGGGTATCATAACGAGCTAGTTCTTGTAACGAGTTAGACCTTATGACGAACTGGTCCTTTTAACGAATTGAACCTCATAGCGAATGACCCCTCTGTAACGAATTGAACCTTCTAGTTCGTTATATTCTTTTAACGAATGGTCATAACAAATTGGGGCTAATTCGCTATCTTTTCATTAACGAATCTGGATATGAACTAAGGCTAGTTCGCTATTCTTTCCTTAGAGAATTGGCATACGAATTAGGCTAGTTCGTTAAGCTTCCATTAACGAATCAAGTTGATGAATTACCTCTAGTTCGTTAACTCTCCGTTAACGAATTAGGGTTAGGACAGAGAATGTTAGAAACATTCTTTGACATGTTAACCTCGTACCCGTCGCATTTCCGGCGCCGTCGCCGCCGGAAAACCGGGCAGTGGCCGGAAAAACAGGTTTCAGCACCATTTTCACCGTTTTTCGTCTCGTTTGATCCAGATCTAACCTAGGGTGATCCCTAGGCTCATATTTTGCTCGGTTAATACCCTATTCCACCCGGATCTCGTGACTCTAACGGTTTAAAGGTTTCGGCTCGTTGTGCCGTGACTAAATCTAACGGGTTTGAGCTCATACAATATCATACTATCATGACCTTGGATCGGGATCGGTTTTATTTCTTGGTCCGGCTAGAGAAAAGAGAGAAACTAGAGAGAAAGCTTAAGTGTGTGTTTTGGGTGGTGTATGGAATATGTGTAAATGAATGGATTATTTGGTAATTAAGGTGTATATAATTATGGATCATGGGCTTAAGCCCATGGTCTTTCCTTCTTTCCTTCCTAGTCCAAGTCCATAACCCATACCCAACACTAGCCAGACTCATAATAACTCATGTTTTCATTTTATTAACCGAAACTAGAAAACGGGATGTTACAGATTATTAAATTGTGCAATAATACTATTTAAAATTACTTGATATTTTGTTAATATAATAACATGATAAGATGAGTAGGTGAAAACAAATTCAATAATAGAGTATAAATTGTTTTGATTGGCTCGTGATAACCGAGTCTTGATGAATAAAGAATTTGTATCCGATCAGGAGAATAAAAATGTTTTGAGTGTATGAAGAGATCAAATCAATAAATCTTGATTCAAAAATGATTTAGTAAGTAAGAAATTGATTAATTGCATAATTTAATAATATAAATATTGCATAATCAAATCATAAATCGTTTCATATAAAATCAAATAAACAAATACGAATGTTCTTCGATGCGTTGGGTTTCCCATGAGCTTTCCATGGCATCTTGTTTCCCCAACTTATCAGCATACCAAAACCAAAACAAATGGTGTGAGTTGGCCTCCCATGAGCATAACATGGCAATTTGAATGTCCCAACTTAATTAATGAATTAACGAATCAATTGAGTTTGTCAGCCCATGAGCGTTGCATGGTGATTTAGCCGACCAAACTAAATAACGAATAAACGAACTCAAGCATAAGTAGTTGAAACATCTCGTGTATCACCACAACTGATAATGTTCCAACAAAATATCGCAAGTATAACGAATTATGCAAATGTACAGTTGGCGTGTCCATGGCGTCCCATGGGTTTTCCACCTGACTAGATATTTTAAAACAATAAAACACAATAAAGAGTGTAACCGTTTAGCCGATAACGTTAAACGATTAAAGTGTCGGTCGCATGACAATTTCCATTATGGCGGGAATTCTGTCACACTCTCTAGTTTTAAGTGAAAAAGAGCAAAAACAAAGCTAGGAAATTCTCAAGGAATTTTCCAATAATGAAAAACAATTAACTAACATTAAATAAAGGAGTCGTAAAATATTTTGAGAATGAGACATAGTCTCGGTGTTGTAAACATATTTTGAAGGTGAAGCATAGCTTTGGAGTTGTGTGTGCAGGACAATAAAAATAAACAATTATTATTTAAACAGTTAAATAGGTACTTAATCTAGCAAGTAATTACATAAGTTGTAAACAATAAAATATTACACATCAGGTAAACAAATAAGCACGTTTAGGGCTCCTAAGCATGTTACTAAGGCACCACTAACGACATATCTTAAACCTTCGATTCTGAAACCAATCTTTCACACCTCAACCAACGACGGAAATTGCGGGGCGTGAACTGAGTGCTCACAACTCTCAAGTTACTATCATGCATGCAGTATTTGAAATTATAATATCTATTAAATTAAATTCAAATAAAACCAAAAATATTCAATACAAAATCCATCATTCAAATAAGTCAAACAAAACAATTATATCAAAGATTAAAAGTCTTATTTATTTTCTCTATCTTGCAAATCCTATGTTTTCTTCCAATCTTGTTTGAACATCACATCACAAGATGACTTGCATATGCGTTAAAAATGAAATAGATTTATCAACACGAGGTTGAGTGAGTAGCACACCAGATTTGGTGTATATATTATAATAGATAAAAATGCAGCAGTGTTAAATGAGATAAGCAATTCAACCAATAAGCAAGTAAATGCGCTGGCAATAAGCGCGATGCCAGATAAACTGGACGATGGCTATTTCGACAGTCGTATGATCATATTTTTCTGAGATTATGCTGGACCTCTCCGGATGCGATTCAAATAGAGCACATAAGCATATAACACATAAGGTATAAATCGTTAAACACACGTGACAAATAGTTGCAATTTGCGTATTAGATAATAGGAAAATATATAGTAACATATACGTCCCCAAAACGGTAAAATAAGTGTAAAAAGGGGAATGTAATACTCACTTGATCGGATGAACGAAATATAAGTGATGATGTGAGAAAGATAAATCATTCGGGATATACAGTCAAGGATTCCTATTTAAATAATGGTAATAAGATTAATTATAAAGATATAACATGATTTAATAAATGAAGATTTCGATGTGGTTTGAGTTATTTTGGAGATTACAATATTATTGATTGAAGGATTGATTTCCAAAATCATTATTATTGCGAATATTATTGATTATCATTTATAAGAAACATTACTTTTTATTATTTATGAAATCATCATTTATTATTCTTGATAAATACATAATTAATTACTTACATAATTTAAACAATTAAGATATAGGATATTCTTATAATAATAATAATAATAATAATATCTAAATAAATAAAATAACTATAATAATGTGTAGATAATTAAATATAGTATGTAGTATGCTATAAATAAATGTTTTGTTTAAATCTTTTAAGGAAAATCTATTTAATAACGTATTAAATAGATTTTCCTTAAAAGATTTAAACAAAACATTTATTTATAGCATACTACATACTATATTTAATTATCTACACATTATTATAGTTATTTTATTTATTTAGATATTATTATTATTATTATTATTATTATTATAGGAATATCCTATATCTTAATTGTTTAAATTATTTAAGTAATTAATTATGTATTTATTAAGAATAACAAATGATGATTTTATAAATAATAAAAAGTAATGTTTCTTATAAATGATAATCAATAATATTCGCAATAATAATGATTATGAAAATCAATTGTTCAATCAATAATGTTATAATCTCAAACATAACTAATCATATCGAAATCTTAATTTATTAAATCATGCTATATCTTTATTATTAATCTTATTACCATTATTTAACTAGGAATCCTTGACGGTATATCCCTAAGGATTTATCTTTCTCACATCATCACTTATATTTCGTTCATCCGATCAGATGAGTATCGCATTCCCCCTTTACACTTATTTTTACCGTTTTGGGGACGCATGTGTTACTATATGTTTTCCTATTATCTAATACGCAAATTGAAACTGCTTGTCACATGTGTTTAACGATTTATACCATATGTGTTATATGCTTATGTGCTATATTTGAATCGCATTCGGAGAGTTCCAGCATAATCTCAGAACAGTATGATCATACGACCGTCGTAATAGCCATCGTCCAGTTTATCTGGCATCGTGCTTATTGACAGCTCATTTACTTGCTTATTGGTTAAATTGCTTATCTCATTTGACATTGTTGCATTTTTATCTATTATTATATATACACCATATCTTGTGTGCTACTCACTCAACCTCGTGTTGACAAATCTATTGTATTTTTAACGCATATGCAGATCTTCGTGTGATGTGGTGTTCAAACAAGATTGGAAGAAAACTTAGGATTTTCAAGATAGAGAAAATAAACAAGACTTGTAATCGTTAATATAATTGTTTTGTTTGACTTATTTGAATGATGGATTTTGTATTGAATATTTTTGGTTTTATTTGAATTTAATTTAATAGATATTATAATTTCAAATATCGCATGATAGTACCATGAGAGTTGTGATCAATCAGTTACGTCCCAGCATTTCTGTTGTAGGTTGGGGTGTGACAATTATATTAAGTAAAATAGGTGAATACAAGTGTTGTAAGTGTTTGATCACTGCTATGAGTACAAAAGAATGTATACGGGTGTGTATATGTGTTATATTATGATCAATTCAACTTATATTTATAGTTACAATGGTTAAAACAAGTAGTAATAAACAAAAATGAACATTAATTGCTCTAGCGAGGATCCTAGAGAGGTTACGGTTTGCATATCTTCATCATTAAACGCTTGTAATCACCTTCAACGCCCCTTATCCTTAATTATTTGACCGAGTCTTCAGCTGAATATTAATTGCCGACCGTTGCCTGCAAGACCAAGTCAAGAGTAAAAGAATAATGATGGCTAATAACAAAACTCACTGAGGATCATGTCTATTAGGATCCTTGAAATTTCTACCCACAACAAGTTGTAATCACATAAAATTTAAAGTTAGAAACTATGTAAGCCTATCTAGGGAATTATGTAGCATAACTCCTTTATCTTAGGTAACTATTTGGTATTTTGAAACGTATTAATCTCAACCACTAACACCCTAGATCTAAAAGTTTAGATCCATTTTTACTCTTTCTAAAAAACTCTCTTTTACCTTAACCCACCCATATATATATATATATATATATATATATATATATATATATATATATATATATATATATGATTGGGATCATCTGAGAACTATTTTGAAATTGAGAACTTTGAAAACCATTTTAGACCACAAAAAAATAAAAATATATATAAAACAAAAAAAAAGCAAGAAAATAAAAAAAGTATAAAAAACCAATTTTTTATATTTTTCATCCCGAGTTCATAAAATAATAAAAAAAATATCGGTTTAGCAAAATTATACATATATATATAATACGTACTTTTTAATTTTATACAAGTTATACTTTATACACATATGTACAATTAAGATAAATGATAATGTACATATGTGTACATTATGTAAATCGGTATTAAATAAAAAAATGCATATGTGTATAATTATGGTTTTTGTTTATGAAACGGAGATGAAAAATAAAATTTTTTGGTTTTTTTACTTTTTAAAAATTTTAGTTTTTTTTGTTTTATATTTTTTTTATAATCTTTTAAAGGAGTTTTTTTTTTTGCTTAAAATAGTTTTCAAAGTTCTCAATTTCTAAAAAGTTCTCTTAGGATCCTTAGGATTCTAAGAGAATCATTTGAAATTGAGAACCATTTTGGACCACTAAAAAACCTTTAAAAAATATTTAAAAAAATTATAAAACTAAAAAACAAAAATTTTTAAAAAAGTAAAAAAAAAACCAAACTCTTATATTTCGTTCCGACTTCATTAAAAAATAACTTCGTATTATACAAATGTGTACGTTTAATCTCTAGTTACGTAATGTACACATATGTACATAATCATTAACCTTAAATTGCAAATATGTGTATAAAAAACAAGTATGTACATATTATATATATATATGTACAATTTAGCTAAACCGATGCGTTTTTTTTTATGAAACCGGGATGATAAATAAGAATTTTGGTTTTTTTACTTTTTTCATTTTTGCGTTTTTTTAGTTTTATGATTTTTTTTTTCATTTTTGCGTTTTTTGTGGTCCAAAATGATTCTCATGGTTCTCAATTTTCAAATAGTTCTCACATTATTCTGATCCTTTATATATATATATGTGTGTGTGTGTGTGTGTGTGTGTGTGTTTTGGTCAAAAATTGCCAAAACAACTTCATGAACAAATCTGATAAGTGAGGTAGAGTGTTCTTCAAGTAGACGGTGAATGAATGTGATAAAGTAAAGGGTTGGCACACAATATAGCGAGGAAAAACCTTATATCCATGTGAGGATCCTCGAAAAAAAAACCTCTGGAGGGGAAAGTTATCCTTTGCCTAAGATTTATTAATGATAAAAAGGTTATTACAACTCGAAAACTACATGAAAACGATTTTTAAGCACATAAGTATAAGTAGTGGGTGCAGAAAGTTGTGTCCTACTTCATTCCCATTAGCCTCCTTATATTGAAAAATAGAAAACAAACTATCATATTATCTCGAAACTCTAGCCACATGACCGTTGCAGGACTTTTTCTTCTCTCCCACGTGCATTTCAACTAGGCTTCCGAAGTATTAGCAAGATCAGGTCTACTAGCCGTTACAGGCTGTTATTAGATGAATAACATGCAAGCATATTTGTTAATACAAATAATATAAGGTTCAGGATTCCGAACCTGTTAAGGATACAGGGCACCAAGATATCACTCAAGATATTGGTCAGGATCCTAAGAGAGAGATTAACCCACATTAATATATATATATATATATATATATATATATATATATATATATATATATATATGTATATATATATATATGTATATATATATATATTAAGTGATGGGTGGTGGCCGTGTGGTGGAGTTTGGCGGTTGTGGTGGTGGTGGTGGGTGGTGTCGATGGTGGTCGTTGGTTGGGAAGCGGTGGTAGTGGTGGGTGGCGGTGGTGGTGACGGTGGTGCTGGTGATGGATGGCGGAGTTCGGTTGTGGTGGGGGTGACGGAGGTGATGTATGGTGAAAGCGAGAATGAAATAGAGAAAAAAAAAGGAGAGTGGATTGAAAAAAATTTGGGTCTTTTTAAGAGAATGAAATAGACTGGTTAATATGTAATTTCATCCATTGACCAACCAAACACTTTTTTTTATTACTTTGCAAAGGTTCATTCCATTACGCCTCTTATTCATGTACACTAAACATTACCTAATGAGCTTCCTGGATCTTGGATTTTGGATGAAGGGCACCGATAAAATAGCACTCACGATGGAGGTGATGTATGGTGAAAGCGAGAATGAAATACAGAAAAAAAAAAGGAGAGTGGATTGAAAAAAATTTGGGTCTTTTTAAGAGAATGAAATAGCCTAGTTAATAGGTAATTTCATCCATTGACCAACCAAACACTTTTTTTTTATTACTTTGCAAAGGTTCATTCCATTACGCCTCTTATTCATGTACACTAAACATTACCTAATGAGCTGCCTGGATCTTGGATTTTGGATGAAGGGCACCGATAAAATAGCACTCACATTTGTTTCTATATCAAGTTTTTTTCTTGAAACTTGTGGTGTTATTTTCGGGTGCACGTCTCATTAAGCTATTTTGCATATGCTTGAACTTGTTTGATAGCATCAAGTAAATGGATGATTATAATTACTCATTGTTTTCGTAAATGGACTAGACGCTGAACCGGGCGCTTTATCGATTCACTGGTCAAACCGAACAAATTAGTCGGACTAGATTCAGATATGAAAGCTTCATAATTATATAAAAATTATTAATTATAATCCTTAATCAAGTATTAAGCCTTAAAAATTGTTCCTAGTATTATACTTTTATCCTATAGAATCGTTTCATAGTTCACAAAAGAAGGATGAAATGTTATGGTCAATTACTCAATTAGAGTCCACTTCCAAGTTACAACCCACCATATAAGAATATTAAAAATGGATGCCAGAAATACACTTCTTCTTTATTAATTGCAAACCCAAGATCTTGACTATAACACGAGATCAAGTTCTTACAAAAAACTTAATAATAATCAACACAGTGATCATAATAAAAAAGGACTCCTAACAATCTAAGACTACTGACTCACTGATCATAATAAAAAAAGGACTCCTAACAATCTAAGACTACTGATCACTAACAGAATGAATCTAACCCTAGATTGTTATAACAGAGAACTATGAAAGTGAGAGAGCAAAAAACACATTGAAGAAATATGCGTGTTGAATCTGTTATCAACATTTTTTTATATAGACATCAACCAATTCCAAAGCCCAATTACACGTGAGGCCCAGAATGGTGTTATGTCATAAAAACTTCAGGCTGGCTCAACAACATCCTCTTCAAGCCCACAAGCTCCTTAAGTCAACATGAGTTCAGCCCAAAGAGTCTGGTCCAAAAACTCAAAAGCTCGTTTATAAGCCGCTGGTCCAATACTCATACAAAAAAATAAAGAACATATTATAAAAATAGCCAACAAAAGAATTGTAGCGTATTGAATTGAAACAATAAAGAAGATTTATCAAAAACTAGAGTGACTTGTATCTCAAATAAGATAAGAAGGGAAGATTGACATGGTCTTGGCATATGAAGAGGAAACACATAATAATGCCAATAAAAACCATGGGCACTAACACAAAGATGAGAGGAAGATCAAAAGAAAACCCAAATTATTAAGGGATGATAGTTTTTTTGTAATACTAAATCTTCTTTACTTATTTGGTTCAACCTTGCGTTCTTGCACATGAACCTAAACATCCTTATATCTGTTAGGCCTAGCTTTCACCATTGTATTTTCTTGATGATCTAGCAATCGGCCCAGTACAACATAGCTGGTCGAACTACAACCCTATAAAATTTTCCATCTAATCTTGTTCGAAACAACTTTTTCACGTAGTACTCTTGTGACTACACTCCACCTTGTGTGAGCGTGATAGGCTACAATGCCAAACTATGGGCATATGAAGAGGAAACACATAACAATGCCAATAAAAACCATGGGCACTAACACAGTAGATGAGAGGAAGATCAAAAGAAAACTCAAAGTATTAAGGGATAAGAGTTTTTTTGTAATACCAAGTTTTAAAGGATAAGAGTTTTTTAGAGTTACATCTCTCCGATGATATAATTGGGGATAAAGGTTTTTATTTTGTAATGATCAAATTTTAGGGGCGTTATGAATCATTGAAGTTAATTATAATTTTGATTGGCCAATATTGTGGGCCAAATATTATAACAATATAACGCGTGTATTATGGGCCAAACTAACTAATATATTTTAACTAAAATGTGACATGATTTAAGCAAGGGAGAAGTTTAGTGGAACTAGTGTGCAATGGACTAGCTTATGTCGTCTACAATTTAATCTACAGTAAATAAAAAAATGTGTCATGTGTGGTATATTCTAGATTGATGGATTAATTAAGGTTAAATGTGTGACTTATAGTGTTGTAAAGGAACCAACAGATGTCCGGCCGTCTGTTTGGTAAAAAGTTTGTTTATGTTTATCTGTTTAATAAGCAGACCGGACATGAACAAAAAAATTATATTCGGTAAGCTTAACAGGTGAACGCGAATAAAGGTCACGTTCATTCAATAGTGTTCGTGAATGTCCGGTAACACTCGTCCGGTAACTTCCGCACCTTAGGTTTGCTTATGTCCTTCCGTCTGGTAATGTATAACATTTTGCAATTAATATGCTTTATTTAGTTGGTTTTTTACCATATTACCCATCCCTCATGGCTTCATATATAAACCAAGTTAAAAATAAAACAAATGCTAATCGTCTATGTTCTTTTGTTCATTAGAGTCGTTTATGTATGTATGTCCATTAATGTTCATTAGTGTTTGTTATGTAAGTTTATCCATCAATGTTAATTAGTGTTTGTTATGTATGTTTCTCCATTAATGTTCATTAGTGTCTATTAGTGCTCATTTGTCCATTAGTGTTCATGCGTTTGTTTTTCCGTTAGCGTCCATTAGGGTATGTTAGTGTTTCTTTGTCAATTACCGTCTGTTTAAAATAATAACGAATGAACACAAACGGATACGGCAAACTTAATTCCTTAATAGACGAACACAAATACGAATTTTTGTTCGGTAGAGTATTCGTGAACCGTTTGTTTGTTCGAAAAAAGCTTAACGGACAAACGAGGATAAGGTCTCGTGCAGTTCGGTTCGGTTCGATCCATTTACAACCGTGACTTATGTTAAATGAGAATTGTATGTGACATAACAAAAGCCTATAAAGGAATTAATGTGCCATGGTCTAAGGGCATTCACATTCTGTTCTCTATCTATAAATCAATAATGTAAGGCCTCGTTACCGGTGCCTTACATTAGCGTCGGATTTACTCATAAACACAGTTCTATAAATCAGAGTTTACTAAAACTTTCGCGAAATAAATAAAACTTCAATTATTCCTTACAAAACAGTACAACTTATCTTTAGATCATAACATAAACATCATATTTAAAGCATCATTTCTTCCATCTTCAGATGCCAGCCGTCAGTCCATGCCACGTGCCATCCTCATGCCAGCTTGTAAAACATAAATACCTGCGTGCATACTAAAAGTCAGCTACGCTGAGTGAGTTCTAGTTAATCAAGCAACTTATCATACAACCATTACATGCAATTATATACGGGTCCGAAGACACATATTCCACTGTTTAACCTTTTCACCTTACCGCTTAACCACCTACATGTCCCCTACGTCATAGCCACTTGTTTTACGGAAGCACATAGAGGCTTGCCCTCCCACGCACTCACGTTATACCACTTAGTAACGAAAGCACGTATAGGCTTACCCTACCACGCACTCACGTCAGGTCACTTTAATAACGAAGACATGTATAGGCTTGCCCTACCACGTACTATCGTCTTGCCACTAACACCCTTACTAGACCATTACCACTTCTATCACACTCTACCTCTGCTTGTCTACAACACACTTTCTATCATTACATCATTTGAATATTAACTATTAACCAAGTAACATAATAACATATACGCACATTAATAACCACTTAGAGATCATTCCCATTGGCAGTACGTGCAATATCCGAAGATCGTTCACGCACCGACAAACATTCGTTCATAACATAATACTTACTATCACATCAATCATTATAGCATACAGTTACCACTTAAGGTAAGTGTATTCACACTTCACATAGAGTATGCACACAGCCCCAAAAACATAACAAGGAAATGAGGCTAGAAACTCACCTGAATGCGGTTACGTTCACCGTTTATGGTTATTCCTTTCTTGAGCTGTGCACGACTAGCTGTATAACAATTACACGTATCAATTATCTAACGCTACCCATAACGTGTCTCTAGTTTATTTATAACCCTCAACGAATGGGGGTCCGGGGGCAGCGCCCCTGACAGCGGGGTTCTAGGGGCGGCAGCCCCTAGAAGGGTCCAAGGAGCAGAGCCCCTGGCTGGGGGTCGAGCTGCCAGGTCAGCTTGGAAAAATTTTATTTCCATTAACTGTCTTAACACATTTTCCATTAGAACTTTAAGTCGTTAATTAATTTTCTAACTTAAAAAGTTCAAGGGCTTCTTTGTAATTAAATCATTCTTTCTAAGTCCAGGGACCTTTCTGCCATTCTTTCAAACTTAATTTGTTAGTCAGAATATAGCCTGATTCGTTATCTGAATATAGCGAATTGGCGAGTAACGAACCACTTGATTAGTTACCTTATCATAACGAACTGGATGAGTAACGAATCACTTGATTCGTTATCTCAATATAACGAACTGGCCTTAACGAATGATCATAACGAACTGCTGCTAATTCGTTATTTCCCTTAAGGAATGGGCTTGACGAATTACTCAGCGAAGTTTTTCTAATTCGTTACCTTCTCATAACGAATGGGCATAACGAATTGCTTCCCAATTCGTTAAGTCTCCGCTAACGAACTAGGGTTAGGTCAGAAACATTCTCTGACATGTTACCTCATACCTGACTTTTCCGGCGCCGCTATTGTCGGAAAAACGGGATCTTGCAGGAAAAGCGAGATCTCGCTTATTTCACCACCGTTTTAACCGTTTTTCGTTCCATTTGATCCAGATCTGAGCTAGGGTGATCCTTAAGCTCATATTTGATCGGTTTATACCCGATTCCATCTGGATCTCATAACTTTAACGGTTTAAGGTGTCGACTCGTCGTTTTACGACCTGATCTAACGGGTTTAAATCGCTACAATATCATGCTATCATTACCACGGGATGGAAATTGATTCTTCTTGGTTTCGGCTAGAGAGAGAAAGTATGGTGAGAGAGAGCTAAGTGTGTGTTTTGGGTGGTGTATGGAATGGAATGAAAATGAATGGATTAAAGCATAATTATGGTTTATATATTATGGGTCATGGGCTTGAGCCCATGGTCCATCTTCCTCCCTTTCTAATCCAAGTTCATTACCCATATTAGTTAACCCAACACAAGCCCGACTCATAATAACTCCTACTGTATTTTATTATTTCACCACTAACCCGAGTAAACTTTCCCACCAATTTAAATAATATTATTTTAGAATTTTCGGGATGTTACAAATAATTACACTAAAAATCATTATCTTCTTTTCTTTGTCGTTTTCAATTAAATAATATTTTTCTATACTTTTATTATTACATTTTATCTCTCTCCACTAACAACCATTTTCAGAAAGTAGTAAAAAATTAATTGTCGTTAACAGTAACTTTTCAAATATACAAAAAAATCATTGCATTTTCTCTCCCATTCACTCACAACACCTTAAATCAATTCTTACATTATAAGCATCTCCCTCATATAACATGAGGGATAATATGTGAATGATCTAATGAAGTATTGTGACATGCGTGACACTGAAGGATAGAAAAATAAATTATAGTTATACAATTGAAATGGTTATAACTTATAACCTATAAGTGAATTAAATAAAGTTCATGTTAGAGGTGTAAACGAGCTGAGCTCGAGCTTGTCTAGGCTTGAGCATGGCTTGTGATTAGTGTTTCAAGCTTGATATCATCTGACTCGAGCTTTGGCTCATGAGTAGTTTTTCAACCTCAAGCTCTTGCTCGTGAGTATTTTTCTAAGCTCGAGTTTGGCTAAGGGTTGACTCGAATATTTATTAATTAGTTTACAAATATTTGTACCTACTTTTGTATATTTTAGTTATAATTGTTATATAACATAATGCATATATTGATGGCATTCATGATAACTATAGGTAAGTAAGACTTAGAAACATGTTATTTAATGTCATTGATGTCATTGATGATGCACATGTTAACGATATACACATGTATAGGCATGTAAAAAGTTGAAAAGAAAAGAAAACCACAATCAAATGGTAGCTTACACATATGCGTGTCGCCAGGATATTCACCGTATATTTATTCTGAAATTTATAAAAGACGTGCGAATTGATAAGGGACAACTTTATAGAACAGTGCCCAATTAGTTAGTTAATTGAAGTGAAAAACTATTAAAAATGAATATTATACTATTTTTATTTAATTTTACTTTTTAAGATTAAAAAAATAAATCAGGATTTTAAGTTTTTATATAAATTGAATTGTTTGATCATGTGTTTGTGAGTGAGACGATTCCTATACTAATAACCAACTCTTTTTTTATGCAAAGCGTATGAAGTCTATGTAATTATGCATCGCGTGTTTACAATAAAGTACAGTTATATATGCAATTATTCACCATATGTGTAAAATAACTGACAATTATGTATATAATTACGAACGATTATATTCATATTATTATGTTGTACAGTTGAACATGTTGAAACAGATCATGTATGGAAATTAACATCAACGCTATACACATATTAAAGACAATAACATGCTCAGGTGTTGACATAGTCCTCATAGGTGAAGCAACAGGAGTCGTGGCGTTCAGTAATGAAGCCTTCATCGGAGAACTTGTTTGAGCTTGACCTCCTCTAGCAGTGGTGACAATGACACCGATAAGCACTAGAACAAGAGTGTTTTTTCTATCCATGATGTAAAGAGAGAGATTTAGAGAGTGAAAGAGAAAAGAGGAAAGATATATAGAAACAGGTCGGAGATCATTAGTATAAGTAGTAAAGGAAAACATCATTTTAGAAAAGGCGTGTTTTAAATGCATGTTAAGATAACGATTAACCGACAAAATTTATCTTTGAAAAGGTAAATTACATTTTCCGCCATTTATATTTGGTGTTACTTATAGATTGTATCCTTTAACTTCATCAAGTACTAAAAATGTCCTTGGTTCATATATTGTCACAATTTTCCTTTTATTTTTCTACTAACAAGGGTTAAACTTGATCTCTTGGCCTTTTTTTTCAAATGAGCATTGTACCTTCGTTTAAAAGATTACATCAGCTAAAAAGAAAACAAAAGTTAATCTCTTTCTCTATACTATCTCTTTCTCCACACTCCTTCAAACCTTTTTCAAGTTACATCATCTTCACTTCATGGATTTATTCTTTTTCTCACACTTTTTATCAAATGTTGAATCATAGAGCTTACTTCGCCGTTAAAACTTGTGTATCATGCTTTCATGTCAGTGATTCTGCATCTGTTGTTGTTGCTTAAATGTCGTATTCCTCCTCGTCAAGCTGGTAACGGTCGCCAACTTCATCATCTTCTACCCCAATGCCGACCAAATATGTAAGGACACTAAGTCGACATTTTAAGGGTAATCAAATTGATTATTACCGGTTTGTTGCAATACAAAAAAGATTCATGAGTGGGAATGGAATGATTTCCGGTCATGAAGAAATCCATGGACTTTGATCTCACAAAGCTTTCATTTTTGTTGGCCTTGTTGCAACAGGGAAAAGATTTAAAAGAGGGGGAAAAGAGAAGTGATTCATTATATTTCAATGATGGATCTTGTGATTTCATTAGATTTACTTATTTTTATTGTAAGTTTATATATAACAACTAGGGTATAGACCCGCATGACACGCGGATGGAATAACATGTCACTACAAAAAATCAATTTAAACATACGTTTAAGTTAATATACTACTTGTTCATATTTGTTACAAAAGTATTATAAAATTACATTGTCTTAAGATTCAAACTTCAAAATTACAATAACTTAATTTAAACAAAACCACCAAAAGACATTAACAAAAACACTAACCATGTTCTTTGATGTTAAAACATCATCAAAGTATTCAAAAGTTATACCAACACAAACTCTCATTTCCTAAACACCTGAAAAGTTATAAAAACAACACAATATTCAATTAAATTAAACTTAACATAACATGTTTAATAATTACTACTAACATATAAGCATTACAAAGTTGTTATATACAACCTACAATCTAAACTTCATAAATATAATTATTAGTTGGTCTAAAAAGATGTTGGCAATATACTTCTTTTATTAAATCTATCAACATTAACTAAAGCATTAATATATTACATTCTCCTTCATCATCGGACAACAAACTTTTCGGATAACCATCATAATCACTTTCATAGTTTGTACATTCGGCTAACCATTTAACCTTCAAACCCACCTCCCTTTCCAATTCAAGATGTGCAATTTCTTTTCTATGATTAGGTAACTTCAACATATCTAGCTCTCTCAAAAGGAACAAATCATCACATGACAATAGTTGTTTAGGATTCAAATTTTTATACTGGTCATTCTCAAACTTGATAAAAACTTTGTTTTTATTAGGATAAAAAAACCAATCCCTAACATGTTCAAATGGTAAAACATCTTGGTGAAGATCATCAAGGTAATGATGTAAAAGATTAATGAGATTGGTTTCCTCTATACATGGAGAAAGTTTCCGAACACCAATCTCATGAATCTGATGTTTAAGGAGGTTATTAAACATCATCACGGTCCAATGTTATCTTTGTGTATCATGAGGAAATCGCTAAACAGGAATTCATACTTACGTAAAACCCTAGAAAACTTACAATTGACAATGGTAGACATTTTTAGCAATTAATTTTGTTATGAAAAACTTTAGAGTGTAAAAGAAGAAGATGATGATGATGAATTAAATTGATAATTATAAAATATAAAAACGAAGTGACGGTTTAGTTTTCCAAAGATCTAAATGATTATATCTATCTAATAAGTATATGATGTGTATAGTTACCCTATATTTGTAATATTTTATTAGATATTATATTTACTATTTTAAATACTTTAACTTAAAATTGAATAACAATTTTTATTTTGTATATATTAACATTAAATATTTATTTATAACTTAATAACAATTTTTAAGATATGATAAGAAAAAAAAATACAAAACGTTTTAGAACTACATAAAAAAAAGTATAAAACAAAAAAAGTTGCCTGATAACTATAAGTGTAGAATAGAACAATTCAAATACATGACAAATTTACTATTTATCATTCTACGTTTTCAAAAATCTCCTTGTACACAACATTTGTTGTTTTATTTGTAAGCTTTGATTCTTTGTCGAGTATCACTAACTTAATACCATCTCGACTCTTCACTCTTGACAAAGCCACATAAAGCTGACCATAGGAAAATACGGGATCTTAAGATACAATCCAACTCTTGACAATGATTGACCTTGACTTTTGTTGATTGTCATGGCAAAACATACGGAAATAGGAAACTATCTTCTTTTTAATTTGAAAGGAAGTTTCTTATCAGTTGGTGTAAGGCTTACTCGACTAATTAAAGTGCGATATCCTATATTCGTACCGGAGACAACTTTAGCTTCAATTACACGTCTACCGAGACTAACGACTTGAAGGCGTGTTCCATTGCACAAACCCTTTTTATGATTAATATTCCTTAATAGCATGATGGGACACCAACTTTAAGAACCAATATATGATTAGGCATTCTTGACATCATTAAATCATTTAACAAATCAGGGAAGTACAACTATGGATCAACAGCGTCTGAAACGTCTTCACATTCAGCTAAACTGTCGGAACTTAGATACTCGACTTCCTCACCAGGAAAGAGGGTTAACATACGTTCGTTAATTTCTTGAACCACCTCATTCAAAGGTGCAAGCAGTGCGCGATCTTGAAAGTAAGTAAGTTCGTTGAATCTATCTAATATATTAGGATATACAAAGCTTATTAAATCACCAATCGGATCAACTGAGTTCAATATCAAGAGATCGTCTGGAATATCAATAACCGGCTCTCCGTCATTTGGACCACCCAACCTTCCTTGACTTATGTCTAACAACCAATCAGCAAACTATTTGATGTTTTCAACGTTTGAAGATCCTCATGTTCTTAGTTAGTTTAAGAACCTTACAGTTTGACCAGATATAAGAATAATTGATGCAAGCATTGACACATTCATTTCTGGTATCGTTCGTTACAACGGGCAAAATTTGCCAAAAATCACCACCAAAAACAACAACATTACCTCCAAAAAGTGCTTCGGAAGTATTTGCAGAATCACCCTTCATAACATCGTTTAAAGTTATGTCCAAAGCTTCGAAAGCATGCTTATGAATCATTGGTGCTTCATCCCAAATTATTAAGCTTGTCTTTTTCAATAATTCATAGACTTCGGTATTTCCTTTAACCTAATTATAAGAAAAAGAATATATATATATATATATATATATATATATATATATATATATATATATATATATATATAACGTAAGATATTTTAAAGTAAAATTTTTTTCGAATAACAAATAAAACCATATATAATAAAAAAAAGGATTCATATTAAAAGTAACGGAAAGTAGGTTGCAATATTACCGGACAAATGGAATCTTCGGTCAAATTAATGGGTATTAAAAATCTGGAATGTGTTGTTCTTCTACCCTTCAAAAGCAAATAAGCTATACCACTTGAAGCAACATTCAACACGACTTCTCCCTTTGACCTTATTGATGCAGATATGGTCTTCCATAAATATATTTTTCCAGTACCACCATAACAATAAACAAAAAACACGCTACCTTTTTTATCAACCAAAGCATTCATTATTTCATTATAAACACCTCTCTGTTCATCAGTTAACGAATCAAATAGATTATTAAATTCGTTATTCATGGTCTCGGTATCATATGAAAGCTCTTCCAACATCAACGAATTAGTTGCTCTTGAAATTGTTTCCATATATGGAAAAGGCATTTGTTGATGTCTTCTAAGACTGGAGTTGTTGCAAATTAAAAAATTTTCAATTTCCATGAGTGCTAAGTTTTTTAGCTACTCTTCATTAAGAATCAACCTTGAAAATAATTTAAGAAGCTACTTAAATTAATATATAATAAATATTTATTGATATTGCATATTTGGCATAATTGAAAACATTACAAAAAACATAAATCGTAACAGGGTTGTTTTGATCTTTTTGTTGTTTGTATAGTATACCGTCAACTAAAAGTTGCCAAGTACTTTCCCAAACAAAATGAGGTCTAGATAAACTATAAGTAATTAACATCGTAGCAAATAAATTCCTTAAATAATATCCGGTAGAAGTATGACTTGATTCTTCAATTGCTTCTATGTATTCCTTATCATCATCTAAAAGACCTCTTTTGTAACATGCATCTCGAAAAGTTTCAAACACAACTCCATCAACTGTTCGAATGTCTTCAAAACATTCAGGACCTTTAACCTTATTTAATAATATTCTTATATAGTAAGCCTCGTTGAATTTTGGTGGAACAGCATGAACTCTACCGATTGCAAAACCCCTTAGCCTCGGTTCCTGTAACGATTCCGGCAAATTCAGGTATACCCTAGCCGGTATATACTATTTACGTGTTATTTAATACTGAATATATGAATTATAATGTGTATATACGAGTATGTATGATTCACGGTACGAATTATACTCGATTATACCGTTAATCGTATTGGAAGTATGGTTAACCGATTGACGGTTATCGAAACCCGAATGAATCGGAGATTACATTATAGACGAAATATATAATGTTTAGTGATGTTTACGAAGTATTAAAGCTTCGGGATAAGTGAATTAAAGCACAGAAAAGAGTTTTCGATTTAATGGTACGTCGGTACGTTAAACGAAACCTTTAATACCAAACCAATCAAGAGGTGATCGATCAAGCCGAAAAAGATGCACAATTACCGACAATATGATGTGTTAAGTCAATAAATGTCATGGTTTAAGTTTTTAAAGTTTTTAAATCAGTTTTATATAAATTTCATTTTTAAGCCGAAAAACGACCGTTTTGGCCTCGTTTTAAGCCGAATTAAACCTTTAACCGAAAAACGAACTGAACCAGATTATCCAAAACATTATCCAGATTGCGTAATCTGAACTTGTGGCCAAGATTGGAGGTGTGGGCCTCACCCCACCCTCCTTATTACACCGATCGGACCAAGGGGTTTCCCCCTTGGCTTCCATTTTTTTTTTCTATCATCCCAACTCCCCAATTCTCTCAACCCTTCAAACATTCATCCAACTTCCCTTTGATTTATACCAAGAAACCGAGGTAAAGATCGGATTATAGTCGTGTTCATCTTCTTTTCTCGAGTCATTTACAAGAAAATGAGGTTTCAAATGAAAAATGGGTGAAAACCCGAGATGAAACCGATTCTTGCATGATCAAGTGATGTATACAAGTTACACAAGGGATCTTGGTCCAAGAAAGAAGTTAAAAGAGTCAAAAACGAATTTCTACGGTTAAAATCTTTGTTTTGATGTCTTAACCGAAACCATGAAAGAAATGGCTTGATTGTGGGTATAACTTGCTTGGTGTGGTGTTGTTGTGCTTGTAGGTGTTATATCTAGTTGCTAGCAAAGGCTAGAAAGCAAGATCTTTGCGATCTAAAGCTAGAAACACAAGGTAGTTCGGTTTTTCGTATGATTTATATGATTTGGACAGATTGTGATAGACTTAGATTTGGGACATGAAATTTCACAGAGATGATCTACACATGAAAATATGAGATCTGTGAAAATTTGGTAATTTTTGGATAAAGGATAAATATTTGGTGAATTTAATGCTCGGTTTTGGCTAAAAATGATGAAAAATAGTTAAACATCATGAACAATTCTGGAAAATTCCAGATAAGCTTTTTATAACATATAAAAGTCACACACAAAATTTCAGATCCGTTGGAGAAGTCTAAGTAGGCTTTTCGGTAAAACGAGTTCTAAGGTTTTCTAGCTCGGTTTTGGTGAAAATGGCATGAAAAATGAGATTTTGGTTCTGGAAAAATTACAGGGAACTATGTGGATGGCAGGGGTCATCCCAGAAAAATTTGGGATTTTTCTAAGGTCGTTTGGTATTTTCGACATATTTGGTGTTTAAATGACGTTTAAAAATAGATAAATAAATGTTAAATATAAAAATTAATTCCGGAAATATTTTTATAAAATTCCTTACTATCAAAAAGTGATTTGTGCAAAATTTCAAGATCCGAGACTAAACGGATAATTATTTGTGCTAAAAAGAACATAAAAACAAACTTTTAAAGCTTAAAACGCGTAAACCGGCAAAGTTCGCCTAAGCGAGCTGACCGGTGTATAAAAACCCTAACAATGGACTATTTTCATGAAACTAAGTTAATCAAGTAAAAATAAATCATCCGAAAATAATTCGGATGATTTGGGTAATTTTACCCGATTTAGCAGTTTCCGGTGTATTAAAGACGGAAACGGGCCCCGCGGCCAAACGGGGTGTCTAAACCGAGCTCTAATTTCACCACTTTAATTAAAATATCGATAACAACTATTTTCGGGTCGTGTGTGACCAAACTTATTTTTGAAACATAAAAACGGATAACCGTGCTAGGTACGCAAAACGGGGAAAACATAATAATAATAATTTTGACGTTTAAACTCTAAGAAATATCACAATCTGAGTCCTGAGAAGTGTCTCTGGGTTAACATTGTCCCCGGATCGAGTACAGTACTGGGTTAACAATGTCCCCAGATATACCGGTTGACACGGATTTAATTCATGGAAATTGTATAGTAACGACTTAGGTATCATATTACAGATTCAGGCTCATAGCTGTTCACTGTACTACATACTAACTCACGAGAAGGTGAGTTTCACGAGCCCCTTTTTACTGAACTGTTTTAAATATTTTCCCGGGGCGGAAAGCATGTTTCTATTAAAATGTTTAAGTACATGCTGATCTCCTGGAAATGAATGTATTTATATAATGTTTATTGTTCGGGAATCGTACGGTAATGTATTAAGATGGTAATTGTCTGAGTTGCTAACATTGTAAGGCCCGAAACAGTGTTCTGGGTTAACAGTGTCCCCAGAGGTTAGTAAATGGGTTTCTGGGTTAACAGTGTCCCCAGAGGGTATTAAATGTGTTTCTGGGTTAACAGTGTCCCCAGAGGTTATTAAATGTGTTTCTGGGTTAACAGTGTTCCCAGAGGTTATTGGATGTGTCTCTGGGTTAACAGAGGTTTCACTTGTGGGCTCAGCATAATTACATCGCTAATATATGGTTATTATAATGATTTGTCATCGTTTACTTAAATTAGTGAAACTCACCAACTATTCGTAGTTGACCCGTTTTCTTTACATGTTTTCTAGGTACACCCAAATTGGAATGAGTGATACGTGCTTGATGATGTGTGCTATTTTGTGGAAACTTAAGGATCTTTATTTTGTATTAAATATGTTAATGTGCTATCGGTAAAACTTATATGTTAACGCCTAGACGGTAACGAAACTCGGAACAATGTAATACGTTGTAAATTAATGTAGTGGTGTTTTCTTTTTAAGCAATGCTGTTGATATCAGATGCGTCTGTCGCACCCCTTTTACGTTTCCGCTGCGGTTGCGGGGTGTTACAGAACTTGGTATCAGAGCCATTGGTTATAAAGAATTAGGATGTCTTTAAAAAGATACCTAAAATATAACCAGTAGCTCAAGTATTATAGGATCTGAATATCAACTAATAATTTATAGTGACGAGATCTGGATAAACTCGGATGGACAAGTGAGTTATTATGGTCCGGAACATAATAACAGACTTGTCTGCACGAGGGAATTCAGGGGAAGTCACGGAGGACTTTAATAGGTAAAATTGGCAACATATGTGTAAATATATGATAATATTGTTATGTGGTAAAGTTGTATAAGTAAGTGTATATTAATTTGATTATGGTTTACACTATGGAAAGAACTATATGTTTGATTAACTTGTGTGCAGGTAAGAATGTCGAGGACTCATAGTTTATCGGTGGAGGAGGACCCGGAGGAAGTCAGCTCTGGGAACTCTGGGAGTCTACGCATATCATCCAGCTCTGAGCCTAGCGAGGCTAGTCGTAGGAGCTCTAGCCAGTCCTCCCCAGTCAGGATTGTCAGATCCCCCACCCCACCCGCACCACGAGCCACCCCTATCCCTCCCGGATACGGACCCCGCCTCACGGCGCGGATCAGTGTCCCGCATGTCCCACCTACCTCTCCCCCACCCAGACCTACTACCCGTCGGGGCGAGTCCTCCCACTCCCAGCCCGAGCCTGTGACTCCACCTGTGTGGGGTCTCCCTAGGCAGGAAAGGGACGCGGCGGCATGGCTTCGAGTGCTCACCGAGCAGGTGAATGAGCACTCCGCCGCCTTGACAGTGGGAGTGCAGAGGCGGATGTATCTGGGGGACTGCATACTGGACCACCAGTATGCGATTGCGCAGCTAAGGAGGGAGTGCTCATACTCCCAATTGATGATTGATCGGTTAGAGGCGCCGGTCCGGGGTGTATTGGCAGTGATAGTGGTGTTGGTGGCAATGATGGTGTGGTGGGATACCACCGTGTTTAGTGATGTTAGGATGGTAGAAGTCATGGACCGCTTTTTGATACTCTGTGTAAGCAGTTAGTGGTGATGCTAACATAGAGTGAATCTTGGGTAGTTATAATACAACCACCGGCCCTTAGGGGGTCTCTTTTGGGGTATATCATTATAGATACTTTTGGGTATCATTCAAGCACTGACCCATTGCGGGTTATGTCGAGATGATGCCGACATAGGCCCTATGTATGAAAACTTAACCTATGTAATGATGACAGGAAAGTATGTGAACTGACGTTGATGTAATATGTACTGATGTTTATTAATGAATGGAATGTGGGTTGTGTGTTATGATTGGAACTTGTATTAATTATATGAATTTTCTTGATGTTGTGTAGAATGGCACCAAAACGATCAGCTCAAATGTCGGAAGTAGATGTGAGCCGTTTGATTGCTCAACAGTTAGAGGCGGCGATACCGGATATAGTATCGTGCATCGCCGCCAGTATTAACAATTCGACCAATCCAACCCCTCCGAGCAATCAAACGACCACCAATAACGATGGGGAACAAAATGCTAATCCTCCACAGAACGATAACACGATTCCGAGTAAGACGCACCGCCTAGGGTGGTCGTTACGGACAGTAATGGCCCTATACCAACTGTAGAAACGAACCGCACTGGGCCGATTCCTGCATCCAGGGGTTGTTCAATCAAAGACTTTATGTTGTGCAAACCCCTAGAGTTTAGCGGGTCTGAAGGACCAAATGGGTTGGTTAAGTGGATCGAGAAAATAGAATCCGTTGTGAATATCAGCAACTGCCCCGAGGATTGTGTTGTTAAGTATGCTACCTGCACATTCACGGACCATGCCTTGACATGGTGGAACACGATAGTGCAGACTCGCGGTCAGGCGGCGACAAACCGCATGACCTGGACAGAGCTCAAGGCTCTTGTACTGGGACATTTCTGCCCGAAAAATGAATTGCAGAAATTAGAAAACGAATTGTGGAACCTGGAGATGCAGGGGGCAGACCACTTGGGTTATACGAACCGATTTAATGAATTGTCGCGATTGGTACCGTGGTTGGTCACCCCTGAGTCAAAGAGGCTGGAGCGTTATATATGGGGACTAACTCCAGTAGTAAGGAGTATAGTCAACGCTGGGGGACACCAGACGTTTGAGGGTGCGGTGACGCAAGCTTGTATTGTCACATACGACTTCGTGAGGAGTGGGTCACTGAAGGTGGCAGGAGAGTCTGCCGGAGGGAAGCGAGGTACGTATGATAATAGGACCCCGGGGAAGCAGCAAGACAAACGTGCTAGGCCCGCTGCCCAGAACTACGCCATGACTAGTTCAGGCGGAAGGCAAGAACCGCAGAAGGGAACTTCCTGGATTACCACCAACCCGACAGGTCGAATTCAGAATCGACTTATTACCTCAAGCTGGCCCTGTTGCTAAGGCGCCCTACCGACTTGCACCATCCGAGATGCAAGAATTATCCAACTAGTTGCAAGAATTGTTGGATAAAGAATTTATACGTCCCAGTTATTCCCCGTGGGGTGCACCTGTACTATACGTGAAAAAGAAGGACGGGAGCCTTAGAATGTGCATTGATTACAGGGAATTGAACAAGTTAACAATCAAAAATAGGTACCCTCTTCCCCGAATTGATGACTAGTTCGACCAACTACAAGGTGCGAGCTACTTCTCAAAAATAGATCTTAGATCGGGATACCATCAGGTTAGAATTCAGGAGGAGGATATCCCAAAAACAGCATTCCGGACTCACTACGGCCATTACGAGTTCTTAGTTATGCCTTTTGGGCTAACAAATGCGCCAGCAGTGTTCATGAATCTCATGAATCGAGTCTGTAAACCCTACCTCGACAAATTCGTCATCGTGTTTATTGACGATATTTTGATATACTCGAAGAGCAAAGAAGAGCACGAGCAACACTTAAGATTAATTTTAGAACTTCTTAATCAGGAGAAGTTATATGCAAAATTCTCCAAGTGTAACCTCTGGTTACAAGAGGTGCAATTCCTCGGTCACGTTATAAACCATCAAGGAATACACGTTGATCCGAGTAAGGTTGAAGCAATTAAGAATTGGCAAGCGCCTAAATCTCCAAAAGAAATCCGCCAATTCTTAGGCTTAGCTGGATATTATCGTCGATTTATAGAGAACTTTTCCAGCATCGCCCAACCTTTAACCCTTCTGACCCAAAAGGATCGAAAGTATGAGTGGAGTGAAGAGCAGGAAACGGCGTTTCAAACGCTAAAACAAAGATTGTGCCAAGCGCCGATCTTAAGTCTCCCCGACGGAGACGATGGTTTTGTCGTGTATTGTGACGCATCCCGTAGAGGGTTAGGATGCGTGTTGATGCAGAATAATAAGGTCATAGCCTATGCTTCCAGACAGTTAAAAGTACACGAGAAAAATTACACTACTCATGACTTAGAACTAGGAGCGATTATCTTCGCACTTAAAATCTGGAGACATTATCTCTACGGTACAAAGTGCACCATCTTCACCGATCATAAAAGTTTGCAACACATATTCGATCAGAAAGAACTGAATATGAGGCAACGAAGATGGGTCGAGTTATTAAGCGACTATGACTGTGACATCCGTTATCACCCCGGCAAGGCTAACGTCGTAGCCGATGCCTTGAGTAGGAAGGATCGGATTAAGCCATTGCGAGTGCGAGCGCTGGGGATGATAGTCCGGTCGAACCTTTCGGACCTGGTTCGAGTCGCTCAACGCGAGGCGTTGAAAGAGGAACAATGGGAAAAAGAGGGACTTTACGGTAACGAGAAGAATTTCGAACAGCGCGTGGACGAAATTCTCTATTTCAAAAATCGGATTTGGATCCCGACCCTCCATGACCTTCGTGAATTAATCATGGACGAAGCGCATAAATCGAAATATTCCATACATCCAGGATCGGATAAGATGTACAAGGATGTGAAGGAATACTACTGGTGGCCGGGTATGAAAAAGGATATAGCCACGTATGTCGGTAAGTGTACGACTTGTGCGAGGGTTAAGGCGGAGCACCAGAAGCCCTCGGGAATGTTACAACAACCGGAAATTCCTGAATGGAAGTGGGAGCAGATCACGATGGATTTTGTGACACATCTCCCCAAGACGTCCCGAGGACATGATGCAATTTGGGTAATCGTGGATCGATTAACCAAATCGGCACATTTTATTCCGATTAGAAATTATTATAACACTGAGAGACTTGCGCAGATTTATATAAATGAAATGTGTCTCGTCATGGTATACCCATCTCGATCATCTCCGATCGGGATAGCCATTTCACCTCCAATCTTTGGCAAGCTGTCCAAGAGGCGTTGGGAACGCGTATTGATCTAAGCACAGCTTACCACCCTCAGACCGATGGTCAGTCTGAGAGGACCATTCAAACCCTGGAGGATTTGCTTCGTGCGTGCGTACTGGATTCTAAGGGAAATTGGGATCAACATCTCCCACTTGTTGAATTTTCTTATAATAACAGTTACCATAGCAGTATAAAGGCAGCACCTTATGAAGCATTGTATGGACGGAAGTGCCGATCACCACTCTGCTGGACTGAAGTGGGCGACACACAGGTTATTAGATCAGATCTGGTCCAGGAAACGACCATCAAAGTCCTTGAAATTAAGAACAATCTGAAGGCCGCACGGGATCGGCAGAAGAGTTATGCCGATACCCGTAGAAAACCGTTATCATTTGAGAAAGGTGATAAAGTGTATTTGAAAGTATCACCTTGGAAAGGAGTAGTCAGATTTGGAAAGACGGGGAAGTTAGCCCCTAGATACATTGGACCATTCGACATTACTGCAAAAATCGGTCCTGTAGCATACCGATTAGAACTGCCTGATGAACTGAGTGCAGTTCACAATGTGTTTCACGTGTCGAACTTGAAAAGGTGTCTGTCGGATGAGACATCGGTGTTACCCTTAGAGGGTGTCCAAATAAGTGATAAGCTTAATTTCGTAGAGGAACCCATAGAAATAGTGGACGGGAAAATCAAGCAACTTAGACACAATAAGATCTCGTTGGTCAAAGTTAGATGGAACTCGCAACGAGGCCCAGAATATACATGGGAACGGAAGGACGAATTTCGGAAGAAATACCCCCACCTATTTCCTCAAAAGGAAGTAGTTGACGCATAAAATTTCGAGGACGAAATTTTTGTAACGGGGGGAGAATGTAACGATTCCGGCAAATTCAGGTATACCCTAGCCGGTATATACTATTTACGTGTTATTTAATACTGAATATATGAATTATAATGTGTATATACGAGTATGTATGATTCACGGTACGAATTATACTCGATTATACCGTTAATCGTATTGGAAGTATGGTTAACCGATTGACGGTTATCGAAACCCGAATGAATCGGAGATTACATTATAGACGAAATATATAATGTTTAGTGATGTTTACGAAGTATTAAAGCTTCGGGATAAGTGAATTAAAGCACAGAAAAGAGTTTTCGATTTAATGGTACGTCGGTACGTTAAACGAAACCTTTAATACCAAACTAAGCAAGAGGCGATCGATCAAGCCGAAAAAGATGCACAATTACCGACAATATGATGTGTTAAGTCAATAAATGTCATGGTTTAAGTTTTTAAAGTTTTTAAATCAGTTTTATATAAATTTCATTTTTAAGCCGAAAAACGACCGTTTTGGCCTCGTTTTAAGCCGAATTAAACCTTTAACCGAAAAACGAACTGAACCAGATTATCCAAAACATTATCCAGATTGCGTAATCTGAACTTGTGGCCAAGATTGGAGGTGTGGGCCCCACCCCACCCTCCTTATTACACCGATCGGACCAAGGGGTTTCCCCCTTGGCTTCCATTTTCTTTTTTCTATCATCCCAACTCCCCAATTCTCTCAACCCTTCAAACATTCATCCAACTTCCCTTTGATTTATACCAAGAAACCGAGGTAAAGATCGGATTATAGTCGTGTTCATCTTCTTTTCTCGAGTCATTTACAAGAAAATGAGGTTTCAAATAAAAAATGGGTGAAAACCCGAGATGAAACCGATTCTTGCATGATCAAGTGATGTATACAAGTTATACAAGGGATCTTGGTCCAAGAAAGAAGTTAAAAGAGTCAAAAACGAATTTCTACGGTTAAAATCTTTGTTTTGATGTCTTAACCGAAACCATGAAAGAAATGGCTTGATTGTGGGTATAACTTGCTTGGTGTGGTGTTGTTGTGCTTGTAGGTGTTATATCTAGTTGCTAGCAAAGGCTAGAAAGCAAGATCTTTGCGATCTAAAGCTAGAAACACAAGGTAGTTCGGTTTTTCGTATGATTTATATGATTTGGACAGATTGTGATAGACTTAGATTTGGGTCATGAAATTTCACAGAGATTATCTACACATGAAAATATGAGATCTGTGAAAATTTGGTAATTTTTGGATAAAGGATAAATATTTGGTGAATTTAATGCTCGGTTTTGGCTAAAAATGATGAAAAATAGTTAAACATCATGAACATTTCTGGAAAATTCCAGATAAGCTTTTTATAACATATAAAAGTCACACACAAAATTTCAGATCCGTTGGAGAAGTCTAAGTAGGCTTTTCGGTAAAACGAGTTCTAGGGTTTTCTAGCTCGGTTTTGGTGAAAATGGCATGAAAAATGAGATTTTGGTTCTGAAAAAATTACAGGGAACTATGTGGATGGCAGGGGTCATCCCAGAAAAATTTGGGATTTTTCTAAGGTCGTTTGGTATTTTCGACATATTTGGTGTTTAAATGACGTTTAAAAATAGATAAATAAATGTTAAATATAAAAATTAATTCCGGAAATATTTTTATAAAATTCCTTACTGTCAAAAAGTGATTTGTGCAAAATTTCAAGATCCGAGACTAAACGGATAATTATTTGTCCTAAAAAGAACATAAAAACAAACTTTTAAAGCTTAAAACGCGTAAACCGGCAAAGTTCGCCTAAGCGAGCTGACCGGTGTATAAAAACCCTAAAAATGGACTATTTTCATGAAACTAAGTTAATCAAGTAAAAATAAATCATCCGAAAATAATTCGGATGATTTGGGTAATTTTACCCGATTTAGCAGTTTCCGGTGTATTAAAGACGGAAACGGGCCCCGCGGCCAAACGGGGTGTCTAAACCGAGCTCTAATTTCACCACTTTAATTAAAATATCGATAACAACTATTTTCAGGTCGTGTGTGACCAAACTCATTTTTGAAACATAAAAACGGATAACCGTGTTAGGCACGCAAAACGTGGAAAACATAATAATAATAATTTTGACGTTTAAACTCTAAGAAATATCACAATCTGAGTCCTGAGAAGTGTCTCTGGGTTAACATTGTCCCCGGATCGAGTACAGTACTGGGTTAACAATGTCCCCAGATGTACCGGTTGACACGGATTTAATTCATGGAAATTGTATAGTAACGACTTAGGTATCATATTACAGATTCAGGCTCATAGCTGTTCACTGTACTACATACTAACTCACGAGAAGGTGAGTTTCACGAGCCCCTTTTTACTGAACTGTTTTAAATATTTTCCCGGGGCGGAAAGCATGTTTCTATCAAAATGTTTAAGTACATGCTGATCGCATGGAAATGAATGTATTTATATAATTTTTATTGTACGGGAATCGTACGGTAATGTATTAAGATGGTAATTGTCTGAGTTGCTAACATTGTAAGGCCCGAAACAGTGTTCTGGGTTAACAGTGTCCCCAGAGGTTATTAAATGGGTTTCTGGGTTAACAGTGTCCCTAGAGGGTATTAAATGTGTTTCTGAGTTAACAGTGTCCCCAGAGGTTATTAAATGTGTTTCTGGGTTAACAGTGTTCCCAGAGGTTATTGGATGTGTCTCTGGGTTAACAGAGGTTTCACTTGTGGGCTCAGCATAATTACATCGCTAATATATGATTATTATAATGATTTGTCATCGTTTACTTAAATTAGTGAAACTCACCAACTATTCGTAGTTGACCCGTTTTCTTTACATGCTTTCTAGGTACACCCAAATTGGAATGAGTGATATGTGCTTGATGATGTGTGATATTTTGTGGAAGCTTAAGGATCTTTATTTTGTATTAAATATGTTAATGTGCTATCGGTAAAACTTATATGTTAACGCCTAGACGGTAACGAAACTCGGAACAATGTAATACGTTGTAAATTAATGTAGTGGTGTTTTCTTTATAAGCAATGCTGTTGATATCAGATGCGTCTGTCGCACCCCGTTTACGTTTCCGCTGCGGTTGCGGGGTGTTACAGTTCCCATTTACGTAATTGTTTTTCCAAACAAACTTTGTTGGAAACTCAGAGTATGTGAGACTCTTTGCAAGGTCATTGTCCTTATTACACTCAAACCAACCCATAAACATCGAAGAAGCATTAGTTGTTTTGTTTAAAATTTCTTCATATCTTCGTTAGCACCATATATTACCTGTTGTTCACCGGGTAAATGAAAAGCAAGCCTCATAACAGACAGAAGCCTATAATGCATGTCAAGGGCGAATATCCTCCATGCTACCTCGCATGCAGAGACATATCTGCAATCATAAATCGCTTTGATTTCATCTAAACTAGTATCTTCGTTATCACCATTGTTATTTTGTACAAGCGAAATTGTTGCTCGGTCTGGACCCTTATTAATGTATTTAAACAAATACTTTATAGATCCATCTTGATTGCACCACTCAACGTTAGCATGTGCTTGAAATTTTTTTAATAGAGTGTGGTTGTATGGAACAACACTTTTATTATCCATCATTATATTTGACTTAACAACATATTGGCCGTTATCTCTTCTTTTGTACACCGAAAAACCTTGAGAATCAACCATTGTCTCATCATTAAAAATTCTAGGAAAATTTTTGGAGCATTTTTTGTTTACCATGCAGGTGCACTTCGGGTTAGTATCACCACATGGACTGTGAATCATATGATTAGGCACAAGTTTGTATAGGTCTGGATCACTGTCTTTGTTTGGAATCTCAGCAGTAATAAATTTATCTACATCTTTTGGATTATGAATCTTACTACCTGGATGCAAAAATATGCAAATATGGGCGTGCGATAGACCCCTTTTTTGAAACTATATCGTGTAAACAACTGCAAGAAAGATAATAAAAGTAAATATATAACACTTTTAAATATTATTAACATTTTTAATATATGCAAGTAGCTCTTTTATTATTATTGTATATTCATAACATTAAATAAAATTACCTTCTTGAACCTTTCCAAACAAAGACTTATCCTTCACCAACTTAATCATTGCATCAAGCTTGAGCTTAAAAAGCCAACATAATATATCAGGTCTATCCTCCGATTTTAACGTTGTATCCTTAAGAAATCTTTTAACTTCTGGCCAATTGGGATTACATGTTATGGTTATGAAAAAATCGGGATAACTGAACCATCTACAAATACACATAGCGTCTAGATAATTTTGCATCATATATCTTGCTCCGCCAGTAAATGAGGATGGTAGAATAACACGTTGACCAGCCGTTGAAACATCAGTATTTCCAACAGATTACATACCTCGTAAACTTTGGTAAGTATCACAACTAAGTTCATGTTGTTTACCGCGTATAAAATGTAATCTTTGAGCCTCAATCATCGTATATTCGTCAACTAAAATTTGCTGAAACAAACGCCTACCATTTAATACGGTTGAAAACGTATTTGGCTTATCTTGAATACGATAAGCAAAATACTCACGCATTGTAACCTTCTTGCGTGTTGCGGTTGATGAACATGAAACATTCTTATGAAGTATATTAACCTGATAACAATCCTCGCCAAAAGGATGAAACAAAGGGTATTGAAGAGGTGTATATGATGGATGAAGTTCACTGATACGCTTTAACGAACCAGATTTCTTCGTAACAATTATATCTCTGTTATCAGCAGCGTCACCAATATCACCAACGATTAAAGCAGCAACTTCAGAACTGGATGGTAAGTTATATTGTCTAGCATCATGCTGTCTCGTTCCAATAATATGCAACTTCAAATCTAGTTGTGGGTTTTCTTCAAAACAATCTCGTACCATTCGATAAGCTTGGACCAAATGATTATTTGAATCTAACATTGTCTTCAAATAATTAATAATATGTTTTTCTTGCTCATCGACCTTTGAATTATTATCACTGCCCACAAAAATATTTTTAGTTTGATTAAATATAATAAAAATTATACTAAAAAATAATATCATAACCAAAGTTGAAGAATATCGTTAAAGTATTTACCCAAATACACGTTGACGGTTCGAAATCTCGTTTTCCGTGTCGTAAATGTAAAGTTGAGAAACCTGTGTTTTACGCCCATCTAACGATAAAAGACTTCCCAAACAATGATAGTTTTCACTGCTAAGTCGAAACGTATAAGGCGCATTGCCTCTATTTATGGAATGTCAATCTTTCCTCCCATAGACGTAAACGCAAACATCGAATTGAAACGTCTGATGTTTTTCAAGAAATACTTGCTCATGGCGCTTTCACCACGAAATAATTCAAGATAAGTTTCATATGGTTTTCTAACATCTGGAAGTTCGACTTTGCTATTATAACAACAAAGGGAAAAAGCTCCTTCTTCATTACTACTACTTGGTTTGTTAACTTCGGCTTTCCACAACAATGCATTGCAACTTGGGCACATAACGGATTGATTTCCATGATCAACATATTCTACAAAAATTAAAATATCGCGATCTGTAGTTACTTAGTGTAGATGAATAAATAATAATTGATTTAAAAATATGAAATATATATTATACCTGATGATATTCCTTTATAAACATCTAAAAAAATTTGATAACCAACAATTGTAGCATGTTCACTTAAATCAGCCATAGGTATAGGTACTATAAGAGTTCTTTTTCTTGACCTTCTACGAAAGGTCCCAGATGACTCAGGAATGTCATCAACAACACAAGGCGCGTTTGCTCCTTCCTTAATATTAATTTTAATTAGACGACCTGTTAATGATTAAATAAATAAAAGTTATTATAAAGGTTGTAAAAAAAATTTCGACAAATTAGACGACCATTTTCATGTAACTGTTTCATTTATTTAAAAAAACTTGCAACAAATTAAAATAATACTTATAAAGATAACGCAAAATACCTGAAGAGGTATTTTGTAGACCACTTTTGATCATGTCAACTGAAGCAGCTCTTTTGGCATCTAAAATTGATCGTCTTTCTTTCCTTTTGGATGCATCAGAGATCACAAATGGTGTACATGTTTGAGGATCTTGAATTATAAAGGTAATGATATCAATATTTAAGACTAAGCAAGCGTTTTAAAAAGGATTGTTAAAAATAAAAAGAGTATATGTAGTTGTGAAATATTTATAAATACTAACCGTTGTTTACTACATTTGAAGAGTAGACATTTGAAGTTGTTGATGGAGACACATTTTCCTTATTAGATTGTAAACACGTTACTTGTGTTAATAAAGGAATATTTCGCAAAGTGTCGAAGATCCGATTAACTGTATCATTTTACATATTAAACATAAACATGAGAAACAAAAATTGATAACCAAACTATATAGTCAACAACATTTTATTAACATACCAGGGACACAAGGATTAAAGAAGGAATATGTTGTATGCGGTTTAAATTTGCAGGATTAGATAAACCGTGGATATTTTTTTCGTAACCAATAACCGGTATATTAGAACCACCTGAATTAAACATAGTCAAATTTAGTTTTCATTTCAAAAAAAATTTTAATAAAAAATAATAATGTATTAAAGTTTACATACTTGCGATTTGGTTTCCGTTGTAAGTTGCAGATTGATTTCCGTTTATATGATATGGTAGTGTGACAATAGGTGATGCTTGATAATCCATGTAGTTTGTATTATTGGAAATGGTAGACAATGGTAAATGTTGACTTTCTACTAAAGTAAAATATTTTAAAAATTAATAAATTACCATTATTGCTTACTTAAAAAGAAATATAAACCATATACACCATATAAGTATATATAAGTGCTTAATTTAAAAAAAAAAACTCTAAACATTAAAAATAATACGTATAAGGAAAACACAAAATACCTGAGGAGTTATTTTGTAGACCAGTTTTCTTCCTGCCAACTGAAACAGTTCTTTTAGCATCTAAAATTAATCGTCTTTATTTCCTTCTGGAGGCAGCATGGTTCACACATGGTGTACATGTTTGAGGGTCTTGAAATTACAAATTTAATAATATGAATATTTAAGGCTAAGTAAATTAACCTAAAAACGATTTGTAAATAATATATATAGTATATTTTATGTGTGAAATATTTTTATATACTAACCGTTGTTTTCTACATTCGAAGAGTAGACACTTGAAGTTGCGATGTGGTTGCGGTTTAATTGATATGGTAGACTGACAATCGGTGTTGGTTGATAATCCATGTAGTTTGTATGATTGGAAATGGTAGACAATGGTAATCGTTGACTTTGGACTACATTATAAACATATTATAAATTACAAAATACACATTATTGGTTATTTAAATAAAATAGAAACTATATAACTATTCATAAGTGGGTAGAATCAACTGAAATTTTTTAACATACCACCATTAATTAACTTATTTTGAGAATATGAAGACCCTTCCTTTTTTCGTTTATTTTTGGATGTGGACATCTTGAAAAAAATATAGCAGACAAACCTTAGACGTGAATTAAGCAGACGTCAACGAACCCTATGATAGAAACATGGAGTAGTATAGATTAAACACTCAAAACACCATTAGATAACATGACTCAAAATCAAACTCATTGTCATTTAGGAATAGCGGAATAAAGTGTATATATATATATATATGAATTTTTATAAAACATCACAGCACTTATATATGTATTGATAAAGATTAAATTGTAAAGACCAAAACTGTGAAATATGTATCTGTGAAATAACCAAAAATTTACAGAAAATTATTGTTAAAGATAGATTGTGAGAAACTCTCATGGATCTAAAAATGAATGAAAACTTTTTTCAGAACATGTATGAAGAAACGATCCTTAACTTATTGTCTTGAGGAAGATACGTGTATAACAATAATCCAAATGATGGAAAAGTAATATGTTTGATTCTTGAAGATTAGAATGATTTATATGTCTATATATAGACAAATAATAATGTAATTTATGTTTATTTGAAAGGAAACAATAATGTAAGGCATATATTAGGGATACTTTATTATATGAGGTAATATGATCATCATTAACAATAAATATATGGAAGAAAAAAACAAATTTGTCGTGTTAATATATGAGAATTTTTACTGATATTATTGTTAATTGAATTCTTACTATTTGTAAATACTTAAGTTATAAGTATTTGTATAAAATAATAATAATAGTAATAAGATGTCATAAAGTCATAATCTATTAATCCTAGTACAAACCATACATAAAGAAACCAAAATAAGTCAATTAGTTACAAAACCTAACTGATAAACATAACATATAACAGGTTACCAAAGTGTACGGTCTAAAAGTTAATGTATAAACATAAAAAAACAACCCATGATAGAAATGTTCATAATTAACCAACAGCATCAGTGAGTATCAACGAATTAGTAGCATCATTGTACTTGAAAACAGCCAAACTTCCAATATGAAGACCATTAGACCGAACAAAAGCTAGCCAATGTCTAACCCGATATCTCTCATTATTACCATTGAGTTCAATAGCAATTTCAGTCGAGACATCAACACCATTTGGATTGATTAAAACCAAATCTGTTTCCACATCCAAGTTATTGTTCCGTGCAAACTCAAACGGCAAACGCTACAAAGAAAAATAAAATTACAAAGTTATGTGTTTAACCATCCATCACATTAAATTAAAAGACTTGTATAATATGAGTTTACTTACCAGCCTATCCCGTACAACCACTTCCAAACTGTTATCTTCTTGAACATGAGGAACAATAATATCCAAAACCGGCTCATCAATATCTTCCACACCAACATCAACTCCTATAGATATACATTTAAGTTATCAATGTATTAATAATATTAATTGTACTAAAATTTAGAAGATAAAAGAAAATGAATAAAACTACCTTCTAGTTGGAGGTGTTGTTCATATTCGTCATCACTTTCTATGTCTATAACCATTGGGATGATTGGTGGGACCGTTGTATACAAATTCATCATCAAAATTGACACGTTCAATACCACGACTATTAAAAACATACATTCTAAATGTCCACGTACCTTGAAGACGTTGAAACACCAAATAACCATTGACAGCCAGTTTACAATGAGCGGACATGTCTTCCCACATACAAGCGAAAGCAAATCTCTGAGTAGTCAGTTTGACACATTGGATGTATAGATTCCATAACATTCCATCAACAGACTGAGCAATGATCTCGTCAAATTTCCTGGCTCTAAACTAAAGTATTTTTTTAATCTGATCATCTCTCAATGGCTACAATAAATTATAAATAAAACAAAATAGATTAATAAAATAACATAAAACACTTTTTATTTTACAAATGCGATTGTTCACTATTTATTAAAAAAACCAACACCGTTACTTACAAGATATTTAAGAGTGGGATAACGAACCACAGCATCAAGAACCATGTCATCATATTCTGGATTATCTCTAACGTAAACGAATTTTCATTCATTTTCGTTAACGGGAGAAAAAACCAAGACATCTCTAAATATCAAACGATTGTCTTGAACAAATTGATTCCAGCCATTTTGAAAAACAAAACTTCCGTTTATAAATTCAATTTGAATAAACCAATCTTTTTCTTTGTGATACACTACAACCGGGTGCATATTAGCACCTGCTTCAAAAACTCTTTCACAGAACTCAGCCGGAAGTACCTTAAATAATATGGTTTGGTAGTTAAAGTATAATGCAAGAAACAAAACATCACTAAAATAGCTTGTTATTATAAGTTTACAAATACATACCGTCTGTCCATTCGAATTATCATAGAAAATGCAAACCGCAGGAATAACAATCTGTTTTGGAAAAAAAATTATAACTAAATTAATAATAAATATTACGCAATAAAATTATGACTAAATGATATCTTAATTTTTTTTTAATAATAAGCCCAATAGAAACATGTATATGCCAAAATCTTAATTAAACAAATCCATTAGCACATAACAATAATAACATAACAATCAACAACCAATAAGTTGATACTACCAAGCTGATAAAACAATGATCGATGTTTAATCACAAAAATATTACAGTTAACACCCTCAAGTATGCACAGAGATTAAAATAAAGTTTAAATAAGTTGAAGACGAACTAACTGAACAGCCTTAGGTTTATAACTAAAAACTAAACAACAAAAATAAAGATTCTGACTGTTTAGTGACATCTTCGATCACTTTAAATTAGGGCTAAAAACATAGGCACAGTTTCAATTAACAGAATGAAATTATTAGACAAAGTAATACTTACATTTTCCATATATTGAGATAAATATGAAACAGTTTGAAGTTCTGCAAATCGTCGATTAAATCTTTGTTCGCGTTGTCCGGCATAAACTACTGAAAAATCGAAGACAAATTATTTATTATGATAATTAACATAAATATAATTGAAGAGTCATTGATTTTAAAATTGATAAAATAAGATATCTATGGGCCTAAATTAATGGGATTATTCAAATGGATCATGTTAAAAACAAATAAACTTATGGGCAAATTAAAATATAATTAAATATTAAAAACTTATTTTTTTCTAAGATTTAAATTACGTTTTTTAAAAAACTTACTAATTTTAAAACACACAATATTGTAAAAAATATATTATTATATTTAAGGTGTAATCAACCAAAAACCATTTTCATATTAGACAAATCTAAGGTTATTGTAAATAAAAATTAATTTGGAATATAAATTATGTTTGTGTCATATTCAAAATGCATGACAGAGTCCTTATTAATAAATTATATATACAACAAAGAACCAATCATTAAGAAAAAATAACTCCAAACATAAATATAATTAAACATTCAAATAAGGATAAATCGTTCAAAACAACCAAGTAGCAGTGGTAGTCGCTCCAAAAATCACATGTTTAAAAAACCAAACATAAAATATCCAAACATACTTAAGATGTAAAACCAAAACAAATATGCAAGAAACCAAAGTTGAACCGCTCACTTAGAATCTTTCTCCAACTTAGGAGTTAAAATAGTTGCAACATCACATGATTCACTGGTGTTCCCCATCTCTTCAATAGTCTTTGACTTAAACTTAGTGGCCGACATGCTAGCTTGATCGTCAACTTCAAAAACTTCAACCAATTTTCTCTTAAGTTTATCGTCAGAAGACGTTGACATTTCTTATTCCTCATTTGCCACATCCTGACCATCAACATTTGAACTTGGAGTTTGGTTATCTCCCATATCTGTAATATGTTATTAACAAAGTAATCAACATCACAAAATCATGTCACACATCTTTGCGTCACCTATATGCAACATCCCGAAATTTCTAAGAATTAATAATTAATACATATTTATTTAAGATGGAAAAGTTTACTTGAGTTAATAGAAAAAAAATAGTAAAATAATAAAGATGGAAGGATAAGTAAGCTAATTAGATGTAATTAATTATGGAGCAAAAAGGAAAGATGGGCCTAAGATCTATGGGCTTAAAGGAGTATAAATACCCCTTAAAACCCTAATCCTTTCCATTTTCATACATCTCTACACCATAGTCTACACCATCAAAACACACACTTAACCCAATTCCCGTTTTTGAGAAAACCACCCACCAAGACACGAAGATTCCCGAAGATCTAACCGTCGGATCGTTCAAAAATTTTAACCGAGTATTTATGACATATAAATGAAGTTTTCCACCGAAAATATATTCGATTAGAGGTCGGTAAGTCCCGTTTTTATTTGCAAAACCGTAGCATCTCAAAAATGAAGATTCCGGTGACTGTTCAGCTTTTCCGGCGACTGTAGCGGCGGTTTCCGGCGAAGGTGAGCTGATGGGTTTGTAGATTGGGGTGAGATGGTTCCGTGGCTGCTTGAATCACTCAAATCGGAGTTCGTATGATATGGTTTTGAGCATCTCGAGTGATTTCATACAAAAACCTCAAAGGTACGTTTTTGTTAAAAAGGCTTACTTTTCATGAACGAAGTTACATGAAAATTAGTAGGATGATAGATCGGGTCATGATTATTGATAAAGTAATGAACTTGATAATAAACGGGTTAGTTGGTTCGTTTCGGGTAAAACGAGTAGTGTTCGGTTTGTGAAAAGGACGGGTAAACGAAATCGGTTTTGCATGAAACTTAGTAGGATAGTAAATCGAGTATAGCCAACTTGAAGATTAAAATGGACTTAACGAACTCATGGTTAAGAACGGCTCGTTTAAAATAAACCCTAGATCTAGTTTTGAACATTTTAGCCATAAAGGTTCAAGCTTTATGCTAGAAAAGGGTTGAGTCTTGATGATGGGTTGATAACTAATGTAAAAAGGTGAAAACGGTGGTGAAATAAGCGAGATCTCGCTTTTCCGGGGAGATCCCGTTATTCCGGCAATGGCGGCGCCGGAGAATGTGGTACGAGGTTTAGATCTTGTTAGGGAATGTTCTGACCTAACCCTAGTTCGTTAGCGGGAACGTAGCGAACCAATCTTAGTTCGTTAACGGAGACATAACGAATTAACAAGTAATTCGTTTTGACCTTTCGTTAAGCAGAGATAACAAACTAGAGGCAATTCGTTAAATTGATTCGTTAACAGAAGCTTAACGAACTAATCTCAATTCGTTAAGGAATGAATGATGAACTAAACCCAGTTCGTTAAGTAGTTCGTTAAGGGAGAACTGATAAATAAACCCCCAGTTCGTTAAGGGTTCAGTTCATTAAAGACCAGTTCGTTATAACAGTCAGTTCATTATAATGAATGAGTTCATTCGTTAAGAACCCCATTCGTTAAGGGCTGGATAACGAACAAGAAGACTGACATAATTACAGAAGTAGTCCCTGGACATAGAAAAGAATGATATAAATACATAATAGCCCTTGGACTTTGATAAATGGTGAAAGATACCTTTAAAGCTTAGCAAGTAACGATTAACTAACCGGTGATGATTCAATGAAGTAAAATCGGCTTAGACGTGTAAGATTAACTAAGTAGCAATGAGAATGGCTATAGTAGTGTTTAACATCTCAACTATTAAACAGATAGTCGCGCCAGCTCAAGAGAGGAATAACCATTAGCAGAAGAAGTAACCGAGTTCAGGTGAGTTTCTAGCCCCATTTCCTTATTATGTTTTCGGGGATGTGTGCATACTCGATGTGATAGTTAATAAACTTACCTTAAATGGTAAGTGTATGCCATGTATGATTTATATGTTATTTATGTATGTATATTTTGAATGTGAATGAAAGCTTGTCGGTACGTGAACGATCTTCGGATATTGAACATATTGACAAGGGAGGTATGTATATGATAGCTGAATGTGTATGTTAGATATATGTAGAACATACGAGTATGTATGAATGACAAAAGAAAGTATATGTATATTACGGGTAGGTAAAGACAGTATGTACGAAGATGAAGAAGTGAGGGATCAGACCCTAATAATATCTGAGATAGAGAAGAAAGGGATCAGACCCAAATAATATCTGAGATAGAGAAGTAAAAAGAGATTAGACCCTAATAATATCTGAGATAGACAAGAAATGGATCAGACCCTAAAATATCTGAGATGGACAAAGGAAAGAGGGATCAGACCCTAATAATATCTGATATAGACAAGAAAGGGATCAGATCCTAATAATATCTGAGATAGGCAAAGAAAAGAGGGATCAAACCCTAATAATATCTGAGATAGAAAAGGAAGGGATCAGACCCTATAACATCTGAGATAGAAATGACAGTAAATATATAGTATGATAGTAACAAAGTATGTACGTATGTATGAAAGTATGAAATGAAAGTAAATAAGTAAAGTAATCATTATGTATCTTCAGATGCATGATTGAAGGTAAGTGTATGTATTGTATGATGTATGATTAACTAGAACTCACTCAGCGTAGCTGACTTTTAGTATGCATGCAGGTGAGTAGAATGAGACAGCTGGCTTGAGCGGGGACACATGGCAGAAGAATAAGAGTCTGGCATCTGAAGACTGATGATGTTTTATACTTATTGTTTAAATTTGGAAGACAAGAATGTTTTAAGACAAGTTATGGTTTATTATTGTTATGTTATTGAAAGTTTTATATTCTGCGCAAAGTTTTAACTAACTCTGATATTTAGAACTGTGTTTATGAGTAAATTCAACGTCTAAATGTGAGGCACCGGTAACGGGGACTTACACTATATTTATAAGTTTCAATTATCATATTTAACAAATATATTTACCTTGACGGAAACCGAACTGGATGATTGAAATTTTGAAATAGATGCTCCCAATGAAACATAATTAGAATCGGTTTGCTGAAAATAAAAAGTGTAACCATAAAATCTGTTAATGAAAATACTTATAGAATAACATTAACTATAAAATGAATTTAGTATTAAATAATTACCAAACGACCATTCTGCCTTTAATATTAGTGTCATCAGTAAGCTTGTTTATACCATAAGTCTGCCACATTGACCTTAAAAGCAAATTTCTTTTCTAAAAGAAAATCCAACTCGTCAGGGAATCCACCGTTTTCAACCTCATTTTGTAATAAAATAAGTGGAAAAAAAACTTAATATTTCAAATTGTTCATAAACAACATAATAACAATGATCAATAATAAATAATAAAGTATAGTAATTGAAAACAAACCTACTTTTGAGAATCAATCAATTCAGCTGTAGTTTTGTTGATAAGTATTTTAGCATCTCCATCAAAGAGAGTCAACGACACAACTCCTGTCGAATCTTGAACCCTTATCTTGATCTTGAATCTACATAATTTTTAAAATAGGTTAATAGCAAGCAAAACAGAATATTGTATATTTTGTCAAAATAAATTTGAATTTTTTTTCTCAAAGTACCTAGGTGTAGGAAGAACACTTAACACATTGCATCTTTCGGTTTTGCATTCATATTCATTTCCTCCTTCACCACTATTTTCCATGAGTTTACGGCTACAAGTATTACAGCCAATGTAATACCACTCTGAATCTGGACATATGGCGTTAATTGTATCAAGGATAATGATATTCTTAGGCTGCAAATAAGTAAAAAGCAGTTATGCAATATAATCGTACAAATAGTGAATTTAATAATTAACTTACAAATATAATGGTACAAATATCACAAATGTTAAATCTGTAGCTTTCAAAAACTCTTCATCAATAGAAGAGAGCATCTTCACTGGAATCGGTGTACGAATAGCAACATCATTCTCATTTAGCAAATCAAACAAACTACAAATTTAAAATTTACACATTTAATTCAAAATAAAAGGGCTAAAATTTAAATAACAAAATCTATGTCCTAAACAGAATAAAGAAAACCAAATAATATACCTGTTTTTGTATTCTTCTATCTCAAATAAATAGTCGTTTATGAACAAACGGCTAACATTAGATCCAAAAGAATTGGACACATATACTTTCTCTACAAAAATTGAATATTAATGACTGAAAAATTAGATTCACGTGATATGCTTATATTTCAATTAAGTTGAAAACAATAAAAATAATTACATTTACCATCATTACCGGTGTAATACTTAACCCTATCAAACTGCATAACAATAATGGCCTGCGGTTCATCCAAATGATCAACGACATATTTAGAGAGCTCGGATGCATAATGATCCCATAGTGTGAGATACACACAATTTCCACTTGAATAAAAGAAGTGTTCAAAATCAAAATAAAGTATATTGACTAAATTATATAAAATAATTATTTATAAACACTGGTACCTTAAATCACATAACTCCATTGTACGCTTGTTCTTGTCTTTGACGTTTGAAACATTGCTCTTGAAGACATGAACCATGTGACCAATTATATCTAGCATAAAGAAATTAAAAAAAATAACTAAAACATCAATTGGAAATCTTAGGCTACAATTAATAAATAATTGTATATTTTGAATACATATAGTATTATACCAATTATGGATTTCAAAGAAATTTGTTTATTGATTATTGATTCAAATGAAATCATTTTGAATTCAAACATGCAATCTTCAAACTCTTGACATGGATTAACATGAGTGTTTGGTCCCAACATTAATTTGTTGGGAGAATCAATCACTCTGTAGTTTGATCCATTTAGACCAACGCTAGGATTAACAATAGTCAGAGTAGAGCTTTCCTTCAAGAATCTTTTAAAAAGAAAGATATCATGTTTGTAAACGGTGGCTTGGATTCGATTTTCCTGTCATTAAAGAAATAAATATTTGTTCAATGATAAATACAGTTCAAAGTCTAACATATATACCCAGGGGCGGATCTATAGCTTAAATGAGTGGTTCCTCGGAACCACCCGAGTTTCGAAATAATAGTGTATTTGTATATAGAAAATATTAGAGGAACCACCTTTTAAATTAGAAAGGAACCATCCTATAAACATTAGAAATGCTAGTCCAGCCGGTAAGGTGTTGGTTTTGTAACATGAAGGTCACAGGTTCGATTCCGGATTTCCAAATAAATTTTTGAACTTTTTTTTAAGTAACTGCTGCACAGCCCATTTAGTAAAAACACACAGACACAACGGCGCCTGCTATCTCCGCTGACCCCTCGTCCCCGTCGGCCGTTCTCCGAAATCACCATCTGGTTATTAAAATAACCAGTGGACCGGTAAGGCGGCTGGTTCAATGATTATGTAAGCTTTGGTTATAATTTTTTGCCTTTCTTTGCCAGGAACTTTAAGTTAGTGATCTGCAAGAAAGTAGAAGCGATATCCCAACTTAATAATCTTAGAATAAAGTGGTATGGTCGAATAATGTTATTTCTTGCAAGCAAATAAAGCTAGATGATGGCCACAAATGCAGTAATTGGATTAAGGGCAGGTGAAAGACTATTAAAAGACTATTAACTTCATCCTAATGTCAATGAGAAGCTTCCAAACAGTTGTGAACTCGGGTTTGTATATGTCCCAACTAAGAGCACGATCACTGCAAAAAAGTCAACCAACTACGGTCTTGATTTCAAACCCAAACAACATAATCAAGACATATGTTACATCAGAGCTGTAAAAGAACACGTTAACGTTGCTTCCGATTGGGTTCAAGGGTTTGAACATGCATTTAGTAAATGAAGATTCTGATGAAGAGTTTTCAGTTGAAGCCTTGCTTTCATTATCTGAACCATCGAACCGACCCGAACCTCAAACGACCCGGAATTTTTTATACCCGACTCTATGAAATTGAATCATATAAAAGTTGTGCACCACCTGAAAAAAATTCCTGGATCCGCCACTGTATATACCGATTTAGAAATACACACTTACATCGTTATCCATTAAAACCATCTCGATCAAAAAATCCTCGTTGACATTTTTGTTATCTTTAATGCTCCAAAGCCTCAGAACTCTAACCTTAAGAGTTGATGATGATGTTTTGAGAACATCAGTTTCATTTTGCATTGTAAAGGTTTGAGCTTCCATTGTCATATGATTCAAATGAAAATATAAAACAGTTAAATAGCAATTTCCGAAAACTAAACACAATTATCAAAAGTGTACAACCTTAAATGGCAGAAAATATGAATGGGATAAAAGGGATACGATTATGAAAATTGATTGTGTGGTTACATATTATATAGTAAAATGTAGAGAATAATAATTATGTTAAACGTATTATTGTTAGAAACTTTCTAAAAATAAGTATGAATATAATCAACCGGTTTATTGTAAATTATTATATCCAAAAATAAAAATTTGATTATCAAAAAAAGTATATTTAGAATGTATGATTATATACTGCTCCGTATTATTTAATATTAAATATTATATAAAAATAAAAGATTAATTATTATATTATTTCCTTAAATATAGTTATTCTAGTCAAACCTTAAATAAATTTGAAGTTCAAATTTAAGTCAAAACGTAAATTAATAATGGAATCAGTTAGGTAAATAAATATTTTAAATAAATTATAGAATAAAATATATTTGGAAGATGAATATTATAATTTAATATGTAACTGGACGGAAAAAAATCAAAAATTGGCCGGAAAAAAATCTAAAATTGGACGGAAATTGGTCGAAAAATAAACATAAATTACAAAGCGGCCGGAAAACAATTAAGAATTTTGACAAAAATTCAATTATGAATGTTGACTAAAGAAAAAAATAACAAATTGGCCGGAAAATATCATTAGACATAAAAATATGTTATAACAAAGTGGCCGGAATAAAGTCATTGGATATAACAAAACAAACTGGCCGGAATATATTCATCGAATCTTATTATAATAATTAAGTATCTCAATGTGCAAAAATCGTCTGTTAATTACCTTTAATATGTTCATCGGAGAATCGCTCTGTTATACGAATCATCAATTGAGGCAAAAAAAACCTTATCACATATCCTACGACAAACGGTGAATTGAACGGAATCCAAACGATTGCAGACCTTTCCACATATGGAAGTGAAGAATAACATGGTGAATAATGGAGAAATCGGAATATGACGGCCGGAATTACAGTTTAATAGTAGCGGCGGATTAGGTTTAGTATGTTCGTATAAAGATTAGAGAGAAAAATGATTGGTTGGATTGTATGTGGGTTATGGAAAATGGACCGGGTCCTTTTTTTTGGGTTTTGTGGTTAAGATGACACATGGCAACAAAATTGAGACTTTTAGAAAGAAAATTTGGTGACTTTGAGGCCTAGGTGGATACCCTAGTAGAATGACATGTGGCATAATTGTATTGTTTTGATTAGTAAGATTATTACAAAAATATATATTTAATATGTTAAATAAAAATGAGATAAATAGAAGCTCGAACTCATTTATTGAACAAGCTTATTTTTAAGGTCGAGTTTGTTTGAACTCGGCCCGATTTGGTGTTTTAACGAGTCCATCTCAAGCAGTTCACAAGTTGTCGCTGGATCTCCGTTCTGGCCACTAGAACAAAAGCCCCTACCATCACCACTATGAACGGAGGCAGGATCTAGGGTCTTCTTTACCCTTAAACCATCGTCGCCAGAAAAGCAAGCCAATCGCAGTAGTGATGGTTGTTTCAGACAATGACAATGGTGATGAAGAGTTGTTTCGGGGGATGTTGATGGTGTGGTTGCCGGAGTTACTTACGGCAGCAACTTACCGGCTGAGATAACGAAGATACCGGTGGCAGCAGCTTCAATAATTATATCTGCTTGTCGGAAATGATCTTGCTTGCCTCTGCTATCATCGATGTCATTGGTGTCATGGACTTTGTTTTCTAAAAAGCAACCAAATGGGATGAGGTGTTTCGAATAAAGAAGATGGGTTCGTAAGTATTAATTAATGCAGGGTATTAAAAAAGAATAAAATTATAAATACCTAAACAGACCATTTTACCCTTATTTAAGGCTGAAAAACCAAGAGTTAACAAAATAGAACGTAAATGGCAAATATAGTAAGCCTCAAGGTTCCAGATGTGAAAAAAAAAAGACTTTTTATGACCAAAGTTACGTAAATGATCACAACTCAACAACAGAAAAGGTTACTACATTTTTATCGTATGTAAAAGGTTTAAACTGTCATTTAATATGGATTCACTGACGTAAATTAGTTAAAAGAAAAAAAAACAAAAACAAAGACGGTAAACATGGGATCATATCCGTACATTTTTATTGAGATGCCCAAATTTGCAATAGGGAGCATGACATCGCATACATTGGCGAAGCATAGAAGGGACCCGGGGCGGGGGGCATATCATATACATGGTTTTCGGACCCCCTATATAAAAGTCCAACTTCGCCATTGATTGCATACCAATAATAAAATTAAGTTCAGAATCCAATCATATAAACTACAGCCTACAGAAACCACAATATTGAAAATGAACACTTACCATCTTCTAAATATATCTTTAGTCGAAGAAACATAGGTAGCAAAAACATGAATGATACAATGACTCAAAAACATCATTCAGTGTCTTCCGAAGACTCGCAAACAGGAAGATAATATGTATCTAACTGCCAATATTTATGTTTTACACCCTCCCAAACTTCATCTCCCAAACAATCCTTAACGGGCAACGGTATAAGTTGTGTTGAATATCCCAAACTCTCCAGTTCTAGTGACACCAACTGACAGTAAACAACATGAAAGAACGCGTTACCTCCACAAAGCCCGTTAAAAAACGAGTAAATCCCTCCGGGCTTCAATAGAGTGGGAAGATGTTGGTGGAATTCTCTTAGATCGTCATAATATTCACCGTACGTATCAAAGAAGATACCTGTGCAACATGAATTCTAAGTTTTTAATTGAAACAATATAAGAAAACTGATTAACCATTTTTGTTCACTCACTAAATCGCTTACGGTTTAAAAATTTTGATAAAAAGTCTCGAGTCTCTTAAGAGATCTTGGTTTAAGGTAATAATCCATACACGTTACAATGTCAAAACTCAAAACATGTCGGCAAATTTGACTATGTTATAACTTTTTCCTGCTACAAGGTTGAATAAGACCTTGAACTCCAAATTTCTCAAACGTTGGTTACCTTACATGCGGAAAAATAAAGACAGCTAACCAAAACAGAACTTAGAACCAAGTGGAAAAACACTATGCGTGTGCATGAAACGAAGTAACCTACTAACCTGTCTAACTGAAACAACCGAGCCGAAATGATCGAACCCAACCCAACCCAAAACCGACGCTTTGGTTTTATGTTTTTTTTAAAAAACCAAATTTCCGGTTCGGTCTTGGTTTGCATGTACTGAAAACCAAAAACACAAACCGAACTGCAACAACTGAATAGACTTTTATAACCAAACCTAACCCATAAAAACCGAAAAACTGACTTTTATTTAATAAATTAGACCCAAAGTTTTAACCCAAGAAAAATATTTCCGGTCATTTTTTTCGGCCCAAAATTTTCAAACCCAGATGACAAGACCGAAAACACCAAAACCGAACCTTACCCATTGTGAAAACAGAAAACTGAAAAAAAAAACGAAACTGTCAGTTTTCAAAAAACCCAAACACCGAATTTTCAGTTTTTGTTTTGGTTGGAGCCCAAAACCGACTCAACCCAACCCATACACACTCCTAACAAACACATTTTAAGTTGATAAGTAAAGTGAGAAGCGTACATTTATCTAAAAAATCATGACAAAAAGATCAAATACCGTCATAAGATTCAAGTTGAGGAAGAACATCCTGCCACCGCCCAAACACAACCTTAACATTTTCCTTCTCGGTCCAACCCGAAGCCTGCATCCGCTTATAAACCTCAGGATGAGCCTCGACAATGGTATGCGTAACGGGCCCGTACTGCTGTATGGCAGTATCCACAAGGCCCATTCCAAACCCAATGTTTAGTATGTGACCACCTCTTGAACAAATAGCCTTTGCATGAGCCTCCATTAATGGCTTCTCCCAAGCCATCATCACCGCTTTGCTTTCAGCATCCATGAGCTTATCTTCACTAAAACTAACTCTGTCTTGTAGATATTCCCCATCTAAATCACCTACTTTGTTTTCTTTCCTTGCAATCGTACCAAGTATTAATTCAGCTTGTATCCCTATGCATTCAAAGGTTAATTCAGTAAGCAGATATTAGAAGCAATTTGAAGATGTATTGTAACAATTTGAAACCGGGTAGATGAATGCATATGACTGATCATTACAGAGAACGAAATCAACTCTAATGACTGAAAAAAATTTAAACAATAATACATGAATTTCCCACTTCACTTAAGTCACTGAACTTTCATTATGTGTTTAAAACTGGGGGTGTGCATGAAAATAATCTGTAACCAAAAAACCGAAAACTAACAAGAACGGACGGTTTAGTCTTATGTTTTCAAAAAAAAACCAAACTTTAGATTTGGTTTCACTTTTCCATGTAACTAAAACCGAAGATGATGATGATAATAAAAATAAGATGAGTTTGTAGGTAGATACCTGTATGTCAAAGGCATCTTGGTCTCCTGCTGATAGATTGGAAGGTGAGAGTGCGTTCCATGGAGCACCGGCGTCGAGTAGGGATTTGACGATATCAGCATTAGAGAGGTGAACCCGTCGTCGTTGAAGTAGGTTACGTCTGCTCCTGATGCGATTAGGGCTTTCACTCTCTCAGTGTCGCCTTTCGCCGCCGCCTCGCATAGCTGCCGCTCATCATCGACTTCCGCCATTTCACTAGCTGCTTGGTTAATCCACTGCACTCTTCTTGAAACTATTATATGGCTGGCTTTAATGAACACGCTAGCAAGTTAATGATTATGAGCTGATAAATCATAAGTTACAGCTTGGTAACTTGTAAATATAAAAGTAAAATCCCAAACACCCCATAAGTAATCATATGAAACTATACAAATCAAGTCGACTTTAAGATTTTAGGTAAATATCACATAGCTTCATTTATATGGGTAAACAACTGGAGTAAACGATCCCACTGGAGTTCATCAATTTCCTTTATAAGGCGTTTGTTTGTTGTTCGGTCTATTTGGCCTCTTTATTTCCTTTTTCGTGTATTTGTATTGTTGGACCTTTTGTTTCTTGTGAGTTACCGCGTTTTTTTTCTTTTGACGTTTAAAAAAAATAACACAGAAAATTAAGTGTTTATATAACTGAACTTTAAAATGATTATAAAATAGCTAGATTCTATCTCACTGTTTTTTAGTAGTATGGTCGGATTTGTTATAGCATCTATAGTTGAATCACGAGAACAATGACAAGGGTAGTGATGACGACTAAAATACTTGTAATTATTTAGTAATTTATTTAATTTTAGTATGTTAACTAAAAACATGTTCCAGTCTATTATTTTAGTTTCGAATTGTTTTGTTTAAAGTTATTGTTTTTAAATAAACAAATATACTTAATTTAATCTTGATGCTTGTTAAAGCTAATTAACCCACAACACTAAAATTAAGGGGTGGTCAGTTAAAGTCCATTGTCAACGTGACAGTGACGTGACATTTTAAGTAGCACATGAAAGTTAACTCACAACACATAACCTAATTATAGATGTTTCAATTCCGTGTTAAAAAGCCCAATCCCCGCAATTCCACACCCTCAAAACTAAATTTATAATCAACTCAAAAAATTAACCAAATATCATAGAATTTCTAGCTCCTCTATTAAATAGAGCTCCATCAACCATAAAAAAAGAACTGAAAGTTACAAGTCATTTTCCACCTCCTAAAAAAATCAACCTGACACCATACAACTATGATGCACAAACATGTATTGCAGTCTATGAAACTCTAGTTATGTTAATTCACAGCCACTGCACACTAACTGTCACCTTAAATTCCATTCCTACTATTAAACAGCTTTTCAAAACCGTTCTTACTTTCGAACCGACCACCAAACTGGTTTAACAAAACATTAGATAACAATGATGAAGAAGATGAAGATGGTGAATCATCATCATCACCATTCTAAGCTAAAACGCAGTTCTTTTCACCTTGTTTTGCAGACATTAGAATACTTTTAGGCATAAATGTACCATTTGAATGCAACTTCCATAGCTCACCACCAGTTTTTGGAACAAATGATCCAGAAATCCCGGGTAGATTTGCCGTGTCGATCAAGATGTCTTCAATAGTTACTAGCGATTCCAACTGTCTAGCAAGTGATGATATTGTTTTTTGACACTCGGATAGTTTATCAGCTGCTGCTACCTCAAGGCCCTGTAAATAGAAGAATTATTATTTTTAAATATATGCAAACTTCTATTAGTTACATCATAAGAATCATCATAACTTGTGGTTTTTACAGGCGTGAGCGAGCTGAAAAACACCTCAAATCTTGAGGCGGCTTCTCATGTACCTTAGGGACAGAATTGGTCAAAACTAGGACCCGATGGAGGCTGATATGTAAAAATTACAAAAGAATGAAAATACTATGATAGGCTCCTGATAAAAAGTAGTGATATAAATTAGCCAAGATGCTCATGAGCTACTCGAGATTTGCTTGCTAAACCGAGCTTAAACAAGCTCGAGCCTATAAATAAGCTTGTTTAACAATTGAGCCAGGCCCAAGCTTCTATAGTTCTAATTTAATATATTAAATAGTTTTAATTAAATGAGCCTCTTACTTATATAGTTTTAATTTAACATATATTATTATTTATATAAATAATACTCTAAAAAAATTAAGAACTCTTAGGAACTCTAAACAACCAAACGTTTTTTTAATTTATTTTATGTATTAACATTATTTAATAGTAGTTTTATCATATTTTATATAAAAAGTTTTGATTACAATGTTAATCACAAGTTTACATATGTGTAAAATTTATAACTAACAAATTTACATAGGTGTAAAAAAAGCATAGATATGTATAAAAACTAATTTTCAAAATTGTAATTGTAAATATAGATATAGAAAAATGATAAAACTACACTCAATTAACGTTGACGTACAAAAAATTTTATAAAAAACGTTAGTTTTCAAGGGTTCCTTCAAGTTCTTAAATAATTTAGCAGTTCTGTAATGATACTCATCCTATATATATCATGTTATATATAAAGATTATAAATAAAATATTATAAATAATAATTATAAATGTACATATAATAATAATAATAAATAACAAACAAGCAGAAGTCGAGCTTCAGAAATAGAGTTTGAAACAAGATCGAGCTCGGGCTCTAGTAAGTTAAACAAGCCGAGTTCGAGCTCGGACTCGGCTTGCCTCGGGTTTCAGAACCCAAATGGCTTGGAAGACGTCACACTTTTTAAACCAAGAATGTTAGAAAGGGTACCTTTTTAACTTTTAATTCAACATTTGAATTAACAGCTGTTTGAACCCGAATTTCTTCTGTTTTTTCCACAAGTTCTTTCTCCAAACCTTCACATTTAAGTTTCATTTCATATGAAAAACGTCTTTCCTTTTCAATATCCGCCTTAATCGAATCAACTTCTGTAGACATGATTCGTGCCTCTGTTTCCATTCTAACAAGCCGAGATTCAAGCAACTCCTTTGACCTATTGACCTCTGTCAACTCCTTTTGGAGGTCAACCATTTGACTTTTGGTATTAGCAAGCTGAGATTCAAGCATCTCCTTTGGCCTATTGACCTCAGTCAACTCCATTTGAAGGTCAATCATTTGACTTTTGGTATTAGCAAGCTGAGATTCAAGCAACTCCTTTGACCTATTGACCTCAGTCAACTCCTTTTGGAGGTCAACCATTTGACTTTTGGTATCAGCAAGCTGAGCGTTTGAGAAGGCAAGAGATTCTTTGGTTGAATTTAAAGCACTTTCCAGTTCATATACGCGCTGGCTCATTACTTCAAGCTCAGTTTTCATGGAGTTATCTTCAGTTACAGAGTTACAGTGAAAGGTTTCAATCTGACCGTCTGATAATGAAGCAATTCGCTCCATTTCCAAAAAATCGTCCATCATATTATTAATTTCAGAACATAATATCACATTTTTCGCCACACATTTCCCACTATTAAACCGATCAAGCTCAGCCATGAGTGCCCGGGCCCAGGAATCCGAGCATCCTTGCTCGGCTTCAACTTCGTTATGGTCCAAATTGTTTATTTTAAATGAGTCAACTGATTGACTGTCAGTGAGAGAGTCAACATAGAACGAAGAAACTGAAACAGCCTTATGATTTTCATTTGATTTACGGGTCAATGATTGCAGCCTTCTGCACTCTGCTTCAAGTTTTGCCACTTTCTTTATACTCTCTAACTGTTGTTTACTAGCAGCTTCTGCTGTTTGAGTGCTCAAATTGAGCTCAAACTTAAGGGTCAAGTTTTCTTTCTCAAGATTCTCATTGATTCTTTGTTCTTGTTCCTCTTTTGATATTCTTAATTGTTTGACACATTCTTTAAGTGCAGCATCAAGATGGTTGGTTTTAACCTCAAGAGCCAAATTCTGCTGCACAGCTGCCTCGAGTTGTTGTCTTAACGTTGCAGCTTCATTTTCCGCCTTTTCCCAACCTAATAAAATCAAAAACATGTTAACAGGTGGTTCGATGTGTGTTTTCAAAGCAATTATATGATATTAACTAATCATAATAAGACAATCAGTGATAAAAACGGTTATTTGACTCCTAAAAATAACAACCTTAATATTATCATAATTTGATTCTAATGATCAATAATTAAAAGCAAGCAGCATTTGTTTTATCCTGTTATATATAGATTATTACTAGTCATTATAATGTATTAGGGTCTAGCTTAGCCCACAGACCCATTACAGGTTTGCCTAGGGTTTCTGATTTTCTATATATTGAGATTCCCCTTCATTGTAATCACAACATTCAGATAGTTATTTAGTCTCTTTTACATATCCAAACATTTAAACTGATCAGTTCGTTCAAATTGCAAAAATGAGATGATCGGTTTGAATAGTACCAGCAACGGCTTCTTCTGCAACTTTGACGTGTTGTTTAACCAAATCTTCTTTAGCGCCAACATTGACAAGAGCCGCGGATAACTTTTCTGTCAGGCTCTTAAAACTGTCATTAATATTCATGTTTGAGGTAGATTGTTTTGAGGTGACTTCAGGTGATTGTGAATGGTCAACCTGAAATGTAGATGATTAAATGAAAATGGCCATAACTTATTAAATAAAAAAGATCTGCATTTGAACAAATCAAAGAATGCTAACATCAACTAAAATAAATGAATATATTTTCTGTATAAATATACATAGAAGGTTAGCCAATTTGAAATAGATGACTGTAAGAACCCATAAACACATTTACCTACTGTTTTACATGTGACATATATATACTGAAATTCAGCTCATCCTACATACATATATGCATATATACGCATATGTTTATATGTGCGTTAAAGGTAGAGACCACACAACACACGTATTGATATATCATCATCGGCTACCTTGTGTAGCATAGTTATATTGAAGCAATAGATGCAAATTTTTACGTGATTCTTGTAATTCGTTACTCAAAATTGGTTTTGTATCAAACAATCCGAAATGTAAATATAAAGAATTAGTGGCATTCAATTAAATAAGGAACAATATGCAGCTAAATACAAAAAGTTCAATGCATACACGTAGTCACAACTAGATCGTTTCTTTTGCAATCTGAATGAGTTCCTGGTTATCTATACAAAGTTGTAACTATTCAGATAAATGCAAGTATGCGACACCGCTCCTCTGCAAGATGTCAATGATTTCTGAAGTTAACAAAATTTATGAACTGAAAACTACCTTTTCATTCTCGGAATGTGAAGACGCTAATGTGGAGCTTCCAGTCTCACCCGGACTGGCGTCAGAAGCCTTCTTCGTTGGCATCTCAGTAAACAACAGGATTCACATTTGCTTCTGCACCTCAAGCTAGACCTAAATTAAATACATGATGAAAGCAAGCAAATACATTATTATTAAAATAAATATGAAGCTAAAGGAATCATATAAGATCTAATCCATCATAAACAAATCATATGTAACTTGAATTGAAAGCAAACAATAAATTATAAATAGCAAAAGAAACTTTTTTATTTTGTTTTTTCTCAAAATCAATGCAAGTTTCCACACCAACCGAGAACAAATCGAATCAATAATTATAGTAATTAATAGTCAAATTCAGGAACAAGAAATTTAATAATTAAAAAGAAGAAGAAGAAGAAGAAGAAGAAGAAACCTGAAATGGGAAATTGAAGAAGCGTTAAGGCAGATATAACATGTGTGAGTCAGTCAGAGTGAAGACGAGGAGCATGTGATTATCGAGACACCCTTTTTTGAATTCATTTCTTTATTATTTTTTTATAGGACCACGAGTATTATTGATTTTGGATGGGATATTATTTTATTTTATGTTTTTAAATTACGGGTTTGACTCATTCCCGCACATCGGTCTTGAAATTGGGCATTATCATTTGGGGTTTTGGGCAGTGGATTGCTTGCTGATTGATTAATGATTATGTGGCATTGATGAAGGAGTTACAAACAGTGGATTATGTTTTGAGGATCCTAGTAGACAAATATAGGTGTTTGGCGTTACTTTTTATTATAACTTATTAATATTTTTTAAAAATAATAAGATCTTTGGGATTGTTTTTAATGTAAACAGAAAAAGTTAATAAGTTACACATTTTATTAACTAATTAAAAGTATAAGGAGTTTTCATAACGAATCCCCCCTTTTTCCGACCGATCACTTTTATCTCTTTCTCTCATCTCCTCACCTATTCAAACCCTAGTTCCCATAATAAAACCTCACCGTACCTCTGATTCCGACCTCCACCGACGACAGACAGATGCGAACCCTAAATCGTGTATGGTTGTCAAGAACAAAAAAAGGATGATTTAGTTGTTATATCGACAGCGGTGGACTTGCGACATGTACGTCAAACTTGAATATCTATCTATGATCGTTGTAGATTGACGAAGAACATCGCGGACGGTGGTCGAAAATCGAAAAGTAATCAGAATTTTAACGCACTCTTCGTTTTAGGTTTCCAATTCCATTATCTATTATGATTATTGAAATTTATTTGAAAAAAAAAAAGTTATTTCTGTTTCCGAGTGTTAATTGGAGCTCCATTGGTTTTTGAAATATGTGGTGTCGTTCGGTGGAGACGGCGATGGTGGTGTCGTTCAGTGGGGATGACGGTGGTGGTGTCGTTAGGTGGAGACAACGGGTGTGGTCGTTCGTTGTACTTTGATAAGGGTTTCATTGTGTGGCTTTTGGTTAGATGGTGAGCCGGTTTGTTTGGGATGATGGTACCCTCCATTGATGAACTCAAAAGACTCAACTCAACATTACCCATGTTTTACGGGGTTTTGGTAAGTGTTGAAAATAACGGTGATGAGACTTGATGCTATGGGCGCCCTCGGGGGCATTGTTTGGGCGCCAAACACCGCCGAGGGGCGCCTTTGAACCCCGGGCGCTGAGGCTTTTGCCGTCACAACGATGGGCACGGAAGGTGGGTGAAGGTGGTTCCCTCTCCTCCATCTCTCACACACATATACATACATATGCATATATGTATATGTATAATGGGCGCCCAAGGGGCATTAAACCATAGTGGGGCGTTATAGGTTGGGGCTTCGATGCCCCCCAGTGCTGACATGACAATGTGGAGGGGCATCGATGCCCCTCACCATAGAGGATAGTCTAATGATAGTTGGATTGTGACCATATGTGCTGGGAATTTGGATGAGATGATGGTGGTGGAATGGGCTAAGTGTTTGTGTGCGAGCAAATGATGGTGAGTCCTTTTGTTCCTAAGGTATAAATATTTGATTTGGAGAACATATATAGTTTTAAGGAAAAGAGTCAAGCTTTGAGGGATGTTGAAGAATATATTCAAGCTCAAGTTGGGGAAGACAAACAATATAGTGATCAATTAACCACTAATTAGACGGATCAACTGACTGAGGGGCACAGAAAAGCCCGACAAAAAAACACGAGGACATATATCAATCAATTTAAGAATTGGATCTGCATACTGCCCCGGCCCATAAAGCACATGGACACAAATCATAATTTTTCTTGATTATTTATTACCGAGTTAATTACGGTTTTCATGTATCTGATCTTTGTAAAAGTCATGGTTTCATATGTTTTTTTTCTGTTTTCTATTGTTCATCTAAATACCTCAACGATTCATATTCGCCAAGAAATGCCACTCAATTAACAAAGAAAAAAAACACAAGCTTAGTCTCAAGCTTTGATAAAATAAAGCGTTTTTAGGCAAGCATCGTATGAAACTCACCAGCGTGTGCCATAAGTTGTCACACCCCACTTCGGCGGAATCGCGAGGGGCGACAAAAACGACTGTCAAAGCATATAATTATTGGAGATACAAACACACAATTAGATACATAATCAAAAACCAAAGTTTGCATCCCAAAATCAACGTCTAAGTATCAAAACATTTGTGAAAAGTCATTGTTTCTAAGATTTCACCCATATTACCCAACACAATAGGTTATACAAGTAAACTCCTCCAAAATATGTATATGACTCTTGTGTGCATGTTTCCTTACAAGGTTTTCCACTTGAATGATTGTGCCTTTAACTACTTGAAAAACATACTATAAAATATCAATGTAATGTTGGTGAGTTCACAGGTTTTAGCTTTTGAAAGTTGGTAAACCTTTTTGTTCGGAAGTGTTTCATATAGGTTAAACATAAACAAGTAAGCGCGTTTGACCCATCGTAAGCTAGCAAAAAAATACAATAAATATGAACTACATGAGGCATAACCAAACCAAGACACAGGTGTTTCGCCCCTCACTCGTACTTCATGAGTAAACGAGTAGACACTATGCAGTCATTCGACCATGTGGATCGGCAGTTAGAGAGACTAATCATGACAGGGGGTGTCAAACATAATAGTACTATTCATAGGATCCCTGGCTAATGGGTAGCTAATGGTAATAAATATGTTGATACATGGGACTTCTCCAGGTCTAAGCGATAACTCATGTAGATATAAAGGTCGGGTCTTGTTTATTATTACCGTATAAAAGCTAGTTTGAGTATGTCAAATTATAAAATGTTAAGAAAGCGACAAGGGGACCATGAAACTCACCTTTGAGTTCCCATGCGTAACAGTTAGCAATTGTCGAAAATAAGCATGGGACTTAAAGTCCACTCAATATGTTAGACTTGATGATGTATGTTAATGTGAACGTGTATCTCAATGAACAATTGGTGACTTGTTTAAATATTTTACCCCATGTTTAAGTTTTGGATCATAATACATATGGATATATATGTAATCATACTCTTAATAGTATATAAGTTTTTATATGTGCTTCATATTATAGTTATATTACTTATAACTAGTATTCAAAATTTTAGAAATTTTAGGGTGTGAAGTGACCTCATTTTTCCATACTAAACGACATTGTTTAGACTTGAAATTTTTTTAACATATTCCCAGGTGTCTTAGGTAGACAGAAACGTATGGTACATAATTTTTGGATGTGTTTTAGAGGTCCAAAATATTTTTTATTGGTACACAAAAGTTGTACAATGAGTTTTCTGGTTAGTTGTTGGGAAAACGTTTGGGTGACTGACTTAAACTCCATTTTGTGTGACTTCTTTTTACTAATTTTAAACCTTAGACATAAAACTACTTTTTTCAGAAAAGAATCATGTCATTTGGAACTGTTATGACTAAGTTATGATTCCGTTATTTAAACCAAAATCTGTTAACGAAAGTACAGTTTTGACACAAAATTTTGCAAAGTCTGTTTGGGATATCAAATCACATCCAAATTGAGTGAGACCAATTAATTGGGATAGAAAATTAACTTCCTGAATATAGTTTTATAATCAAGAATAGCATGCTTTGGTTGAGTACTGGTCGACTTATGTCTTCCAAATCCGGGTTAAAGTCCTAACAACTCATACTCTCTCTCTCTCTCTAAGTGTACCTTTTAACCCATTTTTGCATATTTCCCACGTGTGCAATGGTTTTGACCAATGTTTACTGATTTATTAAGGTGGTTAACATCAACTTAAACATGCTCATCTTTACATGAAGTGATTTGTTTAAAGAAAACTCTTGTTTTAGTGGTTGGTTCATACTCCATCTTTTAGCCTACATTTTAGGGGTGGTTCCTATACAAGTCTTCAAACTTGTATGTTTAGTAAAGATGTGAAAGACCAAGTTGGTAGGAACTTACCTAATCAAGGTTATATGAGATAATAATATAAATAAGAAGAAAAGAAGATATCTTAGAGTCTTCTATTGTCCTAGACTCCTAGCTTGACCCTCAATCCGGAAATGGTGCGGCTAAACGTATGTAGAAAGGTGTATCCACTACTACAAACACGTCTATTAATAACGATTGTGTTTTGACTTTCGTCAACTGGTCTCACAAGTATCGTATCTAATATTGTTTGTTCACTTAGATTGTAACAATCACTAACAACTATCTAAAAGCACGTATAAATATTATAAACAAATTGGCGTAATTATAACTGATAATAGTATATATAAAGGTAGAATATTTACATGTAAATAAACATATAGAGTAGACAAATAATATTAGTCCAAATTATCTAACAGTTCTAGTAGAGTGATGGAGAAATGCGTGTCTAAACCTAAGGCAAGTTTATTAAGAAGAGCACTTGGAAGAAAATCATGATTTTGATTAATCATCTCAATTCTTCCTTGATTATCCGGCAATCCTGACCATGGCAGAGCTTAATAGGATTATCATCTATGTGTTGAAGCTAAGGACCATGGGCAAGATCAAACCCCATATCTTCCACCAAAACAAGGGCCCAAAGTCCCACATTAACCATCAGGAATCAATGTTAACTTTCGAGCCATCACGTTCAGACTAAACTCGACTAGCAGAACCTTGTCACTAAAGCCTATTACACGTGAATACATTCAAGAAAATCTCATCATCTTGAACCCAAGCATATTGTAAACTTATCACGCTAAAGGTCAACATGTCAAAATCCTTCTAACTTCGGAAGAAGCGTATCATGTGAAAACTAACAAGATTAGCATAAGTTTATATCCAAATCAAGGGTTCAAAATTAAAACAAGTGACTGCACCAACAAAGTGCTCAAAGCGATAAAGCACTCAAGCGGCAAAATGCGTAAGCGATTGAGCGCTTAAGTAATAAAATGCTACAGCATCAAACTATCGCAAAGATAGAAATGAAACAGAGAGAGCCGATAAACATGTAGTATTTTTGATGAATAAAATGAAGAGATCAGTGGATTAAAGCCTGTAAATGGGAGGATATTTGTTAAAAAAAATCATATAACCCAAATATATCAAAACATCACAAAAGCCACGAGTTCACTTAGCCATCATACTCACATGCAAAACCATCACATTAGATTTTCAAATTCAAATTTGAAATCAATAACTGCATTGATCAAGCGATAAAGCCTAAATCGTTATAAAACTGATAATAACTTAGTGGAAAAGGAGATGAGCGGGTGGGCCAAGAGGCCCATCAGTGATCTGAATAGCCGATTAAAGTCAGACGCCGCTATCACTTCTTCATAATAACCTCTGACAACGTGGGGCTGATGATGGGGGATAGCTTAATCACCAAAGCTGAAGCAACAATGAACACTTTGGCTCAATCACTTCATCACCCTTTGATGTGACATGAACATTAACTCTCAATAGTTGACCACTTTTGGGTATGGGATAGTCATCACATGTTAGTGGGTGAGTGTTCTCCAATAAAAAGGTGGTAGACACTTTCACCAAAATGGCAAGACACATACCTACAACTTAGAAATGGTTGGATAAGACCTTCCTGATAAAGCGAGTTAGATGTTCAACATCTCAGCTAATTAAGTAGATGTAACATCCCGAAATTTCTAAAATCATATTAATTATATTATTTAATTTTAGTGGAAAAGTTTACTCGAGTTAATAGAGAAATAATAAAATATATAGGAGTTATTATGCGTCGGGCTTGTGTTGGGTTAAGTAATATGGGTCATGGACTTGTGTTAATAAGGAAAGGAGGAAGACCATGGGCTTACGCCCATGACCCATAATATATAAACCATAATTACCCCTTTATTTCATTCATTTTCACATATCCCTTACACCACCCAAAACACACACTTAAGCTCTCTCTCATATTCCTCTTTTTCTCTAGCCGAAACCAAGAAAAAGAACCAATCCCGACCCGGGGTTATGATAGTATGATATAGTATGAACCTAAACCCGCTAGATTTAGTCCTGAAACGATGAGCCGACACCTTAAACCGTTAAAGTCACGAGATCCGGATTGAATCAGGTATAAACCGGTCAAAAGATGAGCTTAGGGATCACCCTAGCTCAGATCTGGATCAAACGGGATGAAAAACGGTGAAACGGTGGTGAAACAAGTGAGATCTCGCTTTTCCGGCGAGATTCACGTTTTTCCGGCAACGGCGGCGCCGGAAAGGCGGCGCCGGAGGTTGTGTCACATCAGATGTGACGTCTGACGTCTGACAAAACCCTAACCCTAATTCGTTACGGAAATCTAACGAATTAGCGGTAATTCGTTAACGGAAGGATAACCAATTCGTTTTGGTGGGATGACGAACTAGAAACAGTTTTCTAAGTGATTCGTTAAGGAGAAATGGCGAACTAGGATAACGAATCAAACCGTGTTAGCTGATTTGTTACTTGTCCATTCGTCATGGCAAGATAACGAATTAGCTCACTCAGTTCGCTAAGTCAAGATAACGAATTAGGCTGTATTTTGATAACGAATTAGGTTTAATTCGTTATAGCAAATGTGATGGCGAATTAAATAGTAATTTAAAATCCTAATGAAAAATGTGTTAAGACAGTTAATGAAAAATGTGTTAAGACAGCTCGATCCCAGCTAGGGGCTCTGCCCCTTGGACCCTGCTAGAGGCTGCCGCCCCTAGAACCCCGCTGCCCCCGGAACCCCGTTCGTTGTGGGTTATAATTAGACCAGGAACGCGCTATGGGTAGTGATAATTAATTGATACGTGTAATTGTTATACAGTTAGTCGCGCACAGCTAGAGAGGAGGGCAACCATTAACGGTGAACGTAACCGCAATCAGGTGAGTTTCTAGCCCCATTTCCTTGTTATGTTTTCGGGGCTGTGTGCATACTCGATGTGAAGTGTGAATACACTTACCTTAAGTGGTAAGTGTATGCTATAATGATTGATGTGATAGTAAGTATTATGTTATGAATGAATGTTTGTTGGCGCATGAATGATCTTCGGATATTGCACGTACCGCCAATGGGATTGATTAATAAGTGGCTATTAGTATGTGTAAATGTTATTATGTAGCTTGGTTATTATGTAAATGATGTAATGATAGAAAGTGTGCTGTAGACAATAAGAAGTAGAGTGTGATAGAAGTGGCCAGGGTCTAGTAGGGGTGTTAGTGGCATGACGATAGTACGTGATAGGGTAAGCCTATACGTCCTTCGTTATTAAAGTGGCATGATGTGAGTGCGTGATAGGGTAATCCTATACGTGCCTTCGTTAATAAGTGGCATAACGTGAGTGCGTGGGAGGGTAAGCCTCTATGTGCTTCCGTAAAACAAGTGGCTAAGACGTAGGGGACAATTAAGTGGTTAAGTGGTAAGGTGAACAGGTTAGACAGTGGACTATGTGTCTTCGGATACGTATATAATGCATGTAATGGTTGTATGGTAAGTTGCTTGATTAACTAGAACTCACTCAGCGTAGCTGTCTTTTAGTATGCATGCAGGTGAGTAGACTGGGAAGCTAGCATGAGGATGGCACATGTCATGGATTGAATGGATGGCATCTAATGATAAAAGAAATAATGTTAAAACACGATGTTTTATGTTATGATTTAAAGACAAGTTTGTAATGCTTTGTAAAGAATGATTGAAGTTTTATTTATTCCGCGAAAGTTTTAATTAACTCTGATCTGTAAGAATTGTGTTTATGAGTAAATCCGACGCTAAAGTGAGGCACCGGCAACGGAGCCTTACAGTAGACCTCCCTCGCTATAAAGACCACTTGGACTCAGGTATAACCATTCAGATTTCAGTCATAATACATATATCTTGTCACACCCCGAAAACCTTAATCTAGGCAGTGGAAGACTTTGACTAAGTCATTCGGGTTATGACAGATGTCGATAGCCAATCATAATAAAGCAAAACAAAAGTTTGTCTTTTATTTAAAAAGTTAACTTTTATTACAAATCAGTATTGCACGTGTCAAAGACACAGTGTTATTACATGCCCAGATTTTCACATATTCAAATACCGCACCAACTTCTTTCCCATTTCATCACGAAGCCATCACTTACCTGAAATGCATATTAAAAACGTTTGTCAACACGAATGTTGGTGAGTTCTCTTTATTATAAAAAAATAGCTTATATATATATACATATATAGGATGAGTATTATTACAGAACTGTTAAATTATTTAAGAACTTGAAGGAACCCTTGAAAATTAACGTTTTTTTATAAAAAATTTTGTATGTTAATGTTCTTTGAGAGTAGTTTTATCATTTTTTATATCTATATCTACAATTACAATTTTGAAAATTAGTTTTTATACATATCTATGTTTGTGTTTTACACCTATGTAAATTTGTTAGTACATAAATTTTACATGTATGTAAACTTGTGAATAATATATGTAATAAAAAAATTTATATTAAATATGATAAAACTACTCTTAAATAATGTTAATATATAAAAAAATTAAAAAATTGTTTAGCTTTTAAGGGTTCCTAACAGTTCTTAATTTTTTTAGAGTTCTTAAATGATACCAACCCTATATATATATATATATATATATGTAATAAAAAAAATTTTTAGAGTTCTTATATATACATGTATGTAAAATTGTTTTACACCTATATATATATATATATATATATATATATATAATCCCGTGATATAATGGTTCTCAACCATTATACCACAATAATCATTTCATTATTAAACATAGCATTTTATCTTTAAAACAAATCGTACTGTTGTAAACGAGCAAAGAATACAGCGTATAACTATCAATATTGATAACTCGAAACATACCAAACTCAAAATATTCCCAATTTTAGCCCAACGCGATTGGAAGTAGGGGGCGTCACCCCGATAGATCTACCAACATTTCTATGTCCTTACTACTTCGGCTAAAAGTTATTTAGCCAAATTGACTCATCCCACTTTAACACGATTTGTAAAATAAAATGCTTTTAAAACTTTAATAAAATAAATAAAAAGAATATGTTTTTACCATAAAAACATTTATAAAACATTTCATTTAAAAACGAGAGGTTTTTAGAGAAACTCGCAGTCGAAGCTTCTTGTCCAAATCTTGTGTCTCATATTAGTACACATTTGTTAAAATTAAAATTCGGTTTGTATTCAACATGTTAATAACCTTTATTTATTCAATCTTAGTTTAATGACCACATAAGCATACAAGCACATAATTTTCTATCTAACAATTAACAACTAAATATAACACGGGTTTTGTTAACAATTGTCTTAATAACTATTACATTATGAAATAAAATAAACAATTGAATATTAAAACCAAAATAATCTATTAAGTTTCAGTTTCCGGTAAGTTTTTAAGAAAATAGAATTAGAAATTTATTATTTTCTTTAGTCTATTTATGTGGTTTTGTCAGTTTTGCTGGTTTGCGTTTAAAAACGAACCGGTCAACTTTTCGTATAAAATTTTATTTTTAAATCTTTGAAAGCACTTGTTATATAAATATTATTTAAGTTTTAGGAGTTCTTTTTATAAAAATATTTTATTTTTCATTTTAGTTATTATTTTCTTAAAATAGCAACTTTTAACGTTTCCGTGTCGGTTTTAACGACACAAACGGTTTAGGACCAAGTTTTGCTATTTTGTCATCCTTTCATAAATTAACTTATGTTATGTGTGAGTATTTTATAACTTTAGGGGCTGTTCTAAAATAGTCCCTAATTGTCGTGTTGGTTCGGGTTTAAAAGTCGATTTTTCGACCGTTAAATTTACCGACAAGCAAACTAAGTCTCATAAATCCACACCAAACATCTTATAAACCAAATATGTATATTATAACCTATATGTTATCATTATTTCCATATTTGAACACATAATACCAAATTGAACATTTTTAATCAATTTAAGTCCTTAAACTCATATCTTTTATTTACTAATCATAGTAATATAAAGTTTAGCAATTTAAATATGAACAAAACATAATCATATCACTTAAAAGTCAAGATTCTTTTGATCATGCTTATCATCACAACATGCCAAACTTGGCAATTTCAAAGATATCATATATTCCCTTAGAAGATTCTAACATGAATACCTAATCATGTGTGATAATTTCAAATCAATTCATTAAGCATCTTATTCAAGTACATTCATGTCTATCTATCGTGTATTTTATCAAGACAAGTTCATCAAGTATGTATATGTTCATGTCACACCCCAACCTACGGCGTAAATGCCGGGGCGTGAACTGATTGTCATAGCTCTCAAGGTTACTATCATGCAACATTATAAGTTGCAATATCTATTTAATAATTTCAAATAAAAAAATTACAGTTAAGTACATCAAGTATAACGAAATTACAACAATGATTAATTAAGTTTGTATCCTAAAAAGTATTTCTACGTGATCTTCATCTTGCTAAACAACCAAGCTGATAACCTGCAAATGCGTATAAAATATATTTTTGTCAACAACACATGTTGAGTGAGTAAAACACCAGTTTAAAACACAATAGTAATAGTATATATAAACAAAGATGCAAACTGTTCCTGTGAGATAAACAGTTAAACCATAGCACATACACAAACAATCAAACATAAAGAAAGGGCTAAACCGTTGCCATGTGAATGGGCATTGGTTACTAAAAATGAGGTGTCGGTGAAACCATTGTCAATGCGTCGGACGCCGACCACTACGACGGTCATATGATCATACTAGACTGAGAATATGTTGGACCTCTCCGAATGCGGTTCAAATAAAACAAGTAAGCAAATAGCAAGTTAGGCATAAACTGATATACACACAAGGATTAAACAGTTTCGGTTTTGAATACTAGATAATAGATAAATATGATACGATACGCATATGTCCCCAAAAAGGTTAAAAATAAGTAAAAAGGGGAGTGAAATATTCACCTGATAAGATGAACGAAATACAAATGAGGATGATGAGAAAAGTAAACCCTTCAGGATTTGCCGTCAAGGATTTCCTAGTTAAATAATATTGATATGAATTAATTATAAATGATATAACATACTTTAATGAATTAAGATTTCAATGTGATTTGTATTATGATTGGGATTAAGATATTTATTGATTAATCTTTATGGTTATTGTTATGGTGAAATCATTATTATTAGTTTAAATAAAGAAATATGAGTTGAAATAATTATATGATTATTTAGATAATATTTAATTAAATGTAATGCAATTATAAGCATGTACATATATAAATATAACTTGTAATAAAATAATTAATTTAAGAGAAACATTTAAACATATATATTTATTATACAATATGTATCTTGGTCTATTTAACGAAAATATAATTTATAAATATATTTAATACGTTCAAAATACGATTTTACAATTTTTAAAGAATGATACAAATATATATATTTTTATGTACAAAATTAATATAAGCGAATTTATAAAAACGTTCAACAATGAGGAAAGTAGATTAAAGTGTTGGGTTTAAATAAAATAGTGATAATCTAGTGTTATTATATACTTATAAAATACACACACACACATACGAAAACTAGTATGCGAGATTATTCGACCGAAAATGACAACTTAACGATGTCAGTTTGAATAGTATAATGTTTATTTGATATTTAATATTAATTATAATATAACTATAATTCATCAAAAACCTTTACACAATTAATAAAAATAAAAAGAACTAAAACCGCGTCCAGGGGGCTCGAACCGCGTCCCTGGCCGGTTCAAAGGTTTAACGTACACACCCACAGCCAACTGACCTAGCTTGTCTGGTGATAACCAAACGCAAACAAAATATTTAAATACAATAAATGATTTTTCCCCAATTTGTTATAAACCCTAATTATCCAAATCCGAACATTTGATTATTGATTCTGAACCAAAAATGAACTAGAAACGTAGTTTAATTACCAGTAAGGTTGAACAATTGATAATGAATATCGAAGGTGAAGCAGACAGCCCCAAAGCCAATAGATTCGACGTTGCAGTTGTTTTTAAAAAATTCATCTTAGGGTTTTGAACACGAGGTGTCCAGAAGGGTGCATGTACGATTAATTGAATTATAAAGATCGTTTACTTGTATAATAAGATCGATGTGGGTGTCGGTTGTAACTATTACAAAGAACAGATCCCTTATATTGATTAAACATAATTAGGAGTGTCGGTTAGGCCGCATTAGGCAAGTTTAACAAGATTTTGATTTGATTTCCGAATAAACGACGTGAATTGCGGCCCAAGAATGATAACCAAGTTGCGGGATTGCTAATTGGGTCCTGGGTATGGGTCTGGTATACAGGTTAAAGGGTTATGGGTTTGGATAATAACAGATTTTGCTAAATGGTCCTTTAACTTTAAGGATGGAAACACAAATGGGTTTAAACTAAAACTTTAGAGAGTAAAATTAATATACATGAAAGTTATATATATATATATAATATTAATTAAGAATAAAATAATATTTAATAATATTTACTCGATAAACGGGATAATTAAAATGATAAAATTTTCCAGACATGAAGCGGGTCGGGTAATTGATGTTAATAAAATAAACGAAAACCCGAGTTGCTACAGTCTCCCCTACTTTAGAGAATTTTGTCCCTAAATTAAAGAATACTATAACAACACCATTAAACTTTTTCTATTTGAGGATAGGAAAATTTAAAAAAAATATAATAAAAAATTTATCATAACATAGAACTTTGAATACTCAAAACAACGCTCCAAATGAAAATTCGATAAAGACACTTATATATATAATGTACCAGCGGCGTATCCACTATGCCCTTATCATCTCAACATTTGTACCGTTATCCCAACTACTTTCGATTCTATATTATGACACACAATTGCACGCATTATGATTTCCATGCGAGAACTTCGATAATTATGTAGGCCTCCATAATTACTTAGATCGTCGGATGGTCCACATAACTCGTTCCATCATGTGGGTTACAAAACATTTGAAAGACATGATTTTTAGAGAAAACACGAATTTTTAATATATTTGGGTTATAAATAAAAAATAGTCATTGTGTAAAATATTGCTAAAAATGAGTTAAAGTTTTGAGTTATTTTAATAAAATATTAAAATTTCAAAACATCTTTTGAGAGTATAGTATTTTTAACGAGTGTCTTTGAGAAGATAGATTTTATTGTATGAGCATGATTACTTAAAATTAATAAATTATTAGAGTCGAAATTGTTTAAATTCAAAAATCGATTAAAGGTTTGTTATAAGGTACGATTGAGAAAGATAAAATATGCTTAGATAAACATGACAAAAACATATTCTTTGATAAACTTAGTTATGATTGATTTGATTTACCTTAACATACTTGATTAATTAAATTTATAAAATTTGAATAATCGAAGTTGATTGAATTGAAATATTTTGATTAGGTTGTAAAGTAGGGTTTAAAAGAATAAGTTTGAAAATTTTGGGCTTGATGAACACGATTGAATCGAGAACACACATGGCGTAGGTGATTACATTGGGTATAAAGCGATATGTGGATTGAATTGAATAGTGATAGTGGCAAGTGAAGCACAACGAGTGAATTTTGACGTAATTTTCTTGTCTAAGCCGCTATGATTTTGATGTGATTGGTTGATAATTTGATTAACAACATATACTTGATGTTTTGACTTGAGTTTGTTATTGTTGTTGTTATGAGAACGAGTAGGGGTAAAAGAAGTTAATTTATTAGCGAAAAGGTTAATGAACAAGATTGAATTGATTGTGTTTATGTTTTGGAAGTTGAGTTTATATTTTAGAGATGACAGGAGCTATCTCCTTGACTAAACATGTATCCATGAGGCGGTTATAGAAAATAAATAATTGATGTTGTTTAATGTTGAGAAAACATTCTATGATTAATAAATGAGAAGATTGGATAGTTGTTTTTGATTTCATAGGAGTTATTATGTAAAACGAAACTTAAATATGTTATGTTGATGTTTATTCATAACTTAAGGATAAGTTAAAATCCAAATTGAAAATCAATGAGTTAATTTGATGAGTGAATAAGCTTTATCAAAGTTTAATATGTCTTAACAAATTAAAATCTGAGGTTGAATACTTGAAATATGTTTAATAGTTTATATATATATGATACTATAAGTATTTGCTAGCCATTCGATTATTAGATTGTGCAATAATAATATTCAGATTACTTGATATTATGATAATATAATAACGTGATAAGATGAATAGGAAAACCAGTTTAATAATAGAGTGCAAATTGTTTTGATAGACTCGTGATAACCGGTTCTTAATGAATGAAGAATTTGTATCCGATCAGGAGAAAAAAATGTTTTGAGTGTATGAGTAGATTGAATCAACAGATCTTGATTCAAAATGATTTAGTAAGGAATTGATTAATTGCATAATTGAATAATAGAATAATGGAATAATTAAATCAAATCATAAATCGTTTCGTATAAAATCAAATAAACAAACAAATAAACAGATAATGAATGTTCCTCGATGTGTTGGGTTTCCCCATGAACTTTCCATGGCATTTTGTTTCCCCAACTTATTAGCATACCAAAACCAAAATAAATGCGTGAGTTGGACTTCCATGGGCATTACATGGCAATTTGAACGACTTAACTTAATTAACGAATCAACGAATCAATTGAGTTTGTCGGCCCATGAGCGTTACATGGCGATTTGACCTACCAAACTAAATAACGAATAAACGAGTTCAAGCATAAGTAGTTGAAACATCTCGTGTATCACCACGGATGATAATGTTCCAACAAAATATCGCAAATATTAGAGTTTGTACAATGTACAGTTGGCGTGTCAATGGCGTCCCATGAGTTTTACACCCGACTAGACATTTAAATACAATAAAAGGGTGTAACCGTTTAGCCGGTTACGTTAAAAGCTTAAAGTGTTGGTCGCATGACAATTTCCACTATGGCGGGGAATCTTGTCACACTCCTTAGTTTTAAGTGAAAATAGCAAAAACAAATCTAGAAAATTCTCAAGGAAATTCTCGACAATAAAAGGCAATCTAATAAAATTAAATAGAAATATTTTAAGATTGAGGCATGGCCTCAGAGTTATAAAAATATTTCAAGAATGAGACATAGTCCCGGAGCAATAAAATATTTTGAGAGTGAAGCATAGTTTCGGAGTTGTGTGTGCATAACAATAAAGTAAACAATTAACTAAGCAATTAAATAAGTACCTAATTTAGCAAGGCAATTATGTAAGCTGTAAAAAATCAAATAAAACACATTAGGTAAACAAATAAGCACATATGGGGTTCCTAAGCATGTTACTAAGGCACCGCTAACGACCTATATTAAACCTTCGGCTCTGATATCAATCTATCACACCCTAACCTACGGCGGAAATGCCGGGGCGTGAACCGATTTCCACAGCTCTCAATGTTACTATCATGCAACATTATAAGTTTCAATATCTATTTAATAATTTCAAATAAAACAATTACAGTTAAGTACATCAAGTATAACGAAATTACAACAATGATTAATTAAGTTTGTATCCTAAAAAGTATTTCTACGTGATCTTCATCTTGCTAAACAACCAAGCTGATAACCTGCAAATGCGTATAAAATATATTTTTGTCAACAACACATGTTGAGTGAGTAAAACACCAGTTTAAGACACAACAGTAATTGTATATATAAAGAAAGATGCAAACCATTCCTGTGAGATAAACAGTTAAACCATAGCACATACACAAACAATCAAACATAAATAAATGGCTAAACCGTTGCCATGCGAATGGGCATTGGTTACCAAAAATGAGGTGTCGGTGAAACCAGTCGATGCGTTGGACGCCGACCACTACGACGGTCGTATGATCATACTAGACTGAGAATATGTTGGACCTCTCCGAATGCGGTTCAAATAAAGCAAGTAAGCAAATAACAAGTTAGGCATAAACTGATATACACACAAGGATTAAACAGTTTCGGTTTTGAATACTAGATAATAGATAAATATGATACGATACGCATATGTCCCCAAAAAGGTTAAAAATAAGTACAAAGGGGAGTGAAATACTCACCTAATAAGATGAACGAAATACAAATGAGGATGATGAGAAAAGTAAACCCTTCGGGATTTGCCGTCAAGGATTTCCTAGTTATATAATATTGATATGAATTAATTATAAATGATATAACATACTTTACTGAATTTAGATTTCGATGTGATTTGTATACTGATTGGGATTAAGATATTTATTGATTAATCTTTACGGTTATTATTATGGTGAAATCATTATTATTAGTTTAAATAAATAAATATGAGTTGAAATAATTATATGATTATTTAGATAATAGTTAATTAAATGTAATGCAATTATAAGCATGTACATATATAAATATAACTTTTAATAAAATAATTAATTTAAGACAAACGTGTAAATATATATATTTATTATGCAGTATGTATCTTGGACTATTTAACGAAAATATAATTTATAAATATATTTAATACGTTCAAAATACGATTTTTATAATGTTTAAAGAATGACACAAATATATATATTTTCAAAATTAATATAAGCGAATTTATAAAAACGTTCACCGATGAGGAAAGTATATTAAAGTATCGGGTTTAAATAAAATAGTGATAATCTAGTGTTATTATATACTTATACTATATATATATATAGACACACACACATACGAAAACTAGTATGCGAGATAATTCGACGGAAAATGACAACTTAACGATGTCTTTTTGAATAGTATAATGTTTATTTGATATTTAATATTAATTATAATATAACTATAATTCATCAAAAACCTTTACACAATTAATAAAAATAAAAAGAACTAAAACCGTGTCCAGGGGGCTTGAACCCGCATCCCTGGCCGGTTCAAAGGTTTAACGTACACACCCACAACCAACTGACCTAGCTTTTCTGGTGATAATTAAATGCAAACAAAATATTTAAATACAATAAATGATTTTCCCCCAATTTGTTATAAACCCTAATTATCCAAATCCGAACATCTGATTATTGATTGCTAAATTAACTTTAAGGTTTTTGAAACTGAACCAAAAACGAACTAGAAACGTAGTTTAATTACTAGTAAGGCTGAACAATTGATTATGAATATCGAAGGTGAAGCCGACGGCCCCAAAGCCAACAGATTTGACGTTGCAGATGTTTTTAAACAAATTCCTCTTAGGGTTTTGATCACGAGGTGTCCAGAAGGGTGCATGTTCGATTAATTGAATTATAAAGATCGTTTACTTGTGTAATAAGATCGATGTGGGTGTCGGGTGTAACTATTACAAAGAATAGATCCCTTATATTCATTAAACATAATTAGGAGTGTCGGTTATGCCGCATTAGGCAAGTTTAACAACTTTTGATTTGATTTTCAAATAAACGACATGAATTGCGACCCAAGAATGATAACCGGGTTGCGGGTTTGCTAATTGGGTCCTGGGTATGGGCCTGGTATACAGGTTAAAGGGTTATGGGTTTGGACAATAACAGATTTTGTTAAATGATCCTTTAACTTTAAGGATGGAAACACAAATGGGTTTAAACTAAAACTTTAGGGAGTAAAATGAATACACTTGAAAGTTATATATATATATATATATATATATATATATATATATATAATATTAATTAAGAATAAAATAATATTTAATAATATTTACCCGATAAACGCGATAATTAAAATGATAAAATTTCCCAGACATGAAGCGGGTCGGGTAATTGATGTTAATAAAATAAACGAAAACCCGAGTTGTTACAGTTCAAGTATCTCATCATTAATCAATCAACTAGGATTTTCTAAGTGTTTAATCAATAAAGTTTATAGTAATAGTAACTTTTCTAGATTCAATGATTTTATTTAGTTCAAACTTTCAAATATAATTATGTATGATTCTTATTTATCTCATTCAACTAGTTTGGCAAAGTTTCATGCAACCTATTATGCTATTTGATTTTAGATTTTTCTATTAATCAAGTTACAAAGTTTATATTTCTAGTAAGTAGTCATCAAGTTATTCCTACAACAATTCAGTAAACATTTAAATAAGGTATTTTTTATAATCCAAATCAATGTTTAACAATCTATCAAGTTTATATATATGTTGAATATCAATATCAAGATCAAAACTCAACTATGCATTCAACAAAGTTTCCGCATTCAACAAAGTTTCCTTTAATAGAAATCAACAATTCTCTATATTCTAGTTTTGAATATTGTATTAGAACTAACAAGTTATGAAATCTCTAGCATACAACCTATCATCAATATCAATTTTCAAGTTTCATTAAACATCAATAATCATCAATAATCCAAGTATTCAAATAAATCCCTAAATTTGCCAATTTCAATCTATTAACAATCTAATTTCCATTTTTAATTCTAAAAGGTTAACTATTATCAATATGTCATAACTACATTAACAATTTTCATTGATCATTAGCTACACAAAAATCCATTTTAACATCAAACCCACTTATCAAATTATTCCATGTTCTTCCTAAATTATCAAACTACACAATTAACAACAAATGAAAACTCTAATCATCTTTAACAAATCAAAGGTGATCTTTATCATGAGTATATGCATGTATGTGAGTGTTCAACACTACCCCACACACATGCATACATATGAACGGCTACATACACACACATGCATCCATAAATTTTCAAACTTTAAGATCAATCTTAACCTAAATGTAAATAATCTCATCTATTTAACTTGGATTATCAATATCTAAATTAAATTTACCTTGAATGTTGATAAACTTTATAAGATGAAGAAGGATGATCTTGTGTGTGTGTGGGTGTTCTTCCTACATGATCTTTGCTTCCTATAGTGCTTAATCATTCATGATAATGTGTTCTTGATCTTGTATGATTGTGATTTTGATTTTGATGATGGTGTGAAGGTGAGTGTGTTGTGTGCCGTGAATATAAAGAGAGGGAGATAGAGAGTAGATTAGTGAGGTGGGTATTAGGATTGATATGTGGTTTATGTTTAAGTTACACAACACATTAGTCTAAGGTTTAGGTTATAATCATTTGGGGTTTAGTTGTTAGATAGTGATTGGAGGATAAAGGAGGTGAGGTGATGAGGTGGTGGGGTGAGGTGGTAAGGGGCCAACCGAGAAGGGGGGGGGGGGTCTGAAGGTGTAAGGATAGTATATTATACAATGTTTTATGATTGGATTTAACATATTGTGAGTTTTAGATAATCAATCGCATCCCGTTTTTAATATTTTTTGTCAGACTTGGAACAAAATCAAATTCCTTACAAAATAGACTAAAGAAACTATTTTTTTGAAAATAGTTGATGTTGTGTCCTTGCAATGTCTTGTATTGACTTTCGGTTGCTTATTTTTCATTTTTTGCGATTCGAATTTTCTAAAATTATGTTATGTTTATACATTGACTCTAATATTCTAACATATATTTTGAATTTTCGAGGCCGTTTAGTCATATTAGAATTTTATTTTTTTCTGGCCCGTTACCCGAGGTTATTCCACGTAGTGTTCGTTACGTGACGAAATTTGGACTTTTTGTTGACTTTGCAACATCTTGGATCTTAATAAGGAAAATTTTATTCATATAGTAACAGCTTATTGCTAATCATTGTTACATTAGTGGTAAATTTTTGCCAAGTGTTACATATCTCTCTCTCTAGACATACTCTCCCTCTCTCCTCACTTATTGTTGAAGTAGCCTATTGTAAAACTTATCACGCTAAAGGTCAACATGTCAAAATCCTTCTAACTTCGGAAGAAGCGTATCAGGTGAAAACTAACAAGATTAGCATAAGTTTATGATGTACAAAAATTATACATCTTTTTAGCATCAAATAATCTCTAAAAACTGCAACTTCTATCAAATAACATAGAACAAAAGGCTACTTATCATAATAAAATACAATTTCAGGTGAAACCAAGCCTTAAACGAAGAAACAAGCGAAAAGACAACGAAAAACAGAAGAAAACACAAGAAAAAGCAAGGAACACGCCCCCATGCTTCTGAACACCAGAAAAGACAAAAATCTACAAGAAAATACAAAAACTGGGAATAAAAGCACGGGGTCATGCCCTTGCCCACAGGGCCGTGGTCGTCTACAAGAAAAGACAAAATGAATTTGGCACATGTCATAATAAAGCATGGGGGCGTGCCTACGTAATCACGGGGTCGTGCTTCTCACTCCAGACAGCCTATAAATAGTGGACCATGTTGCACTCATTTGGTGTGCCTTGAAAAGAATTCTATCCGGTTTTCACTTATAAAAACACCCACTAACACTCACATTGAAGATCTAGTGAAGAGTTTGAAGGTTTGGAGGTCATCACCATCAACCATTATCATCATCCATCACCATTAAGAAGGAAGATTCATCCACATTTGGTTAGATTGTTCTAGTTTAATCATGTGTTTGTTATTATCATCCATCATAATGTTCATAACTATGCTCATTATGAGCTAAACTCCATTCACCATCTAAAATCTATGAAAAAGCTTTGTTTTACTAGATGATTATATAAAACATGTGGTGTAGTCTAGTAAAGTACATGGTTATCTTGCAATTATCTTTTGATGAGAAATGTTTCAACATCTTAAATTACTAATTCAAAGTTGGTGATTGTCAATTCCATTGACAATCATTCATGATCGATTCATGTTCTTGAAAGATTGAAACACTTTGATAACTTATCGAAACATGGATCCTTATATTGTACTTAGAAATGATGAGATATAAGTTATGATCTATTTCTCTAAGCTTTGGTAATCCGAAAATAGCATTGCTAACGCAATTGCTTAGGATATCATGCTAGTTAAAGATCTCATATGTTAATTGAATGTGTAATTATAACCTACTTTAATCAACCAAGGGGAGGTTATGTGATGAACTATAACCACCCGAAGTTGTTAGAATTGGTATTTGAGAAATCGAAGTCAATCATAATATTTCTACTTTACGAAACTACTTGCCAACTTAAATTGACATTCTCGTGGTAGCGTGACATTAGGAAAGGGTCGACTTTAAAATGTGCACGCTAGTTGCTTTTATGTCAAAGATGCTCACTTAAGGCTTAAGGAGCTATCTGTCATATATTATTATGTCAAGTTTACCACATGATTACATATTAATCATCAATGATAAAATGGAGTGGATTCTTGATCTTAGATGATATCCTTCATATAATTGAACTACTTGTTTAGAATTTCTATCTTGGTTACCTATATATTATATATAAGTATTTATATTTTATAAAAAGTTCAAAAATTAACCCCAAAATGATTAAAACCCCCGATTAAAGTAAAACAACAACTTATTATTAGAAACATTTGTGGCCACGGATCAATACTTGGTTCTTACCAATATTATTCTACATGTACGATAGGTACACTTGCCTATTTTGTGTGTGTTTAGTCTTTGTAGAAATCACTTTTATAAATTTAAAACACGATCTTGTGCAATAGCAAATCATCAATCCATTATATTTTAACCGCTACGCACGCACTACATCAAGTTCTTGGCGCCGCTGCCGGGGACACGATACGTTTCTAAGAACGATCCAAGTTTTAATTTAATCATTGTCTATAATTGTACAAATTTTTTAACTTTCATTATATTTCATTTTTACTAACTAATAAACTATATAATTTTACGGCTCGCCTAATTTTAACATTTATTTACCTAGCCTTTACTTTAGCTTAACTTAGATTTTAGTTTAGTATTTAAATAGCTTATCCTAACTCATAGTTTAACTTAGACTAACCTTCAGTTTAACTTTAGCTAACTTTTACCTTAGTTTTAACTTTGATTTAGTCTCATGTTTGTCCTATACTTTTGAGCATGAGATTGTTTCTCCAATTTCTGAACCGGAATGACTCTTTCGTCGACGAACTCGTAAACGGACTGCAGAAACCGCCGAAGCAATCAAAGACGAATCAGTAGACTCCACCACATCAGGAGAAAATCAAACCAAAGAAATGATGGCGGGCCAGAACAATGAGTCGAACATGAGCCAGTATACCAAGCCAACTCAAGAAGGCTACGACAATGGAGTGGCTCCACCCGAAATCACCAAAAATTTCGAAATCAAATCAAGCACCATTCATATGGTGGAAAATTCAGTTCAATTTCATGGTTTCCTCGACGAAGACCCTCTTTCTCATATATCCTGATTCTTACGAATCTGCAGAACCTTTAAAATTCAAAACTGTTCAGACGATCAAATCAAACTCAAACTCTTTCCTTTCTCTCTAGGGGGTCAAGCCTTAGAATGGATAGAATCTCTTTCCTCTGAAACCATCACCACTTGGGACTAGAGATTGAACAGTTTCTCCTCAAATATTTCCCCCTGATAAAACTGCCAAATACTGAGCCAGCATTACAGGATTCTGGACCGATGATGATGAACCGTTACACGCAGTATGGGAGAGATACCAAAGTCTTTTGAGAAGATGCCCACATCATGGACTGAGCGTATGGTTACAAGTACAAACTTTCTTTGACGCACAATCCAGTCAAAACAAACAGGCCATCGACCAAATCGCCGGTGGAGACCTGGGATCCAAATCACCTAACGAAGCATTTGAAGTCCTGGAGAAAGCTACAAAGAAGAGTTTCGCTTACAACCTACCAAGATCTACACCTACCCATAAAGGAACACACCACGTCGATTCCAACACTCTTGTCACAGCACAACTTGAAGCCCTTTCTAAAAAATTCGTACAACTTCAAGCCGAGCTATCAAAACCAGAATCACCTGTGACACTTGTAGAGGAAGTCATAAGACAAGTGACTGTAAACAAGTCATCATGGCCATGGAAGAAGTCGATTTCATCGCTCGACAGAACAACGCTTTTAGCAATAACTACAATCCAGGATGGAGGAACCACCCGAATTTTAGTTGGAAAGACGAAAGTAACACTCAACCCCTACCCGGATTCGAGAAAAGACCAATGAATCAACCCTTCCAACCAAAACCCCAATTTTAAGATCAAAGCTCAAGTAGCCATCAAAACTAAAGCTACTCAAAGATCGAAGAAATGTTGATTCAAATCATGACAAAAACGAATGAAGCAGAGAAGAAGGTCGACTCGAGAACTGTTGATATCAGCGCAGTATTATTAAAACATGAAGCCGACCTCAAAAGATAACAAGCATCATTACAGAATCTAGAAACTCAAATCGGACAAATTACCCGACAATTATCCGAAAGACCACTCGGCGCTCTTCCAAGCAACACAATCACTAACCCGAATGCGACAGCTCACGCTGTTATACTCAGAAGCGGTACAACCACTGTTGCCTCACCAACTTCAGAACCAGTTACGGAAAAGGAGTCTCCTGATGAAACGCATGATAGACTGACCCCAACGGGCACCGTACAACCCAATGAGCCAGTCCGAACTTATATTCCACCAATTCCATACCCAGGAAGACCGAACCAAGAACAATTGGAAGCTCAGTACGAGAAGTTTTTAGAACTCTTCAAACAACTCCATATCAACATACCTTTTATCGAAGCATCGCTCAAATGCCAAAATATGCCAAGTTTCTCAAAGAAGTACAATAGAAAGCTGGAGGAACTCTCGCATGTCACTCTGAGTGAAGAATGTTCAGCAGTCCTCCAAAGCAAGCTGCCAACAAAAATGGCCGATCCAGGGAGCTTTACTATCCCTTGTCTTATAGGAAATTTATCTGTTAGCAATGCCCTAGCTGACCTAGGAGCTAGTATTAATTTAATTCCTTATGCGGTCTTTGCAAAACTGTTGAAACCCGTTACGGATCTAGCCGCTATGATACATCGATTATACAATACGAATCTAAACGTTAAATTATTACTTTATTGATAAATATGGAAGAATACATTATGGTGGATGGAAATAACTTATGGAGAGCATAATTTAGATCTAGATCTCTCTTTTAAATATGTACACCTACAAATGAGCATGAATATGCCTATTTATAGGCCAAAGCACCAATTCGTTAATTTAGTCTAATTCGTTATATCTTCATAACGAATTAGACTCCATTCGTTATGATTCCATAACGAGTGATGATAACTTAACGAACCAGCCTCCATTCGTTATATTACATAAAGAATGGGCTTATAAACTTAACGAACTAGCTCTCATTCGTTATGCTACCATAACGAATGAGCTTATACCTTAACGAACTAGCCTAGCATATAACGAATGGACCTCATTCGCTATACAAACCATAGCGAATGGGCCATTTACAATAAATAAACAATCTAGACTATGTATAACTTATTCGAATGCCACGGACAACCATTTCGTGCACTAACAAAAACTAGAGATAGGAGAAACAAAGCCCACCCGTATGAGCATTCAGTTAGCTGACCGATCTGTTAAATATCCTCGGGCATTGTTGAAAACATGCTCGTCAAAATTGATAAGTTTGTTTTCCCAATAGATTTTGTAATTCTAGACATGGAAGAAGACAAAAGTGTACCTCTTATTTTAAGAAGACCCTTCTTAGCCACTGCAAAGGCTATTATTGATGTTTGCACCGGCAAACTCACTCTCAGGGTCAATGATGAGGCAATCACTTTTGACATAGGAAAATCTATGCAATATCCGCAACATCATGATGACACATTATATTGTGTCGACATCATAGATTCCATCGTGAGTTGCTATATGCGAGATTCCTCCATCAATAAACCGCTAGAAACACAAGTCTTAGATAAACACTCAACATACCCGTTTTAGAAAATGAAAATCTAAATGATGACTATCAGGAAGCATAAGAGGTAGTATATGAAATCACCAAATGTAATGAAAAATCAAAACCCTCAATCGAAAAACCACTAGCCTTAGAGTTAAAAGAACTACCAAGTTATATCGAATACGCCTTTCTAGAAAAAGATTCTCAACTTCCAGTAATTATTTCATCTCACCTTTCTAAAGAAGAGAAAGACGAACTTCTTAAGGTTCTTAAGAGCCATAAGAAGGCTATCGCATGGAAGATCATGGATATCAAGGGCATCACTCCCTCCTTTTGTACTCACAAAATTCTCATGGAGGAAGAATACAAACCCGTGGTCCAACATCAAAGACGTCTCAATCCCAACATGCAAGATGTGGTGAAGAAAGAAGTAATCAAACTCCTAGATGCCAGACTAATATACCCAATCTCGGATTCACCTTGGATTAGTCCAGTACAAGTAGTACCCAAGAAGGGAGGAATGACAGTCGTAATGAACGAGAAGGACGAGCTAATACCAATGAGAACGATCACAGGCTGGCGAGTTTACATTGACTACCGGAAACTTAATGACGCCACAAGAAAATATCATTTTCCACTTCCTTTCATCAAATGCTTGAACAATTATCTGGAAAAATGTTCTACTGTTTTATTGACGGATTTTCTGGATATTTCCAAATTCCCATTGCTCCTGAAGATCAGGAGAAAACCACTTTTACATGTTCGTATGGAACCTTCGCCAACCTAAGAATGCCATTTGGATTATGTAATGCTCCATCCACCTTCCAGCGATGCATGGTGGCCATCTTTCAAGAAATGATCGAACACTCTATGGAAGTATTCATGGACGACTTCTCAGTATTTGGAGACTCTTTCGGTCACTGTTTAAAAAACCTCGACAAAATGTTAGTCAGGTGTGAGGAAGTAAATCTAGTGATCAGCTGGGAGAAATGTCACTTTATGGTTAAAGAAGGCATTGTTCTCGGTCACAAGATTTCTCAAAAAGGATTAGAAGTTGATAAAGCAAAAATAGAAACTATCTATAAACTTCCACACCCAACGTCAGTAAAAAGCCATTAGAAGTTTTCTAGGTCACGCGGGATTCTATCGTTGTTTCATAAAAGAATTCTCAAAAATTGCTAGACCTATGACCAAACTTCTGGAGAAAGACGCACCATTCATCTTCTCTGAAGAATGTGTTGTATCATTCAACATATTAAATGACAAACTTGTCAATGCACCAATCATGACTACACCCGACTGGACCCTTCCATTTGAGATCATGTGCGATGAAAGTGACTTTGCAGTTGGAGCCGTACTCGGACAACACAAGGAAAAACACTTTCACCCGATTTACTACGCCACTAAAACTCGTGATGATGCACAAGAAAATTACACCACAACAGAAAAAGAGTTACTAGCAGTATTTTTTGCCTTTGAAAATTTAGATCTTACCTAGTTCTTTCCAAAACCATAGTTTACACCGACCATGCCGCAATACGTTACCTTTTCAACAAGCAAGATGCCAAGCCCAGACTTATCCGATGGATCCTACTACTCCAAGAATTTGACATCAAAGTTAAAGACAAGAAAGGAGCAGAGAATGTAGCCGCATACCACCTCTCACGCTTAGAATGCCCAGCTTCAGAAGAGCTTCATGAGAAAATTATCAATGATAATTTCCCACATGAAATTCTCATGCGCATCCAAGCCGTCATAGAGGAGAAAGACGAAAGTCCTTGGTTTGCCGACTTTTCAAACTATCTAGCTTGTAGAATCCTAAGAAAAGGACTTACTCATCAACAACGGAAGAAATTCTCTCCGACCTTAAGTTCTACTTCTGGGAAGACCCGTACTTGTTTAGGATAGGTGCCGATCAGGTTTTTCGTAGGTGTGTAGCAGGAAAGGAAGCCTTAGATATTCTCAAACACTGCCATGAAGGACCAACTGGTGGACACCACAGTACCGCCACTACGGTCATAAAAGTGTTTAATGCAGGATTCTTCTGGCCCACCATATACAAAGACACACATGCATTGATCCAAGCATGCGATGCTTGTCAAAAAGTCGGAAACATCTCAGCCAAGAATGAGATGGCTCAAAAAGGCATTCAAATCTGTGAAGGCTTTGATGTATGGGGAATAGATTTCATGGGCCCATTTCCTAACTCATTCGAAAATAAATACATCCTTGTAGTAGTCGACTATGTATCTAAATGGGTAAAAGCACAAGCTCTTCCCACTAACGATGCTCAAGTAGTTATACGATTTCTGAAAAGTTTGTTTTCACGATTCGGCACTCCGAAAGCCCTAATTAGCGACATAGGTACCCACTTCTGTAACGCTTTAATGAACAAGGTCTTAGCACGATATGGAGTTCACCACCGATTGGGAACACCATATCACCCTCAGACCAATGGGCAAGTAGAAGTCTCAAATCGAGGAATTAAAAGGATTCTGGAAAGAACTATAGGAATGAATCGTAATAATTGGGTCATAAAAGTTAGATGACGCTTTGTGGGCCCTCAGGCGACCTACAAAACCCCCATAGGGACAACACCTTTCAAACTCGTTTATGGGAAAGCATGTCATCTACCAGTAAACTAAAACACAAAGCCTACTGGGCTCTCAGAGCAGTGAACTTCGATCTAATGTCCGCCGGCTTAAACCGAGAAGATCAAATTCACGAACTCGAAGAACTAAGAACATTGGCCTATGAAAATTCCTGGTCTTACAAAGAAAATACTAAACGTCTGCACGACGCCCATTTAAAAGGAAACAAGAAATTCCAAGTTGGCGATCGTGTACTATTATACAACACACGTTTACGTCTTTTCCTAGGAAAATTGAAATCACGATGGACAGGCCCATACATAGTCGAATCAGTCTTTGACTATGGGACAGTCGAGTTTCAAATTCAAAGGGCCAAATTTTAAAGTAAATGGACATCGATTAAAACCCTATATCGATGGACCATTTGAAGAAGTCTCGGAGGTAGTAACCCTCCAACTCCCTAAATAGAAAATTAAGGAAACAAGGTCTGGCCAAAACCTTCACAAACTAGGCCTTGTAAATATTTATTCAAAAAAAACAACAAAAACATGGGGGCGTGCTTCCAAAAGCACGGCGCCGTGCCACAATATGCGGGTTGGAATCTTCACTGCAAAAATCTCGGTCAGACTGGTTTGTAACAAAATTGTCAGAACAAAGACACGGGCCGTGCCTCCAAAAGAATGGGCCGTGCTTAGGCATCTGGTTGGCTATAAAAGGCACTTTTTGCCAATGCATTCCTTGCACCAACCAAAACCAAAGCAATCCTCTCTGAAAATTCAATATGCCTACTGAAATGAGCGAAGCAATTCCCGTTCCTCGACACCCGAGAAACGATACCCGTCATATTTCCAAAACTGAGCTTCTCTTGAAATTTCAAGAATTCGTCAAGGAACTCACCGAAATGAATCTCCTAGCAGAAATGTGTCTTGTTCAACTCACCGAATCGGTGGAAAACATGAAGATGTAACTTCGAGACATTAACGAACAACTACAGTTTCAAGTTCTTTGTTTCACGTACTTTCCACCTACAGGGTCATTCGGAAGAGGAGAACCTTTCGGAGCAATTTCGGAACCTTAATTTTCTGTTTCCATGTGTGAACAAGTGCATCAGGCACATTGTGTTAGGAATTCGGGCTTAACCCGAATATTTTCATGTTATTAGGAAAACCGGGCTTATCCCGTATTTGTCTTAGGACCTTTAACTTTAATGAAAGGTAATTTTTAGGATGATCAAATTCTTAAAATAACATCATTCAAAAATTTCAGCACTCGCGTTTGGCTGAAAACTAAGAAAAAAATCTCAGTGACTAAAAACACGGGCCGTGCTTCTTGAAGCATAGGACCGTGGTCACCCTAGAATCTTCAGCATGATACGCGGTGACTCCGTACAATTCTCTGAATCAGAAACATTTATTCCCCTAGTAGCATGGGGCCGTGCTTCCAAAAGCATGGGCCGTGTTCGACTATCCAGTCTCTATATAATGCATTCAAAAACTCACTATTCCATTCACACCAAACACAAAAATTACTGAAATGGAAAGCAAGAAAGTTGAATGGAGACCAGTGAGGAAAAGCAAGCAACATGATTCTTCCTCAAAACCTTGAGGAGGAAATCATGAGGCTACAATGCATTATGAGAGGCCAAGTCGAAAGCAACATCCAAACTGAAGCTCGCGTAATCGAGCTAATCAACAAATTCGAACTACTTCGGTTTGAAAACTTCCATGTTGTGGATGGCCACCACAAGGATGTGGCTTCCAAGCTCAACTTTCTCAACCGGGAAATTGTAAAACTCGACAAAAAGCTTTCCGAGCTCATGGAAGTCAAGCGAGCCCCACCACACATTCAAGACCTGTTCGGGAATGATGGTCGTTAAACTTCCGACTTTGTTTTATGTGGAAGTTTCTCCCGTTAGTATTATGTGTTAAGATCTAGGATTGTTGTTGTACTTTTTTTACTATGTTTAATTATGTCTTTATGATTTAATGAAATTTAGGACTTTAAATTACTATCTTAAACTAACCCACAAAGAATAACAGTTAAAAACGAACCGGCTCGACAAATAAACAAAATAAAATAAAAATCTGTCTGCATTATGCAGCATGGACCGTGCTTCCAAAAGTACGGCGCCGTGTTTTTTGTTCCAGTGCAGTTACGAGTTTTTAACTAATAAAATACCTTTTTATAAACCATTAACCCAGAAACCAACTTCGTTTCTGAACAACAAACCGCCGACCAACCCCCTAATTCACTAATTTCTTCATCAAATCTTCAATTTCGAACCAAAGGTATGTTAATTTCACGATTGTATTGTTCAAATTCATCTTTCTAGGTTTAGTTTAACCCTAAAATCTCTCAAATTGGTTAAATCGGGTTTAGACCCGAAAACGATATGGGTTATTCTATTAGTTTAGGATGAATGGATTGTTGAATAGTTGATTGTTAAAGATTAATTGAAAGGAACCATTCTGGTTTGGATCTTGGGTTGAATATACAACAAACCAATAAACCCAATTGGTATAACCGGTTAGAAACGAATGTTCAAATCTGGATAAAGTCGAAATTAGGATTAACAACCTTTTGGTCAACCAAAAGTCAAAATCTGTAGGAACTGACAAACAACAGCAGCATGGTACCGTGCTTTTAAAAGCACGCCACCGTGCTTTGCTCTCTGTTCCAGCATAATAATTTTTGTTGAATTTTAACTAATTTGGATACAAATTGCAAATGGCCGAGTATGATGATGATGTTCATGCAATTTTAGTCTTCCCTGGGCTTGATACGAGAAATAGAAGGGCCCAGGCAAGATTAACCTACCTTAACCGAAGACATAGAAAAGCCAACTTCTATGCATGCAAAGACACTTTGAAACAAGTCAACCAATGGAACCGTTACAAGAACATTGTAAGGGGACCATGGAGAAGGGTTCTTGGTCAAACAGGAGAGGCTATAACTGAACTTACGAAATAATTTTTAGCTTCTTTCCAAATAAAAACCAAGAACCCGGATATGTGGGATGAAGACGCCATTGAATTCAGATGCGGGGGTATTTGGCGCACAACTTCTTTCACCCAACTCGGAATCGATCTGGGAATATACACGGGAGCAGAAACGGACCAAGAAATTTGGTTCAAGGCTGGAACAACATTTGCAGACGAAGACGGTGATGATGATGATGATGATGATGATGAAGCTGGAAACACACGTTTAGTGGCATGGGAACAACTGAGCTACGGAACTGAGAACTATAATGCAAGTGTTTCAAAGAGCACTGCATTACGTGACCCACTCATGAGATACATTCATCGCTTGTTAAGCTACACAGTAATAGCACACGAGAGGAATAAAGAAGTGGTGAATCTGAGAAATCTGTGGGCAGTTAATTGCATGAAAAACAGAACTAATTGCAATATTACTTATCTTTTCTGCCAAATTTTCAGGATAAATGCAAATGCAAAAAGCCCATATATCCCAATCTTTGGCAGAGCATGGATCTATAAGCTTTACAAAGCCTATCATGTGGAAACAAAGGGAACACAAAGCCCTGAACCAATTGCTCTTAACCGTAGTTTTTGCATCGAAATGAAAATAATGAGACAAGTAAGCATAAGGCCAGAGATTTGGAGGTTCATCGACAATAAGGGCCAAATTTGGGATCCGATAAGCCAACTGGAAATGATGATGAATGATGAACGAAAGGATAGAAGAGATGCTCAGCTAATAGCTGAATATGCACAAACAAGAATTCGTAAAGCATCTCGGGTAACTGATGAGCCGTGGCACTGGTAGGTTAGGTACGGGCATGGGCATGGTTTGGTAGTCATTTCATGACACTTTTATTATTATTATTATGTCTGTTTAAACAATTTACTTTCTGTCGTTTGTTTGTTTGCTTGGTTGGATACTTTTATGGCCATGGGAGCCAAGACATTATGGTAGGTACTTATTTAGCCCGTTAGGGCAAGGTATGGATGATTCCATACCCAATTTTCAAGAAATTATGTTTTGTTGTTTGTGGTTGTTTGCAGTTTTATTTTATACAGGTACAAACAGGAAAACGGATGATAAACAGGGGACGCTCTGTCGAAATTTCGTTAACCCATAGGGAAGTACCTCTCCATATTTTACCCACCATACTTAATTTTTATCCTTTCATGAATCTTTGCACATTGAGGACAATGTGAGACTCAAGTGTGGAGAGGGGAATTATTTGACCAAACTGCTTACTCAAATAATGATAAAAATTATCTAATCAACAAAATTTTTTTAGCAGCAAACAAAGACTATTTTTATAACAAAACCTAAAGAAAAATTCCAAGAAAAAGTTTTTGCAAATAACCAACTATTAATCTACTACAACTAGAAAAGTGAAGAAGCAAAAAGAAGTTTTGTAATATTGAGAAGAAATTTATGCAAAATATGGTGTTTATACCCAATTCCTCAGTTACTGTGAGATAAACCTCATACCACATAAATATTTTTTTTCGGAAACTTTGAGTGAGTCATTTGTTTCATGTGATTTAGAACTTGTCGCAATTATTCATTTCAAGACCGGACAAAGAGTTGTACAAGGAAGAAGGTAATATTGTCACAATCCCATCAAAGAATTCTCCAAATTACAAAACCCAAGGTCCTTACAAAACCAAAACCTTACCACTTTATCCCTCTCACCAGTAAAATACAACACTGGTCTTTTACTGGCAGACCCTAAAGAACTGGAAATGCATTCTTTCGATTTCAATTTCCTTTACTGCATACATAAAGCAAAACCTAGGTTGCCTCCAGAACTTAAGGAGATAATCTTTCTCTTTAGTAATGAGGTGAGGAAAAAGTGGCGCCAAAACGAACAAATGCCACCATTTTGTGGAATTTCCAAAAACGCAATAAAAAGAAGAGCAAAAAGATACGAGTGATACTTAGGTTGCGGAAACTGGTCACACGAAGGAAGAAATAGAAAAAGTCAAACTCAGTCTCAGCATGAATATACCGAACTAATAAGGGTGGGGGCTATTAGTCTCAAAGCCGAATGATCCACTAGAGTTGAAAGCTATGTTAAGAACAGGATTGAGGAAGAACTAATCCACATCCTCGACAACACCGGTCTTGACGATTTGACCTTAAAAGAGTCACTAGGTATGTTAAAAAAAATTGGAGAAGAGCAAAGACTCCTGATAATCAGCAGAAGTTGTATTTACCATCCTTACCATCACCATCATAAACCCTTAAAATCCCACAAAAATACCAAATCCCTACGCAAACAATACCAACCTATATTACCTTCTGACATATGCAACCCTTCACAAAGGTGGAGATTTGAACTTGTTGCAAGCTTATTTATCACAGGTTACATGTTGAATAAGAGTGTCCACATACATACATCACAGGTATGATCAGATATAAAACCGAGTGTGAGTGAACATTGTGAGAGCGTGACGTTTTGCACAAACAAAAGCTCATAAAAACAAAATTAGCTTTTTATTTATCACTACATATATCCCTATGATTCAAGGTTGGTTGTTTTGTTTCCATTCTCTTGGAACTCTTTTTAAGTGATGTTTTAAGATATAATCCGAATTTGCTGTTTTAGAGAATATTTATAAATAGCTTGCTTGAGGACAAGCAATGTTCAAGTGTGGGGATGTTTGATGTACATAAAATTATACATCTTTTTAGCATCAAATAATCTCTAAAAACTGCAACTTCTATCAAATAACATAGAACAGAAGGCTACTTATCATAATAAAATATAATTTCAGGTGAAACCAAGCCCCAAACGAAGAAACAAGCGAAAAGACGAAGAAAAATGGAAGAAAACAAATGAACAAGCAAGAAACACGCCCCCATGCTTCAAGAACACGCCCCCATGCTTCTGAACACCAGAAAAGAGAAAAATCTATAAGAAAAGACAAAACGTGGGAACAAAAGCACGGGGCCGTGCCCCTTGCCCACGGGGCCGTGGTCGTCTACAAGAAAAGACAAAATGAATTTGGCACATGTCATAATAAAGCACGAGGCGTGCCTACGTAAGCACGGGCCGTGCTTCTCACTCCAGACAGCCTTTAAATAGTGGCCCATGTTGCACTCATTTGGTTTGCCTTGAAAAGAATTATATCCGGTTTTCACTTATAAAAAGGCCCACTAACACTCACATTGAAGATATAGTAAAGAGTTTGAAGGTTTGGAGGTCATCACCATCAACCATTATCATCATCCATCGCCATTAAGAAGGAAGATTCATCCACATTTGGTTAGATTGTTCTAGTTCAATCATGTGTTTGTTATTATCATCCATCATAATGTTCATAACTATGCTCATTATGAGCTAAACTCCATTCACCATCTAAAATCTATGAAAATGCTTTGTTTTACTAGATGATTGTATAAAACATGTGGTGTAGTATAGTAAAGTACATGGTTATCTTGCAATTATCTTTTGATGAGAAATGTTTCACCATCTTAAATTACTAATTCAAAGTTGGTGATTGTCAATTCTATTGACAATCATTCATGATCGATTCATGTTCTTGAAAGAATGAAACACTTTGATAACTTATCGAAACATGGATCCTTATATTGTACTTAGAAATGATGAGATATAAGTTATGACCTATTTCTCTAAGCTTTGGTAATTCGAAAATAGCATTTCTAACGCAATTGCTTAGGATATCATGCTAGTTAAAGAAATCATATGTTAATTGAATGTGTAATTATAACCTACTTTAATCAACCAAGGGGAGGTTATGTGATGAACTATAACCACCCGAAGTTTTTAGAATTGGTATTTGAGAAATCGAAGTCAATCCTAATCTTTCTACTTTATGAAACTACTTTCCAGCTTAAATTGACATTCTCGTGGTAGCGTGACATTAGGAAAGGGTCGACTTTTAAATGCGCACGCTGGTTGCTTTTATGTCAAAGATGCTCACTTAAGGCTTAAGGAGCTATCTGATGTGCGTGTGCGCGGCTTGTATAAAATATGATGGATTGGATATTTAGCTTTTGCACAAGATCGTGTTATAAATTTATAAAAGTGATTTCTACAAAGACTAAACACACATAAAAGTGTACCTGTCGTATATGTAGAATAGTATTGGTAAGAACCAAGTATCGATCCGTGGACACAAAGGTTTCTAATAATAAATCGTTGTTTTACTTTAATCGGAGGTTTTAATCATTTTGGGGTTAATTTTTGAACTTTTTATAAAATATAAATACTTATATATAATATATAGGTGACCAAGACAAGAGATTCTAAACGAGTTGTTCAATTATGCGAATGTTACTATCTAAGATCAAGAATCCACTCCATTTTAGCATTGATAATTAATATTTAAACATGTGATAAACTTGTCGTAGCAATATATGATAGATAGCTCCTTAAACCTTAAGTGAGCATCTTTAGCACTAAGGAGGTAACGTGCGCATTTTAAAGTCCACCCTTTCCTAATGTCACGCCACCTCAATGATGTCAATTTAAGTTGGCAAGTAGTTTCGTAAAGTAGAAAGATTAGGATTGACTCTGATTTCTCAAATACCAATTCTAACAACTTCGGGTGGTTGTAGTTTAGTCACACAACCTCCCCTTGGTTGATTTATGTAGGTTATAATTACACACTCCGTTAACATATGATTTCTTTAGCTAATTTGATATCCTAAGCAAAGCCATTTTCGGATTACCAAGACTTAGAAAAATACATCATAACTTATATCTCATCATTTCTAAGTACAATATAAGGATCCATGTTTCGATAATGTTTCGATAATGGAATTGACAACCACCAACTTTGAATTTGTGATTTAAGATGGTGAAACATTTCTCATCAAAAGATAATTGTAATATAACCATGTACTTTACTAGACTTCATCACATGTCTTGATTAATTATCAAGTAAAACAAAGCTTCTTCATAGATTTTAGATGGTAAAAGGAGTTTAGCTCATAATGAGCATGATGATAAACATTAAGATGAATGATGATAACAAATACATGATTAAACTTGAAACAATCTAACCAAATGTAGATGAATCTTCCTTCTTAATGGTGATGATGATGGATGACGATGGTGATGACCTCCAAGCCTTCAAACTCTTCACTAAGTCTTCTATGTGAGTGTTAGTGTGTGTTTTTATAAGTGAAAACCGGATAGAACTCTTTTCAAGGCACACTTAATGAATGCAACATGAGCCACTATTTATAGGCAATCTTGATGGTGAGACACGGCCCCGTGCATGATGAGCACGTCCCCGTGTATCTTTATGACATGTGCCAGATTTGTTTTATCTTTTGTGTGAGGTGGCAACGGCCCCGTGGTTGGTAGGCACCGCCCCGTGTTTTTTAGTGACATGTGCTCAGTTCTTTTTGTTTTTTCTGTATTCTCATCCACGGCCCCGTGCGTGATATGCACGGCCCCGTGCTTTTTTAGTGACATGTGCTTAATTATTTTTGTCTATTCTGTATTCTCGTTCACGGCCCCGTGCGTGATAAGCACGGCCCCGTGTGCTTTTGCTTCCAGATTTTGTCTTTTCTTATGTTAGAAGCATGGGGGCGTGTTTCTTCGTTTTCTTATGTTTTCTTCTGTTTTTTTCGTCTTTTCGCTTGTTTCTTTGTTTGGGGCTTGGTTTCACCTGAAATTATGTTTTATCATGATAAGTAGTCTTTTATGCTATGTTATTAGATAGAAATTGCAATTTTTTGAGATTATTTGATGCCGAAAAGATGTATATTTATATGTACATCACTATCTATCATATATTATTACGACAAGTTTACCACATGTTTACATATGAATCATCAATGATAAAATTGAGTAGATTCTTGATCTTAGATGGTAACCTTCATATAATTGAACTACTTGTTTAGAATTTCTCCTCTTGGTCACCTATATATTATATATAAGTATTTATATTTTATAAAAAGTTCAAAAATTAACCCAAAAATGATTAAAACCTCCGATTAAATTGTGTCCACGGATCGATACTTGGTTCTTACCAATACTATTCTACATATACGATAGGTACACTTGCCTATTTTATGTGTGTTTAGTCTTTGTAGAAATCACTTTTATAAATTTAAAACGCGATCTTGTGCAAAAGCAAATCATCAATCCATTATATTTTAACCGCTACGCACGCACTACATCAGTTTATATCCAAATCAAGGGTTCAAAATAAAACGAGTGACTGCACCAACATAGTGCTCAAAGTGATAAAGCACTCAAGCGGCAAAATGCTTAAGCGATTGAGCACTTAAGCAATCAAATGCTAAAGCATCAAACTATCGCAAAGATAGAAATGAAATGGAGAGAGCCGATGAACATGTAGTATTTGTGAGGAATAAATGAAGAGATTAGTGGATTAAAGGATGTAAATGGGAGGCTATTTGTTAAAAAAATATATAACCCAAATATATCAAAACATCACAACAGCCACGTGTTCACTTAGCCATCATACTCACATGCAAAACCATCACATCCGATTTTCAAAATTCAAATTTGAAATCAATAATTGCATTGATCAAGCGATAAAGCCTAAACCGTTAAAAACTTATAATAACTTAGCGGAAAAGGATATGAGCGGGTGGGCCAAGAGGCCCATCAGTGATCTGAATAGCTGATTAAAGTCATACGCCACTATCACTTCGTCATAATAACCTCTGAGAAGGTGGGGCTGATGACGGGGGTAGCTCAATCACCAAAGCTGAAGTAGCAATGAACACTTTGGCTCAATCGTTTCATCACTCTTTGATGTGACGTGAACATTAACTCTCAGGAGTTGACCACTTTTGGGTCTTACATGTTAGTGGGTGAGTGTTCTCCAAACAAAAGGTGGCAGACACTTTCACCAAAATGGCAAGACACAGACCTACAACTTAGAAATGGTTGGATAATGCATTCCTGATAAAGCAAGTTAGATGTTCAACATCTCAGCTAATTAAGTAGACCTCCCTCACTATATAAAGACCATTTGGACTCAGGTATAACCATTCTAATTTCAGTCATAAAATACATCTATCTCGCTCTCTCTCTCTAGAAATACTCTTCCTCTCTCTTCACTTATTGCTGAAGTAGCTCCTGAGCTGAGCTGCTGAAGCATTCCGCCGAAGTGATCAAGCTATCTAATAGCTAGCCCGAGCAGTCTTAGTGATCACCATCTCACTCCGTGCTCTTTACACTTACATATTTTTGTTTCTATCTACTTATATTCTTACTTCTTCTAAACTGGAGGGTTGGAGGGTGGTCGAGAGACCCGGTCTCTGGTCCCCTTCTAACGGGTTCTTTCGTGTTGGCAGGTTTGGACGACATAGGGGACGAAGCTGTGAACCCATAACATGGTACCCTTCTCTTGCCCCTCATTTGTTGTAGCAATAGTTGGAATGATGATAACGCCTACTAGGTGCAATCCATAAGCAAACTTGAATCGTAACCGTTACTTATATATTGAAAATTACACAATGGGTTTGGTGGGTAAAACCCATAAAGTTCACTCCTAATAATTATTGCTCTAAAGGAACCTGGTAACATATAGTTCCTATGGCATTTTCCGTTACAAGTATAAAAACCAATATTTTGGTCCCTTATCTTTAGAAGTTTTCTGTTACAAACAGTTGGCTTCGATTTGATTTGCTACGGCCAAAACGTTGCAATTTATGACGGATTTGATGGTCGCAAATACCCATCTTTATCAAGTCGATATGCGTCTTGTAACAAAAAAAACAACCCTATAACAAGCTCGATTTATTACCACACCACATGTTTCAATATTTACTACAAGCCCTATCGATAAGAATCCTTAGTTTCTTTCTCAGAACCGCAAGCTGCGATTGCATATCCGAAAACTCACTCATCATAATCTTTTCGGCGTCTTGAACGATTTCCTCATTTACGCCTTCTTTCAATAATCTCGCTCTTAACAATTCTGTTGAAACCGTAATTTCAGTGCTCATAGTGTTTATCAATTCCCGATTAGACATTCGTGGGAACATTCGCTTTGCAGTCTTCAAGGCTTCCATCCATTCCTTTTGATCTTCCTGATTGTTTGCCCGTAAATGCAGCTTGTTCGTGCCTGTATATATTGAAAACCTTCGGTCATCTGACCTACTTTCCCGAATTGAGGATACCTGGAATTAGTTAACAACAAATAAAAGAATCTCATCAAATAATCTGAACAACATAGATCAAATACCTACATGGCATAAATTAGTAGTTATATCTGATTTTTCTGTATTTTTAGTAGAAAAAATGAATTTTCTTACAATAATAAGCTTTTTTATTCACCGGAAATGCATAGGAAAACACATGTAATGCGCAAGAAATGTGTGTAGGAAAAACATAATCGGAAATGAGTAAAAAAAGTTTCACGTTGGAAATGCGTGTTAAATATTTTTAGGAAAAAGTTTTCGTATTTCCAACGAAATCATGTTTGTTAGAAAACAGTCGTTAAATATTTAAATTCTATTTGCTACGCTTTTAAGACCGATAATGTTATTGAAAACGACCCAGATTTCTAATAGTGAATTCTATCAACATATTAAATAGAATGTTAACCAACCTTGAGGTGAAGTTCGCCAAGGGGCTTGCGGTGGTGAGGCGAACAGCTGCCAATGACCCGACATCCTTTATCGATTTCCTTTGAAACCATGTTTTTGTCGAGACCATGATTAATCTTGTAATATGAAAGCACACCATCTTGTAAGACAAGCCATCTTGGTTTCCAGCCTTTGCCACAATTGACCCACTTATCCAAGATCCCAGATAACCTTGTTGTGGCTATCGGTGGCACCGTTGTGACTACGGTAGCAGAAGGCATGATGATTAGTGGTTTTTGATCGAAAATGTGGGCATTTGGTTGCCGGATAAATTCATTTTTATTTTTTTAGACTGGGGAGACAAATTAGAAAGAGAAATGGAAAACGTTTTTCTCGGCGAATTAATAGTTAAGGGTACCATTCATTTCTTTTCAGTTTCTAAAGAAGTCTAGCTTTCCATATGCGTTCATGGTCCTAATTAACCACTCATAATTTCACAGGTGGTGTACGTTTCTACTTCCTATCCCTGGATGTTATTATCAACCTTGGTGGGATTTAGAAATGTGGCTTTAATGTTGTACCATGCTAATAACTCGTGTATCATACGTGCGAAAATTATAATAAATGAAAATATTAATATATTTTTATAATGATTTTAAAATATTGTAAACTTTTTTAAACGAATTTATAATACAACTAAAAAAAATTTATAAAATCATCTCACGTTATTAAAAGTTGACAAAATAAATATCATTAATTATGATTAATATGTTTTGGAATTTTGTATTTGATTATTTACTAACTAGGATATATATACCCCGTGTAATACACAGGTGGTTAAGAAAATACAACAAAAAAATTAAATTTATTAGTATACATAATAACATATTTTATGGATTCATAAGATATAAATAATGATAAACAAAAATTTACAATTCATAAATCTCTAAAAACCTCTTTAAATACAAAATTGGATAGTGACCCGTGTGATTAGGAGAAATGTTAAGATCATTATATTTAAACGTATTCAAAGGTTAACTTATAACATACTGATAAGATATTTAACAAATTGTATATATATTCATTCATCTATAATATTTCTATAACTTATTTATTGGGATTTCTAAATATATATAACATAATTGATTGGCTTGATAAAATAGGAAATTCCTCACGTGTCATATCTACGTAGCATTCTATGTGGAGGCTCTAGAATGATACAATGTGGAAAAATCATCTTGCTTTGATAGTATAGTTTGTTTTAATAGTATAGTTAGATTAGGTGGATATGATATGATATAAAAGGTATTAAGATAGGTGACATCCTATATAAACATGCTAGAATGTTGTCATATGTCAATATAGGTTTGTTTTAATAGGATAAGTAAGATTCAGCTCCTTATGGATTTGGTTGTGATAATGAAAGTTAGTTCAGTTGGTAAAAAGAATAAATATTAATCACTTAATTTAGATTGGCCATATTTGGTGACGCATATTTAGGATCAATAAGTAATCTATTATTATAGTAATGTGTGTGTGGTGCAGTTTTGGGCTACAACTGAACCAAAAACTAAATATTCGTTCTTTTTGGTATTTTAAAACCATGTGGTTTCAGTTTTTTTGGTTTTCGGTTTTTGGGTTAGGTTCGTTTCGGTTTTAGATGCGGTTTTTGTTATTTTGCTAATTGGGGAAAAATTTTGGAAAAAAAAATTTTCAACCCAAGATATTGAAATTGACCTAATATTTCCTTGAAATTAATAAGTAATAGAATATTAAGTAAATATTAAAAGTTATAATCAAAATCAAAACTAAAAGTACCAATATTATGAGTTATTAACTGTATGTTGAAACCAGATATTAGTTATTAACTTATATGTTAAAACCAAAGAAATAGTCATTGGTAAGTTTAGTTTTAATGGTTATGATTCCATTATTATGGATTTTTGGTTATTTCGGTTTGGTTTTTTTGGCTTCTTAACAAAACACAAAACCGAACACAAATTCTATTTTGATTATTGCAAAAGTTCAAAATCGAACCATCATTTTCTAGTTCAGTTTGATTTTTTTATCGGTTTTTTGGTTTTTTCAGTTCAGTTCGGGTTTTTTGGTTTCGTAAACACCCCTAGATTATAGTAGGTTTTAGGATTTATCTGACTTTCAAGTTGAGATATTTTGTCATGATACGTAAAAGTTAAATTGAATAATTAAAAGCTCTCTGGTTTTTCCTTACATTTTCTCAAGTTATCAGATTGTTTTATTTGTAAATTAAGGTTTCTCATGCATTTGACCCGAATTCACGGGTATGAGTCTCACCAAACCCAAATAGTCATTAAGCGGGTTATAATGTCTTAATAAATTAAAAATTAATTTCACCAAATATTTGATATGAAAATCTTATAAAATTAGGATATACAAAAAATTGATATCCTATTAAAAAAAGATATTATTTATAACTAAGAAACAACTCAAGTCATCAGATTGCTTTATTTGTAAATGAAGGTTTCTCATGCATTTGACCCGAATTCACGGGTATGGGTCTCAGCAAACCCAAATAGCCATTAAGCGGGTTATAACGTCTCAATAAATTAAAAATTAATTTCACCAAATGTTTGATATGAAAATCCTATAAAATAAGAATATACAAAAAATTGATAACTGATTAAAAAAAGATATTATTAATAGTTAAGAAACAATTTTATAATAAAAAATAAGCGGGTTGTGGGTCTCACCAAACCTCTTTAGATTTTAAACCGGATTATAACGTCTCATTTATTTGTGAAACTCTTTCATCGTCAAACCTTAATTATATTATTAACTTATTTACAATAAACAAAACTAAAATCCAAAATAATATATAAATATCATAAACGAATACTATAAAACAACCCGCGTAATACGATACATAAAAGCTGATTTGGCATAAAATAACAATGACTAACCAAAGATTTTTTTTCTTATTATGAAAAATTGAAAACAACTAACCAAAGTTTTTATTTATATAGGGGACCAATCAACTATTGACAATTGAGCGTTGATTGTTATAAGTTGAGCCTCTGTGGGCGCGGTGGACAACAAAAATGGTGTCGTTGGGCGCGGAACACCTTCAAGGGGTGCCCTTGGTGGTGAGGCATCGTTGGTGAGGGTGGTCAGAACGGCCGGCGCGGAAGAGGAAAAAAAGGTGGGCCCCGTCCCAACGGATATATTACTGTTAATAAAAAAGATTAAAAAATATTATATATATATATGTATATATTGAATATCATTACAGAATTCTTAAATAATTTAAGAACTTGAAGGAACTATTGATAACTAACGTTTTTTATAAAACTTTTTGTATATTCATGTTATTTGAGTGTAGATTCATCATTTTTTATATCTATCTTGACAATTACAGTTATGAATATTAGTTTTTTAAACATATTTAAATTTTTGTTTACACATATGTAAGTTTGTTATTACATAAATTTTACAAATATGTAAACTTTTGATTTACATATGTAATGAAAATTTTATTTTAGAAATATGATAAAACTACTCTCTAACAATAGTAATATATAAAAAAATTCAAAAAAATAGTTGGTTGTTATGAGTTCTCAAAGTTCTTAAGTTTTTTGGAGTTGTGTAATGAAACTAACCCTGTATATATTGAATATCATATATATGTTAAAGTTCAAGAGAGAAATGATTTTAGTGTGAGAAATACAAGAAGTGATTTTAACCAATCAGGTTTTTTTCTTTTTCTTTTTCTTTTTCTTTTATTTAATTGTAAGGGTAAATTAGAAAACTGTTAAGCTTTATATTTTTGTTAAGTAACTATAAATATGGCAATTTTCATAACAATATTATTACCTTTAAATGGTTCTATATTAAATATTATCGTCATGCTTGAATAGTTGAATTCATGATTTTTGTATATTATTTCCAAACTAAAATGCCGTGTGTTTATGTATCCTCTAAGATTTCAATTAGTTGATTAAATTATATTGTAATTACATACACATACAACCTACATATTAATTAATCCCTACATTTCTAATAAAACGTCATACACAAATAAATATAAAATCATACAAATCCATAGAGGTACTAGATTAATACATACATATGTAGTTAACAACCTAGAAAAATCCTACACAACATATAGCAGCCCATAAATAGCTTCTTAGATTATATGTTTATAAATCGCAGACATCTTACCCAATAAACATAAACAGTAACTATATTCACCCCTACTTTTGTTTAATTATCCTACTCAAATTACTATTTACTCGCATTAACAAAAAAAGTTCCTACACAACATAATAGAACACATACACAAAAACAAATAATAAATCACTCTCGAAGATACAACTGTTTCATTACCTACACAACATACCAAGTTCCCCTCCACAACAAACCAAATTAACCTACACAACCAACTAACTTCCCCACAACACTAATTGTTGCCTACACAGCTATCTATGTCCATACACAATAACCTCTTTCCTTACACAATTACCTTCATACCACACACAATAAAAATAAAATGCTATTATGTTTCCAACACACTATGGTCTGTAAAAATAATGTAGTTAAGCTAATTTGGTAAAATAAGACATAAAAGTTCTGTGTAATATGTTGATAAGATTTATATATGAAGAAAAGTCAAATGTATGTGTATAACTATAACGTGTCAGACATTAAAAAAGAGTTCCTAATAATAGATATGTGGTTTCTATGTTTATCAAATGAACAAAATTACAAGGTTGTCCTTTGTTATTAAAAGACATTAAAAAGAGTTGCTAATAATTACAAAAATACCATAATAAATGTAGGCCATAGATCAATCTTAATCAAGGGTTAAAATTCATTTTTAGCACTTCTCGCAATAACTTAACTTCTCTCCTGAACCATCCCATATATATATATATATATATATATATATATATATATATATCATTCACTCAATCTCTACAAAACATATCCTAAACTATTTAAAACTTATATAATTTTCTCCAAAAATATGTCTTCCGAATCATCTTTGACACCCGACTACTACCCCGATCCCGACGTTATTTCAGACTCGGATTCAGGGGATGAAGTGATATTTAGTGCTATTCGAGATGCTGCACGAATCTTAGTCGAGCATCGCGAAAGCTCACAACCACGAACAAGACGACCTCATCTTCAACGTGATCGTGTAGGTGCTCATGAACGGTTGATAAAATATTATTTTTCGCCGGATGAGACTTTTTATTCGGAACGATTTCGGTGCCATTTTCGGATAAGTCGCCAACTTTTTTTACGAATAGTTGGTGATTTAGAACGCGATTATGCTTTTTTTTCAACAACGGGAGGGCGCGAGAGGTAGACCGGGTTTTTCTCCATTGCAAAAATGCACGACGGCAATTCGTCAACTAGCGTACAGGACCGCGAGCGACGCCATGAAAGAGTATTTACAGATGTCGGAGACAATGGCTCGTGAAGCCCTTTACACGTTCTACGAATGTGAGTATTATCATCATTTTAAATATTTATTTCTAAATCCTCTTATTTTAAGTCCAAAATTTATAAACTGACCTTAAAATTTTTAATATTATGTATTCCTCAACTATATCATAAAAAATATTTGAGGAGGCCGACTCAAACTGACGTACAAAAAATATACGAGGTGCATCAACAAAGACACGGTTTTCCCGGGATGCTTGGTAGCCTTAATTGCACACACTGGGATTGGGAAGCCTTCCTAGTTGCTTGGCAAGGTCAATATCATCGGGTGATCATGATGGACCAACAATAATCCTTGAGGTTGTTGCATCATTTGATCTTTGGATTTGACATGGGTTTTTTGGGATGCCCGGTGCAAACAATGATATAGTTGTGATAAATGTGTCCCCTATTTTTGACTGTCTCATAAACGGAGTTGGACCAGACACCTCATTTTCCACGAATGATGTCAACTATGAATACGGATATTATTTAATCGACGACATTTATCCAGACTGGGCCACGTTGGTTCATAGCTTTGTGTGCCCGAATGATGATAAACGGAAATATTTCAAGAAAAAACACGAGTCGGCCAGAAAGGACATCGAAAGGGCATTCAGGGTATTAAAGAAACGTTGGTCTATCGTTAGACATCCGGCTCGTATTCAGCAAATGGATAAGTTAAGAAATGTAATGTACACTTGTATTATCTTGCATAATATGATATTGGAGGACTCGAGTAGAGCAATTTGTCAAGACGAGTACAACGATGTGCCGGAGCCGATCACAACACTAAATGAAGATGAGCAACTTGCTAATTTGTTAAGAACACAAAGAAGGGAAACGAATTTCAGTCTTCGATCGAATTTGATTGAACATATTTAGAGAAACAAGCAACATAGCGGCGACGACAGCTAAAAATAGTTGATTTTTTTATCTATATGTTTTTAATTTAATTTAGTTTGATTTTTATTATTATTATATATATATCTAACTATCTGTATAATTGTCTACCTAAAGCAATCAGATAGGTTTGTTTGAAACGATTTGTTATTTGTTTCCGGTGTCGGTCTTCAACTCTTGTGTTCATCTCCATTCTTCCTCGTAAGATATCAGATCAGATCAGATAAACAATAAACTGTTCCTTCTATCACGCTCACCATGTAGTTGTTCCTTCAAGATCACTTTGATTTAAAACCCTAATAGAGTTTTGAAGCATCTTCTAGGTATGATTCCATCTAACGTATTCTTCTGATCGATTAACCATATCTAGCATATCCATGGTTGTGACCATATCATCCATATGGATTGGGATAATCTAATCAACCTCCAATTCCATATGCAATCAAATTCGACTATGATGTATTGTCTGATGATATTTAGGGCATGGGGTGTACAAGACGTGGAGTTGTTCTCAACAGGTAGCACCTGATTACTTGTAAAATTTCAGCTTCATGTCATGTCTGAAGGATGATTTTTCATCTGTTAAATGAATGATTAATCATTCACTGTTATTTAGCTTCTCTATATATGAGTAATTGATACCTTGCATTACAATTTTGTTAGTGACGAGAAGGAAAGAGGTCATGGGTTGGGTGATTTGTGGATGATTGTTATCACTTTGGGCACATCAAATTTTTTTATCTGTATGTTAAGATCGTCTTGAGGTATTTAGAATGAGTTGGCGGTTCGTCACTGGCTGCAGATTCTGTGATTGCTAAAATTGGCGCGGTTCTTGATAGTGTTAAAGATGTGGTCGTGAAGATTACATGTGCGGGTGTGGTGGTTGGGTTGTTGACTTTGACTGGATTGAAATCTGTATCGTCCAGAAGGCCCTCGTAAAGGAGTTAGTTCGGTTTTGGTTTCAGATAACATAAATGTAGGTATGATCTAATATGACGTGTGATAGTGTAATCTAAACATATATGATTAATAGTTTTTAATAAATTTGTGCTATTTTTTCTTTTTGGTGGATATATAATATTGAACTTAAAGAAGTAAAGTTGGCAAGATAGGCGGGCTATGGTTGGGTTAACGGGTCAAACCAGGTTCAAGTTAAAACATTTTATTTTTAGTACGGGCTGGTAGGCCTGTAAACCCACCGAAGGAACGCGATCGGGGCATGTTCCTGTTCGTTCGTTTAGTTTTAACTGAACAAATGATCGAACACGAACGATTGAACGAACATAATTTTTTTTGTTCATGTTCGTGTATGTTTATATCCGTTTGTTAACAGTGTAGACAACTGGTTCATGAATGTATATGGACGAACATAATTGAACATAAATGAAGGAACATCAATGAGCAAAAACCATTTAAAAGTAAATGTAAACAACAATTTGTTGGGACTAAAAAGTTACAGAAACTAGACTAAGTTGTAATGGGTCTAAAAAAATTAAATGAGTTTATTAAAGAACATAAACGAACATGCTTAAAAAAATGTAAACTAGCGAACATAAAGGAGCATACGAATGATCATAAACGAATTTAAATGAAAGAAAGAAAACTAAAGTTCACGACAATAAATGAACAAACAAGACATGTGTTCATGTTCATTCATTTAACTATATGAACAAAGTGTTTTGTTCATGCTTGTTAGTATATTAAATTATTGAACTTCTCCTCAAACGATTTATCAAATGTTCGGTTTGTTCACAGGTTTACGAGCCCTTCACACCTGGCCCGATAAGTAGTGGTCAAACTGAAAAGATATTTCCATAAAGACATGGTCAACCTGAATGCCAATACCACATTAAAACTGGTGATTGTAAGTTTGGGGCATCTTGTAAGTTTCATCATCCGCCTGATTCGGCAATAACAAAGGATAATTCTGTGTTTAGCCCCCTCGGGTTTCCTTTGCGCTCGGTAAGCCCGTTATAATAATCTTATTATTAAAAGATAATGTTCATGTCAGTGTATGTGTGATAAGTACACTGATGATTTGGATTTCACTGATTAACATTGAAATTATAATCTTATTGATATAAAGTTAACATAGTTTATGAAAAATGGTAAATTTCTTTTGAAGTTGGTTAACTTTCATCGGCATTAAAAGCTGATACATGTGTTATATGAGGGTAATACTACCCACTTCAAAAATTCCGTAAAACTTACAATATATATATACACACACACACACACACACATAAGTGTAATACTTACCATTTCGAAAACCAACAAAGATTCCAGGCGATCTAACTTTTTAATGTTTTACTAATATATGGTACAAAATAATTTTAATAATATTATTTCTTAGCAACATATTGTAGTTTTTTTCTTATAATATCTTTTGAGAATTTGAAGAATTTGGTCTATTTTTTGATTGTCGATAAAGTGATCTTACTTTTAGGATATAATATTATTACATAAGGTGCTGACTATATATACCACCAGATCGACGAGGGTCTGATCAGCCGCCAACTGGCAGGATATATAGGGTTATATCGTCTTCAGGCGTGGAGGGCATTGCATGCTTTGAGAGGGCTCGGGCGGTTAAAGTCATTGGTTCAAGGTCAATCGGACAAACATCAAGCAAACTCAACCTAAAATGTATGCAACACATGGACTCGTGTACATTCTAAGGTTCGGTCGAGGCACGCTTACATGTCTGAGGAGAAAAAAGTTGTCCAACTTCTTTTGAAGCATGAGAAAGAGCTCAACATTAAGTCTTCTGTAAGTGTAAAAGACAATAAAAATCATGTTTCCTCCAATTTTTTTCATATTTTTTGAGAATCAAATCATATGGATTAAAGTTGGGAGATACGTGGAATGACAGTAGAAAATCTAAAGAAGAAACTAAAGCCTGTTTACAAAAGAAATATGAGTCTATGATTGGGTTCGAGTTTTTTAGTTTTGACTCACGGGTCTGCAACTTTGGCTGCTACTGGTACTTCAATTCATAAATGGGGTCACTAATGCATGTTGCATGGGATAGCTTGATTTTGTTACAACAACCAGTTTACTTTAATGAATTGGTGTTTGGGAAATTATATCCGTTTACGTTTGTTAACCTATCTTTTGTTATGTTTGTTCGTTTACATTTATAAACTGTTCATTTAAATTATTAACAAACCAACATAAACGAAATATCATAAAAATATCAAATCAAATGAGTTTTGGAGAGCTTTAAAATTTTGTAACAACCATCTTCCCATTTAATAAACCATTCTTTGATATAAGCTGCAAGTTCTTCATCTTCAATATCATTTTCAAATTTCCAAGAAATCTTATTTGGTGGTGATACTTCTTCTATAGATGGAAACAATTTCTTCAAACCTATCACTAATAAGTAAAAACTTCATGATTGTTAAAGTTTTCAATTTTCGACCAATTACTAAGGAAAAACACAAAATCCTTCAATACTTCCATTCAACAACATTCGCCAGCAGATTTCACAAACTAATTTAGTTGATTTACATAGAATTATAAGCAGGATTCCGAAACGACGATAACAAAGATTTTCAATATTTACCAACTTAATAATTTATTTACAAAAAAATCATAAAATTATAAAAAATATAAACAAAAACCTAAATAAACCCGCGTAGCACGCGGGCTAAAAGCTAGTATATATATATATTAAAAAGTAAGTTTTTACCCACTCACATCTCTCTTACTAATAAACGAGTGGATTTCAAATCAACAAGACTTTTTCAATTTAACTAGAATTCTTGAAAATACCACATGGCAAATTGTAATTATTTGTTAATTAAATTAAATTTAATTCATTATAAATCCTTCGTTCAAAAGGGTTTAACAAGCAAGGCAAAATTTCCTTCACTCTTAATTAGATTTAATTCAAAATTTTCAACTTCCACATCTTCCCTTCAGCTTTAACAGCCAATTAATTCATCTGGACTTCCAGATAGCAGGTAACTTTTACAAACCAATTCAAATCCAGATCACTTATACAATCAATTCAACTTCACATTACAGATTAAATCAGGTTCAATCGATCAATCCTTATAATTATATTAATATGTTCACTTCATCTATCCTATAACTCACACATGTTCATTTTCTCTTTTTTTAAAACCCTAATCTCAAAATTCTCTGTCGTTAGATCAATTTTGGTTTTTGGAGATTTAATGATGTTAATTCTGACTATTTAAATCAAGTTTGGTTCTTGGCGATTTGAATTTTTTTGCATTCAATATTTCTTCTGATTGATTGGAACCCAACTCGATTCTCAGCGATTTTGTGTCCGTTCTTCTACAATTGTTCTTCCATTCACGGGTTCAGTCTTCCAATAGGCTCCAAACCAGGTTCGTTCACACAACTTTTTTAATTTTTTGGTTTTGACTTTTGATATGTGTTAAGTAAAAACTATATGATTAATATTGAAAATTACTGGATGCTTTCTGATTTTTATTATTTGGCTTCTTATTCCAGTGATGTGGTGGAGATCACACCACATCAGCAATTGTATTTATGATGGATGCTAGATGTTTCTTAGTTCTGGTTTACAAAAATGTGTTACGTGTTTATTGAGGTTTTGGTTAATGTTAACAACCATTACCAATGGGCCATAGAACCCAAAAAAATGGTTAATTTATAGTATTTTCTTATACGATTCTAATTCTAATGATTAAAAACAATCTGGTTTTGGGGTTTTAGAGTTTTATTTCTCTGTTTGTTTTTATATTCATAGGCCATAATTTGTATTGATCATTTTATATACTTTTGTTTGGAAAAACAGGTACTATTTGATTTACAAATTTTCATTTTTGTTGTTTTGATTTTTATTAGGTTATATTTTGGCAGATAGCCAGCCAATTGAATCAGATTTAATCCAACACACAATGCCCCATTCTATTCCAATATGCTTCTTGAGCCGACATTATCAGATGGTACACTTGGTTTTTTTCAAAATGCTGCAATTTGATGTGAAAGTTTTCCAATTAGCAATGCTATAAAAACTGCATATTAATAGATAAGCAGTTTTAAGTGTTTGGATAGAGGCAAATTGATTATGTCTATCTGCTTTTGTTATCAGCTTAGGAGTTTGTTATTCAAGCTGCTTATGTCTTGTTAGTTTACCTCTTAAATCCTTAAATATATAAAAGTTTTATAATAAAACAAAGGCTTACTTTAAAAAATTCTTAAAAAAATTTACAAATAATGCTCATGCTTACTTCAAGACAATAAAGTAATCTTAATAGTTAAGCTTACACATTATGACACAAAAACAAGGCTAGAATCTTTAGAGAATCATGCTTTAACTTCACATATAGAAAGTAAAGCAAACAAAGAGTTATTATTTCTTAACTAATTGAAAATCATGGCGATGTATTTTCTTTCAGGTGTGGAGACTCATCAAGTCTTGGACATGATATTGTGGATGTAGATGAACAGGTTCGCCTTTTGTATCTTTTACAAGTTTTGAGTTTTTATTAGGACCATATTGTTTAGTGTCAAGAGGCGTATATATGAAAACCACTTTTAAGATAGTTTTTTTAATAATGAATGTCAAATAATCTTACTTTAATGATAGTTGTTTTTTTTCCCAATTTATGGCATCTATATTCTTCTTAATTCTTGCATATGGGCATAAGAGTTTTGAGTGTAACTGGAAAAGAGAAGGGTGTAGTGGACCTGTTATAGTTTGATATGAGTATTAAGACAATAAAATTCATTATGGAATCCAACAATTTTATAGTTTTAGATAATTCATTGGTTAACATCTACAAATTATACCTTTTTTTCATTAATATTAATTACATTTGATTGAGTATGTAGTTTTAGGAAAGTGTGAATGGGCCATTATCTTTCAAATGTCTTGAATACCCTTACATAAAGGCCAGTGTATGATGATCACCGCCTCGATATGCATGTTTCTATCCATGTTTTGTCTAGCGACTTCAACGTATTACCATGAATGACATTTTGGTAAAGTAGCATTTCAAGCTGACCAAATTTTTCAAGGCCTTTAAAATTAATGCTTCGTTTGTATTTTATGACCTCAAAAGTTTAAAGCATGGATAGTAATACTATATGTCAAAAGCTATATTGGTTTGACCTTTTTGGTCACTGATTATTAATGTCATGTATCAAATTACAACATTTGTTTTTTCAAAATTTGAATGTTAAGAAACATCAAAGTTTTATTATAGTACTGTAAGTAATAAAAGATATGCGTTATAAATTATATTGAAATCCTATCAATTTTAAATATGTTTGTTCGACGTTTATCCTCGAAATTTGACCAGATCAGTCATTGGCACATCGGCTCTAATTATTTTTCTTTTTCATTCTTCGCATTAACATAACTAAAGAAACGTGTTACTTTAAGTAACTAATCATGCAACTTTGTCAAATTAACTGTAAAATTAGCATATAAAAATCATTTAGAAATTTTCTACTTCTAGATTTCGGATTTAATATACGTATCTTGAAATTATTGTTTATTGTTAGTTCTATAATCTTTCAGTTTATTGATGATGCCTAACCCATTATATTAATATGGTATTATGCGGATTTTGAAGTATCATAGGCACTAGCATTCGTATGCGCGACTTCTTGATACAGCTGATGAATAAGATCAATTACTTGAAGTAGAATCACAACTTGAGTTCAGGAGCATGTTAGCCAATCTCTCTTTTGTTTAAATTTAATTAGAGTGCAAGTGCCATTTATATTCTTTTTATGTTATGATTTTTGAAACTTCAACTTTCTTGCTATCAGGTATCATTTGTTGTTGTGTATAGAAAGATGAGGGCTAAATTCTTTTTGCAGATGCATGGCCACAAGATGACAAGGACAAGCAAACCAAATCTGACCCAAAACAAACGTTGAGGTGGCACAAGGTGATTGAATTTGTGTATAAGTATATTGGTCTTTTTAGTTAACATGGTTTCATGTAGGGGTTTATAGCTTTTTGACATATAGGTACTTTGAGCTATTTTGAGGTTACACTTAAAAGTTTATTCAGTGAGTGAAGGCAATTCTTACAGATTCCTACTTTTGCTATGAGTTCTTTTCGTATTTCTGAAATTAGTGCATTGTTACCTTTGTGATGATAATTTTCTATAAGCATCATTTGTTTTATTACAATTTGGCTTTTATATTCAAAAGAAGTAAACCTTCAACTTCTAAATAAATACACCTTTTTTATTTTCCGATAATGTTTTGTTTAACTTATTCGACTTTATAATACATCTTGGTCCATCTAAAATCAACAATATTATTTATCCAACTCGTGTATCACGGGGGTTTTTAACCTAGTTATATTATATATATTAATTATGATATCTCACAAAATCCTAGTGTGCTAGCGCTACTACTTTCCATGCGTAATATACAAGTACTTGAAGCCTTTTAGTTTTATTCATCCCTCTTTCTTTCTTTCTTTTCTATTCCCTTTCCAGAGACCACCGCCATTTACATGTCGACTGAGAGTGAATACAAACGTTTCCCTGCCGTTGTCTATGGCGACAGTGGAATATGCGGTGCCTTCTGTTATTGCTTTGACTCAATCGATGATGGTCACAATCTGACTGGGTGTTGCTTTGTCGTTGCCCGACAGTCTATGGCGGCCACTGAATGACATTGCATAAAGGTTATGATGATGAGGTTTGCCTCCGCCTTTTTGTATATTGAAGGCGATGATGATACTTTTCCTTTGCCACGATTTGCATTGGTTTTTGTTAATTCGATTTCAATTTGTAGGTGTATTTATTTGGGGGTTTAGGTCATTTATGGCTTTTTTGGTTTTCTGTTTATGGGCGCTTTCTTTTAATTCGATTATAGTTTTTAGGGATTTTCAATTTGGGATAGAAGTTAACTTTTGGCACTTTGGATTGCTGTTATATAATACATAAATTTTGTTCATCCTTCACGTTTATAAATGAATTATAGAATTTATTTGGACAAACAAATTATAACTCTTGATGTTAGATTGCAATACCTGTGTCAGTTTGTGCATCAGGTATTACTAGCTAGGCTTCTTTAAGTTGATCTGAATTTGCAGCAATTATGCATTTTGCCTCTTATCTCCACCGAGGGATAGTTTGGTAGAATACTTATTAGAGCTTTCAACTAAGTTATATAGTTTATTCATGGATTATCTCTATTTTGGTGCAGAGGGCCGGTAGTTGAACTTGGATGTGCTAACTACTTTTATCATCATAAAGGAACATATCTCACCACTGTGATATGGTTTCTTATATTGAACTTCAGAATGTATACCGGCAAGATTTGATAAAATTACTTTGTGGTTTTTATAGTGATAAACTTCACCTTCTTCTTTATATTCAAGGTGAGGATTTCAATTTCTAAACTCTTGGTTTCAAAATTATTATTCAAGCGAGTTTGTATGAATGTTTATATGGAAAGTGAGGTGGTCTTTGTGGACTTGCGAATTCAGTTTCCAACTATTGATATACCCGGCACAAATATGACGTAAGCGTTGTTAACAAAATGTGCTCTCGCTGCAACGCGCGGCGGGAAAAATTCTAGATTATGTTCAATTACAAAATGCTATAAACTTCATACTGTTAAAAATTTTTAAACAAAAGTTTTTAGGATGTTTAAATTCACCATGAATATATTTTCAAGTCATCTTCTTTTTCATACAATTTAGTGTTTTAATTCTTAAACGCAAGTTTTCCAACCAGATAGCGACTATCAGATCGATTTGAGGATTTGATGATTGGCCATGCTTTAGCACTATCAGGTATGGTTTTTAGCTTGCTTTTTTTCTATGTACATTGTTGTTTTCCTTGATTTTATATTCATTAGATTCTTGAGGTAGTATCAACTAAACAAGAGTTCAATATGATTGTTGTTTTGTGTTTGGAAATCTATATTGAGAGTTTTGTTCATATTTTTTTTGTTGCAGGATCGGCCAGGTGCCCATCACGGTCGAGAAAACCGAGTGCCAATCACGGAAAGTGGGAGGTATACAAGTGTTTTGTATTAGTGAATTATAAAAGATGGAATACATAAAGATATTACGTTAATGAAGAAAGAAAACCCGCTGCGAAGCGCGGGGATAAATAACTAGTTATTCATTATTCATGAAATCCTCAATTTACAACCACACATGTGTAATGTTTCCTATCTTATAAAATACAAACAACCCTTATCCATAACATAACAATAAGCAGCCAACATCAGTAACTTTTTCATATCATCTTCCTCACATTGACATCACAAACACTTTCTAACCTTCACATCACGATCATAATTACAACGACCTATCTCGCATCCAACACGGCTTGCCCAATTAGGTAACGTGTAAATTCTTAATCTTCCTTTCTGTGGATTCCCTCATCGAAATAAAATCCCTTCGAAATCGTATACACATGTTCCAGATTATCTGCTCCACTGTTGCTATTTCTGAATGAGACTGCCCCACTTTGCCTCCACTTCAGTTCTTAGGGTTACTACATTTCTAAAATTAGGGTTTTTACAATTCAAGATACTGAATCATAAAAGAAGTTAAATATATTTATGGTTGCCTTTTTTTGTTTTGTTTCTTTGGTAGTATTTGATATCATATGCCTCCAGCCTATTTAGGTGTTTCAAAACTGTTGTAACAAAATTTCTACTAATTGAGATTTATTCTAAATTAGTTAATAATTAAAATGTATTCTACTCATATGTAAATTTTTTAGGGTTCTGGCCTTTTTATCTTTTGTTTATTAATTATCTTCGATTGTCGTCTTCTTCACATATTTCTAATTATTCGTTTTTTTATTTGCAAGATCTTATTATTCGTTTTTTTATTTGGAGGATCTTCATTTGTTAGGCCAATTGCATCTTTGGTATGTATTTCTGTTAAAGTCAAATGTTTACCTGTTTCTTATGTTTATTTTAACCCTGTAATGCTACTATTATTTACCAACCCTTTTTACATCAGTGTAGTAAGTTACTGAAACACGTCACAGACTGACGTTAATTTACTTTACCTTTAGTTACTACAATACTATAACTTTACTTCCTATTATAAGTATCATACATCTATGTCTTCTAATAGTAGTAGAAAACGTTCACGTAACTTCTCTGCTTCATATGATGTGTTCGCATCTGCTGAACAATGTACATGCCGAGCATCAATGCTTCATGCTCCTACATCACATATGTCCACATACATCGACCTTGGTGACTGCCGTTGTGTTTGTCAATTTTGTGGAACCTATTTCTGGTATGATGAACGTTCGTTGTCTACATCCCGTAATGGTAATCCACGTTATACACAATGCTACAAAGGTGGCGACATCAAGCTTCCTTTTTTCAGGTCATATAGCTCCGCTATTGTTCACCTTTATAAGCAGCCTCATTTTCTATCAAATATTCGTGCGTATAACTCTATGTTTTCTATGACTTCGTTTGGTGCTAAAGTCGCTAACGCCATTAACACATCTTCCGGTCCTTACGTTTTTAAAATAGAAGGCCAGGTCCATCATTGGTTGGGCAGCCTTTGTCCTCCTCATAACGAGAAGCCTCAATTTCTTCAAATGTACATATACAACACTCATAACGAGTTGTCCAATAGACATCGTTTCTTTTCTGTTGACACAGACTCTCCTATAAGTTCCGACGTTGTATCGCTACTGACCACTGAACTAGAATCTACGAACGAATTAGTCAAGCTTTTTCGCACGGCTCGATACATTTGCCACTAAACTGCCCACATTTTCCATTTGTTTATACGTGGGCCCTCCTGAAAGATGTTATGATGCCCCTGTGAATGACTGTATTGGCGCCATTATTGCTGATGACGACCCTTCAATTGATCGCTATGACTTTACTTCCTATTATAAGTAAACTACACCAATTATATATACAACTTCAGTATCCATTGTTTTTTATTTATGGAGAAGATGGATGGTCTCCAAGACTTCGATTACATCGGCAAGCCTCAAATCGTGAGGAAAACCTAACAATGAGTATGTATTACAACTACATGTTACATGATCGTCAAAATCTTTACAGCCTTTTTCTTAGAGGCGGCCGTCTATTCCAGCATTACTTGGTGGATGCATACGTCTGTATAGAAGAAAGTCGTCTTGATTACATAAGGCAAAATCAAAAGACGTTTAGGGCCAACATTTTACAGGGACTAAATGACGCCATTCAACGTGGTGATACCGATGGACGTGACATTGGGAAGAGAATGATTTTGCCATCATCTTTCACTGGAGGCCCTCGGTACATGTATAAACATTACCAAGATGCCCTTGCAGTATGCCGCGTTCATGGAAATCCACAATATTTCATTACTTTTACATGTAATGTCAAATGACCTGAGATCGAAAGATATGTTTCTCAATTTCCCTTACTTAAAGCATAAGATCGTCCAGACATAATTGCAAGTGTCTTTTGGCTTAAAGTTACCTCATTAGTTAACTTTCTAAGGACTCACAAGCCATTTGGTGAGGTAGTGTAACATTCGTTAATTTTAATACTCGAAAACCCAACCCATTTTAAAATTTCGACACCTTTCAGATCTTCATTTACTAATAAAATAGTGAATTGTTTTATTTATTTATGTTCATGATGTTGTTTATGTTTATAATATTATTTTATTATTTATGGTGTTACAAATTTAAACCTTAGTAATATATCATCTTTCTTTCATCAATTGAGTCAAAGACATTTAAATCATTATAATTGATTAGCTGATCAAAACCCATGATTTCAAGCCTTATAACTAGTCTTATGACTAGCCTCTTGACTAGCATCAAATTAACTCACTTTGACCTTGTTATTAATGATTTTGAGCCTATATAAAGCTCACTATTTCTCTACAATTTCTTTGCACAACCATATTACACTCAAAATCATCCAAGCTTGTCAATTGCTTTTAAGTCTCAAGTTTCTCTTTCAAAAGTGAACTGCTCGAGAATTATTATTTTCTTTTTCTTTTGCGATTCAGTCCCCGGGTAATGTTTATTTCTTGTCGTTACACATAATGATTGTTTCCATGATGACATCACAAATGAAATTCATGGAGACGTATCATTCTTCGTAATCAGCTCGCTTATGTTCGGTTTATGAATATTATGTTTAAAAGTCAACTTCTTTTTTTTACAAACTAATAATCAAGAACAAACATTTTTATTTATCATAAGACTTCATCTTTTTCAAATAATAATAGGCACAAATCCGACTCAAAAACCGGGTTCGTGTCCAAAAATAAAAAATAAAAACAAACCACTTGTCAAACTAGTTTTCTTAATTAAATGTTCGGGTGGAACAACCGGAGTCACCTAAATTAACTAATAATTATTATAACCCAATTATTTTTCTAAGACTAAAATAAATTAACTTATCAAATCAGATAACATTAAACCTTTTTAATAAACCCAAAATGCTTTTTCTTTATAATTGTTTTGTTATAAACTGGGTGAAATCACCAAATTATTTTCTTTGTACAACTTATTTTTAAGTCTAGTTATTTATTTATCTAGGGTCGTTCGTTGAACCGAACTCTGTCGGTTCACTCGCTTAAAGACATTTTTCGTTCTCGACTCGCTTACTTAACATGTGAGTTTACATGTCCCCATTTTTTCATCTTTATATTTTGGGGGTAGCATGTATACCTTATTTTACTCCTTTTTATTTTCACATCTATTCAAAACACAATTCAATATATGTTTATGTGTGATTATTGCATGCTCTATGTGCTTAATTGTTTATTTTATGTTTGGTGGTTGGTATCTCATCCTCATCTATTCTCATCTAATATGATCATACATTTTACCCAAGTACTTTGATTTCGTATCAATAAGAACGGGTCCACATCTATTTAGTTGCTTACATTTTCATACGGATTGTAATACTCATCATTTACATGTGAATTGTGATTTATCTATCTATACATATAAAACTAAAACTTATGTATTCTCACCAACATTTATGTTGACAAACTTTATTTTCATATATGCTACATGTACAAGTAGTTGATATTATTCAAGATTGAAGACATTAGTTTGACCTAAGGATATCTATTATTCAACATACAAGAATATGATGTAATTGTTATAATTATTGTAATTTGTGTACTTGATGAAATGTTAATGAAATGAAATAATAATTGCCACATTAATTAGTGTCTTTTGAGCTACTGTCCAATCAATACGTTACGCCCCGGCATGTTCCCCCGCCTTTGGTCGGGGTGTGATAGGTAGCCGTTGAATTATACACCATCGAGTTTCAAAAAAGAGGTCTGCCACATTCTCACCTACTTCTGTGGGTAACACAACCACACAAGATTCGTAGCGCTGGACAACTAGATAGTTTCATTTCTGCTGAAATACCAGACCCTGTAACCGATCCTATGTTGCACAAAGTCGTGACTGATTTACTGATACATGGTCTGTGTGGTCTCCTAAACCCTAACGCACCATGCATGAAATCTGGTTGTTGCTTCAAAAAATTCCCTAAGGAATATTGTTCGGCAACCATATTTGACAAAAATGGTTGCGCGCACTATAAAAGGCGATCTGTTGGTCACGTGTTTAATAAAAACAGTGTTGATATTGACAATGGTTATGTCGTGCCATACAATCGCGTATTATCTTTGCACTTTCACGCTCACATAAATGTCGAGTATGCGGCTGGAATATGATGATTAAGTACCTGTTCAAGTACATATCCAAAGGCGCCGACCGCATACGTTACTCAATAACCAAGACACCCAACAATAATGTAGCTAAACCATCTATCAGTGCGCCTCATGTGGATGAAATTTCAAACTTTGTAGACTGTCGCTTTATTTGTCCACATGAGGCATCATGGAGGATCCTGAATTTCCGTATCCATCAAAGAAACCCACCGGTACAGTCTTTGGCCTTACACCTACCAGATATGCAGAATGTTTCTTTTAGAGACGGTGATAGCCTTGAATCTGTATTACAAAACACCTATTCAACGACAACAACTTTAACAGAATGGCTACGAAACAACCGTCATGATCCAAGTGGCAGGCACCTACGTTACGTGGACTATCTCTCAGAATATAAATGGTACGCATCTGACAAGTTTTGGCTTAGAAGAACGTCAATGAAAAAACCTGCAATAGGAAGACTAATATACAAAAACCCACGTTGTGGCGAAACGTTCTTTTTACGACTACTTTTGTCGCACCAAATAGGTTTCCAGTCATTCAGGGATATACACACTGTAAATGGTCAATTGGCACCTACATTTAGAGATGCATGTCAGATGCTTAACTTACTAGACGATAACAATGAATGGTCGTCCGCGTTTGAGGAAGCATCAGCCTGGGCCACTTCTTCTGAATTACGGTCCTTATTCGCCCACATGCTTCAGTATTGTGACATATCAAATCCGCGACAGCTTTGGGAACAACAATGGCACAAAATGGCAGACGATGCGATTCACACACCAACTTCTCAATTGTGATGACCAGCAACAGTACGTGTTACAGGAGCTTGAACTGCTACCAGCGTAATGCTCCAATACCAGTTACGTTGTCAAGATATGGAATACCTTTACCTAATGCACATTCACTCCAATGTCTTAACAACATGAACATCAATATTAGAGGAAAAAATTACGATAGAGAAAGCCTATCACGTGAACATCAATCACTCAGAAAATTCCTCAACAACCAATAAAAAAATATATAACAACATAATGTCATCCGTAACCTCGAACACACAAGTTTTGGCTTTCATTTATGGTCATGGTGGCACGGGCAAGACTTACCTATGGAACACAATCATTTATGGGCTTCGTTCAGAAGGAAAAGTAGTCCTTGCAGTTGCCGCTTCAGGTATAGCATCACTCTGCTACCTAGTGGGAGGACTACCCATTCAAGATTCAAAATCCCATTTGACCTCTATGATGAATCAACGTGCTCAGTCTCCAAAAACACACATCTCGCACAAATATTAACGGAGGCCTCCATTATAATATGGGATGAGGCGCCCATGAACGACCGTCGATGCTTTGAGTCGCTAGACAGATCCTTAAAAGATATATTAAACAATGAGAAATGCCCCTTTGGTGGCAAATCTGTTCTCTTAGGGGGGCGACTTTAGACAAACATTACCAATCATACCCAAATCCTCCAAGACAACCATCATCTCTTCTTCACTCCCACGATCATATCTATGGAACAAATTCTTTTTATTTAAACTCACCGAAAACATGCGACTACAAAGACATTCAATAACCCAAGAAAAGAGGAAATATCCAATTTTTCATCATGGCTTCTAGCAATATACGACGGCATCATCGGTACCCCAGACGTTGAAGACCCTTACGACACAAAAATCATTGATATCCCAGACAGACACCTAATTCGTTATGACGAAAATGCACTCTATAGTCCTATAAGTTTCATATATGACACAGAATCACTACATAATCCATCCCCAAAATCACTTTCACGAAAAGCAATAGTCCGTCCCACAAATGAGATGGTTCACGAGATAAACACCTTGGTACATGACTCGGAGTTCCCTGAGGCCATGCATATCATCAACATGCCTCTGAAGGTCTACAGGACTGTTAAGAGAAATGATATTGTGTATATAATTAATTGTACATGGTACTTAGGGTAATTTTATCCCAATTTAGTTGGGTGCCTAATGAGTAGTCACAAAGGTATTATTGTTGGTTTCACAAAGGTATTGGAAAAGAGATTTTAGATTCAGCGTTATTTACCAGCTTTGTGCTGACGTATTTTCCCCCATGTTACAGGGAAACAAAAAATGTTAGAATATACAAGCAAAGAGGAATAGAAGATTGGAGTTATAGTCATTAGATGCTATCTGGTGGCTCAGATATTTTATTTGAAAATATTATAAGTTATGTTTTCCAAAGAAATGTGTTTGAAACATCAAACGGGTATTTGAACCCGAGATTTTAATAAGTTTTCAAAGTAATAATATTTTATTTAAAAGACTTCCGCTGAAATAAAGCCTGCAACTTTGATGTATTTACAAAACAGGTACCAACTATTGATCACTCACCTAGGCCCTAAAGTGGGGTGTGACATGTTGGTGTCAGAGCCATCAATCTTAGCGAATTAGGTATTTGATTATACTTAGGCTTTGATTAAGGATACGTTTTGAAAACTTATTATATTGATTTTGATTTAAGCTACATAAATACTTACTTGAAAAGTATCTAGAAATTGTCCAAACTAATACGGATAAGATATAAACAATACGAATAAGATAGGATCGTCTCTCAACGTCTCCCTATCCCTAAATCTAACCTCGCGCAGATGTCCGATCTTCAATCTAGCGAAGAATCCGTTAAGCCTTGTTCTGGTAAAGGAAAAGGATTCATGGGAACGTCTTTTCTCCCAATTCCTATATCTAGCTATGAAAGTACATGTCAAACAAAAATGGAAGAAGATTCAGATTCATATGATTCTGACATTCCGCTAGCTCAGATAATTCCAAACACATATGGAGCAGGATCAAGTAGATCCAAGAGACCAATGATGTCAAGGGAAAAAGAAGTAATGACCTATCCGGAAGAATATTCTCACGAAGAAGGATATTGTCCTCACACCCAAAAGGAAGAAACAATGAAAGAAATGGAGGTGGAAGAAAAAGAGGAGACTATCAAGAAAGATAGCAAGATTAAGAAATTAGTCATTCGTTGGAGGAAATAGAACCTTAGTAGAGAGTAAAATTGTAACAAATAATAAGCACTCTTGTAACTATAATAAGATGAATAAAAGATATGTTTTGAATTCTTCGAATCTTGGACTTATCTTTTAAAATTTTATTGTAGTATGTCAAGAGAAGAAAGTGCAAACTCTCACAACAGTCCTCCAAAGAAAATTGAAAATGTAGAAAACATTGAAAATAAGGATAATGAAATTCCCGCTCAATATATAAAGGGAATTCAAAAGATGATTAAGGAAGCTATCAGTGATATATCTACAAGTCAAAGTCAACCAAAATCTAACAAGAGAAGTCGAAGTAAGTCTGTTCCTTCAAGAAAGGAAGAAACTTATGATAACTCTACGGCTGATAATCATTCAAAGAATAAGAAAAGAAAGAAACGAAAGAAACTAAAAATCAGTGGATGTTCGTTCAAAGACTTCAAGTATTATGGACCAAAGGAGATTCACGGAGATAAAGGAGCCATTACAACCGTGAGGTGGCTTGAGAAGATTGAAACAATAGTAATAACAAGTAAGTGTACTGATAAAGAAAAGATTCAGTATTCCGCCTTAATGTTTAAAGGAGAGGCACATGAGTGGTGGAATGCTCTGTTAATGAGCAAAGGGAGAGAAGTGATGTATAACTTAAGTTGGGAAACATTCAAAGGTTTAATATTAAAGAAATTTTGCCCAACTCATGAAATGGACAGAATTCAAACGGAGTTATGGAATCACAAGGTTGTTGGCACAAATCTTAGGGAATATAATACTAAATTCCTAGAATACTGCTGACCGGTTCCACATCTAGTAACTCCGGAATATAACAAACTAACTCGTTACATATATGGACTACCAAGAGAAATAAGAGATATGGTACGATCCAAGATGCCAGAAACAGTTGATTCGGCTATGGAATTGGCCGGATACTTAATCAACAGTATGATAAGGAATCAAGAAGAAGAAAAGATAGAAGATAAATAAACAAAGAAACCAAAAGATTCAGAGAAGTTAGGATAGGAAGAAAGTACTCCCAAGTCAGCTTGTAAGACTTGTGGAAGAAAACATACTGGGAAGGGTCGACTAGAAAATTCAAACAATTGTGCATACTGCAAGAAAGCAGGACACACAATAGATGAATGTCGTAAGAAGCTAGGAGTATGTTTTACATGTGTAGAAACGGGTCACTTCAAGACTGAATGCCTGAAAAGAAAAGCTAGTCAAGATTAATGACAAGATCACATCAAGGAAATGTCAAGATAGATTAGCTAACTTTTGTAAATTAATTGTAACTCGTTTTTAAACGAGAAGTTTTGTAATCAAAGAAGGGTATTTAATTCCCTAAGTTATAAATAAAATATTAGCATATAGATCATATTAATACACAAGAATGCTTATATTCGTTACCTCTAAAGAACAATCAAGAGGTTCACATATTGAAAAGTTCATCTGAACTTATAACAAAGAAAACGATGAGAAAATTATCATCTAGGAGGATGATATATCAAACGTTAGAAAATATATATATGCAAGGACAATATATTATCGAAAAGAGCTCATACAAGAATATCTACCTAGTAAGGTTGATCAAAAAGTCAAAGAAAAAGAGCTTGAATATATTCAAGAAAATACAATCGCTAAGTATAGCGCATGAAATTAAGTCAAAGGGTACTATAGAGAACGTCATTGATCAAGATCAAGGATAGAATGGATTCGATAGACTGAATCTAAGCAACAAGTTAATGGAATAGATTCGGTAGACTGAATCTAACAACAACAATATAGTGGAATAGATTCGACAGATTGAATCAAAATAAAAAGGTAGTTAACATCAGTAAATGTTTAGAATACATAATGGTAAAGTAAATAGTTAAACACAACTGATCACTGTGTTTATCAATTTACAATTACTAATGACATTCTGAACCATTGACTGGTTACATCATTCAAGGATGTAAGTTAGCAATAAAATAAAGACCCTAGTTAGTCTGCATACAACAAGAACCAGATTAGAAACAACATTTGAAAGGTAAGAACTGTTCACACTTCAAACAACGAATCTCGAGGACGAGATTCATTTCAAGGTGGGGAGGATATAACATCCCCAAAATTTTGATCCAAATTTGACAACTTAGGAAAGTTGAGGGATCAAAAATAATACCAAGGCAAATCATGAGAAAATATTAAATAAGGAAATATAAGAAAAATAAGGAAATAAAAATATTTCCTAAGTTAAGTATTCTTACATGAAAGAAACTCCATCCCACATTGGAAGATGTAAGAAAGTAGAAGCATTCCACTAAGGTATAAATAAGGAAGATGAAATCCATCCCACATGGAAAGTGGTAAAGAAATGGAAGCTCTTTATAAGAAAGAGATTTTCCATAGTAATATTCTTTTATGAATATCATGCACTAAGTGGTCCTAGCGGAGGGTGCGTAGCACCCGACGTGCAAGCGCTTGCGCTCGGGCGAGGACGAGGGCGAAGGCGAGGGCGAGGCCGATGGCGATGGCGATGGCGAAGGGCGTTGGGCGTAATGTGGCGCTTTGATGGCGCACTCGCATCGCCGCGAGCCGCTTTAAGAGCCGTCTTAGTATTTTTGAACAACGAGAATTAGACCAGAAGTGACAAGCTACGAAAGATGAAGGACTAAAAACGAAAAATAATATTCAAGGACCCATCGCGCTACGCGATGATTCCAAGGAGACGGCCATCGCGTACCGCGATGGGCCGTGATGAGTCAGCAACACGTGTCGCACTCCGGCGACACGTGGCAACACACCAGGACACGTGGCAGAACCTGTCAGACCACGTGGCGACACGTGTCAGAATGGTACCCGTCGCGGTACGCGATGGTGTTGAAAAAGGTGCCCATCGCGTACCGCAATGGGACACAAAAATGGTTATAAAAGGGGAGGGATCCAGCTCATTTCACACACACCACAGCCACTCTCTCTAGAAAATTACTCTCTCCCTACCTCGGTTTGCGTGCCGAACATTGTTTTGATTGCCACCGACCCGACAATCATAATCTTGTAATCCGTGCCAAATACCCGGTGTTTCCTCGAAGTGCGTGCCACTCAAGAAACCCGACATTTCGTCTTGAAATACGTGCATGACCCGGCGACCAAACATCACCTCGATTTACGTGCCAAGAAGGGCTGATCAAGAACGCCTCGATAAACGTGCATATAGAGTAGAAGTGCTGCCCGCATAAACTTAGGAATATCTAACTCCGAATACCCGTGCGAGGTAAGGGGTTCTACCTAAGTTATTATTTTACTATTATTAAATGGCTTAGACCATAGTCGGAGGTATAGCCGAACTTTGATTACGATTAAGAATCATATAACTTTTCTTAAGTGAGGGTTATAGTTATAATAGTATTTCTTTATTATTAAGAAATATGATATTCGAAGAATAAAGTTTGATTAATGTTTCTTCTTGAAGAAGGAACTTAATATAGACGTTTCTTCTTAAAGAAGAAACGTAGCATATGATTGATAAATAAAGAAAGGGACTAAAGGTCCAAGTGTTTTATAAACAAATGCTTTTTATCAAGGTTAAAGCTATACGAAACGGACTAAAGGTCTGAAGCTAGATCGCTGATCTAGTTATTTATACAAATGTTATTCTCGTACTATAGGTTCGAGGTAACAAAACAAGAAGAGGAAATCAGAAAAACAGGAATCAGTAACAGAAACTGATTATGAACAGAAAAGGTGAATACGCCCCCAAACCTTTTATAATGAGTCTGAATGTTTGCATAGGATTTATAAATCCTTAAAAACTTTGTGTACAATAATAAGAAACGGACACTCTGATTAAGAGTATACATGTGTCTGGATCCAAACATACATGGTGACTCGGAGTTCCCTGAGGCCATGCATATCATCAACATGCCTCTGAAGGTCTGCGGGACTGTTAAGAGAAATGATATTGTGTATATAATTAATTGTACATGGTACTTAGGGTAATTTTATCCCAATTTAGTTGAGTGCCTAATGAGTAGTCACAAAGGTATTATTGTTGGTTTCACAAAGGTATTGGAAAAGAGATTTTAGAGTCAACGTTATTCACCAGCTTTGTGCTGACGTATTTTCCCCCATGTTACAGGGAAACAAAAAAGGTTAGAATATGCAAGCAAGGAGGAATAGAATATTGGAGTTATAGTCATTGGATGCTATCTGGTGGCTTAGATATTTTATTTGAAAATATTATAAGTTATGTTTTCCAAAGAAATGTGTTTGAAACATCAAACGGGTATTTGAACCCGAGATTTTAATAAGTTTTCAAAGTAATAATATTTTATTTAAAAGACTTCCGCTGAAATAAACTCGCAACTCTGATGTATTTACAAAATAGGTACCAACTATTGATCACACGCCTAGACCTTAAAGTGGGGTGTGACACTTCCCAAATCCGTTTTTAGCCATGGTCAACTGTATGTAGCATTATCAAGAGCTACATCCCTAGATGCACTAAAAATTCTCATTGTACCACAAGAAAACTATGCCCCATTTACAACAAAGAATATTGTTTATTCCGACTTTATCAACAACATAAATAATCCTTAGTTTACCAACGTACATAACTCACCCATACGTGTATAGCATAATAACATACATATGTTATCCATACCTGTTTTCTATGTGAGCAAAAACAAATTATATATAAACATCAATGTACAGAACGTTATAGGTTCACCGACAATTACTTATATATCTTCAAAAAAATAGATGGAACATCAACAAATTAGTGACATTAAGGTCGGTTTTCACGCCGGACCTCTTGAAGTCGGAATAATAAAGAAATGGATACCACACGCAAGACCATAGCTCCTATGCTACCTATTTGTGGGTGTCCATGTATGTACAATATGCAATTCTAACTACATATTAGCTCTCATTTATTTTAACTGACATTTACTTTTATCATATCAGGGAAATGCCATTGAAGCCATTGCAGAGGTCACAGATGAATCATACTTTGACAGCGTCATCAGCGTTGGATCATGCTATCGTGTAACAAATACATTAACAGTAGCTACAAGAACCTACCAGCCAGTTGTCTCACATGAGGCTTCATTTTCCATAGGAAGAAGCAATGTCGTTACCCCCATACAAAACAACAACATCCCAACATACCACTTTGAATTTGCATCTTACAACCAGCTAGAGATGCACACAAAAGAGCAAAAACAACTCGCATGTCACACCCCGACCAAAGGCGGCGGAACATGTCGAGGTGTAACGATTACCCATAAGCGCATGACACTAATTAAACCAACAATATTTAACAAACTCATTTCATTTCACAACATCGAAAATGTCACATAATAATATTAAGAGATAGTCAATACAAAATATAACAAATATAGCGAAACAAATATTGTTCATTTTTGCTATTAACTTAAAGGTCTTGGCATTCGTTTTCACCACAAGCATCGAATCAACCGAGATGTAAACCTGTAACATTTCATAAAATAAAGTTTGTCATCACAAAGGTTGGTGAGCAAATTCATAAGTTTGAGCAACAATAGTATATAGTAATAAAAGCCACAAAACTAGTATACGAAACAATAAATACTAGCTATAAACTTGGATAATATAGTTATCGCTAACAAGTTAGCGACACCCAACTATGTGGGGATGCCAAATAGTTTAGGATTTTATAGTTATCGTTAATTGCATTACGTTAACGACACCTTGCCATGAGGGGTTGCCAAATGGTCTAGGATTTATAGTTCCACCATCCAAAAGCGATAAACACATATACAAATAAGCATAGAACACCAAATCGAGCAATTATTCAAGTACAGTATACAACAACGTTTGTGGTTTAAGACCCAAGTATAAAACATTTAGTGTAGATAAGATGAAATGTCACCCCCAAAACAAAAGATAGAAAACGGGGTATGAAGTTACTCACGTTCAAGTAATAAACTTGAAAGATTGATTATTTGGAGATTTGCCGGAACGACGAGTTTAACATATGAAGCCTAAATAAAAGAAAGTCTTCAATTTAGAAGGTTGTCTTGAAGATAAAATAATTGTTGCAAAAAGTAAACAAATAAAGTTCAAGGTTTATAATGTAACTATTTAAGATTTTATAATAATAACCCTTTAAAAATGTAAGTTTGCTCGAAACCGGGTTAAAGTATCTAACCTTAATATTTACTTAACCTATGTTAAGTAATAAGGTGAGAAAATGCTAAATACAAGTTCCTTTGGGACAAAGATACTAAAACGGTTCTTTAACGAGTGTTCGGGTTGTTGGTTCGGGTCTTGATAATTGGTCAAACCCAAAGTCAACTTTCCAAAATAATGAATGTTGTGAGACAACTCAATAAAACTTAATAAGACTTAACCAAGTATGTAGTTCTATTGTTTTAGAACTAACAACGCACGTTAAGCGAGTGTTTGGTTTTGTCGGTCCAAACTATGTTATGAGATCAAGTTGGATCCAACAATTCCAAGTACTTAAGAAAATAATTAAAATCTGTTTGTAAACTATTTTTAAAGAAATATACAAGTCTTGATAGCTAAAAACACACTTGTGTGTCTTAAGCGAGTAAAAATTGGATTGGTTCGGTTTCCATCTCACAATATGTTCCTTGATGGTTTCCATATGCCCAAATATCATAGATCTTGTATAATAATTTATAAATGAAAAATATTTAAGTTTTACAATAAAAGTTAACAACAAGTCTTTTAAGCAAAAGTTTCGGTTTGGTTCGGTTTCCATCTCCCAACGAGTTCATAGATGGATTCCACATGTTTAATATCAAAGAACTTGTAAAAATGATTTTTGAAACTCAAATCTAACATTAAACATATTTAAACAACTATTTTAACAAAACTAGTAAGCAAAAGTTCGGTTCACGATTTGGACAATTTACGGTTAAACCGAGGTTAGTCTCTACAAACCCACACCATGTAACTTCATAAATAAACTAAAAGAGCATAAGTTAGCCATGGTTAGTATGTATTAACAAGTTATATAAGTATATATGTATATATATATATATACATATATCAAGAACACGAAGTTCTCTATGAAGCCTTGCCTTACGTGGTCGTAACATAACCGATCGGAACCGAAGAAGAAACTGCCAAAGGAAACAAGGGTTATGTATTATATATATTTTTTACCACCATATACAAGTATATAAGACTACATAAGCTAAATATAATGAAAGATGAAGCTTGGTTTGACTCTTGGAAGTCAAACCTTCAAGAACTCATATATAAAACAACCTTGGATCTATGAAGAAATGAGAGAGTTTTTGGAGATGTAGCAAGTGTAAAAATGAAGGATATGGGTGTGTACATATAGGGTAAGGGTCAAAGGCTTCTTTACAAGGTTCTCTTTTATGTTTATATGAAAATAAGTTGGTTAAACAAACAAGCAAGGCACAAAACAACATACAAAAAAACGAAATAGTGTACATGGGTGTCTAGGTGCCGCGCGAGCTCCTTCTAGCCCTCTGGTCACGCGGTGTGGCGTGCCTAGGGGGGCTGGCCCAGCTCGTCTAGTGGTTCGTTTCGCGTCCGGAAGTTCGTTTTTGATGTATTTTAGTCGTTTTAAGTTCGTTTTCGAATCCGTAAAAGAGGTTTTTCAAATTGAACAAATAGGAATGTTTTGGTTACATAAAAATCAAATATTTTATATATCATGAGTTTCGGTTTACAAAACAGGACGGTTAACAACATTGAATGTCACAGTATCCCTACTTTAAGAAATTTCGTCCCGAAATTAAGATGAAGATGACGATGCAAAAAAATCTGGATACTTCTCTTTCATTGCATCTTCTCGTTCCTAAGTAAATTCCGCGCCACGCCGTGATTCCCATCGAACTTTGACTACCGAATACGACTACACTTGGTTTTCTTCTCGTTGCGATCCATGATCTCGATAGGTCGTTCAACCATGATCATCGACTCATCGACATGTACTTCGTCGAGAGGTATATGGAGATTACCCTCGGCTAGGCACTTTTTGAGATTCGAAACATGAAATGTCAGATGAACACCGGCAAGTCTTGCGGTAATTCGAGTCGATAAGCTACTTTCCCAACATGCTCAAGGATTTTGAAAGGACCAACGAAACGGGAAGCTAGCTTACCCTTATTTCCGAAACGGACAACCCCCTTCCAATGAGATACTTTTAAAATGACAAGGTCGTCAACATTAAATTCGATCGGTTTTCGCCGTTTTTCGGTGTAACTATTTTGACGACTTCTAGCGGCTAGGAGGTTCTTACGGATTTGATCGATCACATAGGTAGCTTCTTGGACCATTTAGGGTCCCGTGATTTGAGCTTCACCGATTTCGTTCCAACTAATCGGAGATCGACATTTACGACCTTAAAGAGCTTGAAAAGGAGCCACATCATGCTAGAATGGTAGCTATTGTTATAGGAGAACTCGATGAACGGAAGATGAGAATCCCTATTCCCACCGAAATCAAGAACACACACTCGTAGCATATCCTCGAGTGTTTGGATTGTACGTTCGGATTGACCATCCGTTTGAGGATGATAAGCGGTGCTAAGATCTAGACGTGTTCCCAAAGCTTCTTGAAGAGATCGCCAAAAATGAGAGGTAAAACGAGCATCGTGATCGGAGATGATAGACAATGGCAAACCGTGTCGGCACACGATTTCCCGAACATAGATTTGAGCAAACTACTCGACAGAATACTTTTCGCGGATCGGAATGAAATGAGAAGATTTGGTAATCGATCGATGATCAACCAAATACTATCGTTGCCTTTTTGGGTGTTGGGTAATTTGGTGATAAAGTCCATAGCAATGTCTTCCCATTTCCAAACGGAAATCAGTGGTTTCTCGAGTAGACCAAAAGGTCTTTGATGTTCGACTTTGACTTTTGAGCTAGTAAGACATTTAGATACAAACAACGCTACGTCCTTTTTCATACTCGGCCACCAAAAGGTAGCACGAAGATCGAAATACATCTTATCCGCACCGGGATGAACGGAATACCGTGAATTGTGAGCTTAGTTTTGAGTTTACAAGTACGAAGATCATCGCGATCGGGAACCCACAAACGATTGAGAAAGTACAAAAGACCGTTGGGTTTAGTTTCGAGTTGAAGTTCTGCTCCACATGACATTTCGTTGTACATATTACCTTCTTCGACGGAGGTACGTTGAGCTTGGAAGATTCGGATTTGAAGAACGGATTGGACAACAACGCTTAAAAGCAGAACGGATTTAACATTAACCTTTCGACTTAGGGCGTCGGCGACAACATTTGCTTTACCGGGATGGTAGCGAATTTCGCAATTGTAATCACTAAGTAATTCGGCCCATCGTCGTTGTCTCATGTTGAGATCTTTTTGGTCAAAAATATGTTGAAGGCTTTTATGATCGGTAAAAACCACACATTTTGTACCATACAGGTAATGCCTCCAGATTTTGGGAGCGAAAACGACAGCACCAAGTTCGAGATCATGAGTCGTATAGTTCTTCTCGTTGACCTTTAGTTGTCTTGATGCGTATGCGATGACTTGACCTCGTTGCATGAGAACACAACCAAGGCCTTGATGGGATGCATCACAAAATACAACGAAATCGTCGTTTCCATCGGGGAGGGTTAGAACGGGAGCATTGCAAAGCATGTCCTTGAGAGTACAAAAGGCTTCCTCTTGCTTCGAACCCCACTCAAAATGTTTTCCTTTATGGGTGAGAGAGGAAAGAGGCAAAGAGATCTTGGAAAAGTTTCGAATGAAACGCCAATAATCTCCAGCCAAACCGAGGAAGGATCGAATTTCCGTGTGAGTCGTTGGAGTTCTCCAATCCTTAACGGCCTTAATTTTAGCGGGATCAACATGAATACCTTTATCGTTTACGATATGTCCCAAAAATTGAACTTCCTCGAACCAAAATTCACATTTGGAGAATTTGGCATAGAGTTGTTCGTTTCTAAAGAGCTCGAGAATGGAACGCAAATGATAATCATGTTCGGCTTTAGATTTAGAAAAGATGAGGATGTCATCAATAAAGACAATAACGAATTTATCAAGGAATGGTTTGCAAACGCGGTTCATGAGGTCCATAAATACCGCGGGTGCATTTGTTAACCCGAATGGCATAACCAAAAATTCGAAATGTCCATATCGAGTACGGAAAGCGGTTTTAGGAATGTCTTCTTCGCGAGCACGCAATTGATGATAACCCGATCGAAGATCAATTTTGGAGAAAGAAGTTGTGCCTTGAAGTTGGTCGAATAAGTCGTCGATACGTGGCAAAGGATAACGATTTTTTATAGTAAGCTTGTTAAGTTCTCGGTAATCGATGCACATACGAAACGAGCCATCCTTCTTTTTCATGAAGAGAACGGGAGCACCCCAAGGAGAAGAGCTAGGACGAATGAAGCCTTTATCGGAAAGTTATTCGAGTTGGTTTGATAGTTCTTGCATTTCTGATGGGGCTAAACGGTAAGGAGCCTTGGCCACGGGCATCGCGCCGGCCACAAGATCGATTTGGAATTCAATCGGACGAACGAGAGGAAGACCGGTCACATCATCGGGAAAGACGTCGAGGAAATCACGAACGATGGAAATATCTTGAATTTTCCTTTCCTTTTTGTCCTTTATCACCGCGAGAGTTAGAAACGGAACATACTTTTGGCGTAAGTACTTTTGCGATTGGGCGCACAACATGAGATTAAGCTTCCTAGGAGTAGTGTTGCCGAAGACTTTAAGAATTTTATCGAAACAAACGACTTCGGCACGGTGCAAAGATAACCAATCCATGCCTACTATGACATCAAAACTTCCTATTTGCATCGGGATGAGATCGATGGAGAATTTATTCTTGGAAAGAATGAGAGAACAATCGCGGACGACGGAATTGATGGTAATAGAATTGCCATTGGCGACTTCAACAGAGAACGGTCGGGAAAGCTTAGTTCGAGGCATCGCAAGTTTCGACTCAAATTTCAAAGAAATAAAACTTCTATAGGCACCCGTATCAAATAAAATAGAAGCCAAATGATAGTTCACCAAAAACATACCGTTCACGATGTCGTTCGCCACTTGAGCTTGATTTGCATTCTCATAAATGCTCGCCCTTGGTTGCCATGGTTCACTTGTGGTGCTTGTTGGGGAGGTGGAGATGGTGCTTGGATGGGTTGGATGATTGGTGCATTGAGTTGGGGGAGTTGGGGTTGATAGGTTTGGACTTGGTAGGCTTGGGTTTGGTAGTAAGGTATGGTCACAGTTTGGGCTTGGTTGGCAAAGTTTAGGCGTGGGCAATTGTTGCGGAAATGGTTTGGATCGCCACAATTAAAGAAAGCTCGGGGTTGTTGGGGTTGGTTAGGTGGATATGGTGCATATCGGTTTTGGGAATTTTATGGAAAAGTTCTTGGTTGGTTAGGTTGAGTTCATTGGGTGGATCGGCATGTGGTGTGGAGATGGCCAAGTCGGTTACAAATGGTACAATGGCGACAAGGCATGTTTGGTGGGTGGTGAAGTTGGCAAGTGTTACATAGCGGAGAGTTTCCAACATAGGGTTTTCGGTTTTGTGGTGGAGCTTGGGTTTGTTGTTGTGGTTGAGGTTGGGTTACGGCATAGTTTCGGTAGTTGGTTTTGGCTTTCTTTTTGCTGTTGTTGTTGTGACGGGATGAGTTGAAGTAGTTGATGGCTTGTGGTGCGGATTCAACCTTGGCTTGGGGAGCGGGCTCGGCTTTGGCTTTCTCGGTCGTTTTCTTAATGGTGAGGGTACCCGCTTTCACGTGATTTTCCGACAGCGCGCCGGCCAAAGTGATGGCATCCTCGAGGGTCACGGGTTTGCTACTCATAACAGAGTCCCAGATTTGCATCGGTAAACCCCCAATGTATTTATCAATTTCACGTTCGGTTGGGGTAACCAAATGAGGAACGAGGATGCTCAACTCATGGAAGCAGAGTGAGTAAGCGGCGTTATCACCACTTTCTTGTTTTAGGTTCCAAAATTCTACCTCAAGCTTTTGGAGCTCGTGTTTGGGACATAATTTCTTCATCATAAGCGCCTTGAGATCGGCCCATGAAAGAGCCATAGCCGTATCCGAACCTTGGAGGTGCATAGCACTACCCCACCATGTTAGAACGGTTTCTCTAAACATGCTTGACGCGAAATTTGTCTTTTTCGCGTCGGGGCATTCCCTGTGTCGGAACACACTCTCGGTCGATTCGAACCATTGTAACAAGGTAGTCACACAATTGGTTCCACGGAACTCAGATGGTTTAGCACTAGTAAATTGCTTAAGCAGGTAGGATGCGGGTTTGGGTTCAACAGGTGCAACAACGGGTGCGGGTAGGGTAGCTTGGATTTGGGTTATAAGTTCGGGAATCACAACGGCCATTTGTTTGGCGACGAGAGCGGTCATGCGTCGGGTGGAGTTCTTGCGCGGTTGGCGTCTTAGCGGAGGCATGCTAAAATTTATAAAGAAAATGAGATAAGTTTTGGGTAAAAAGAAATAAATATAAGGGTGTATAAAATAAATAAGATATCATTTTTTTATTGTGAATCCTAGAGTTAGTTAGGAGAAAATGTTAGTGTTAGATAAAATATAAAACTTTGTTTATAAATAACAAAACCGAAAACAAACGTAAAAGATTTTGTGATTGTTAAAGCTTGAAAATTTGAGATTTTGAGATTTATAGAGTCGGAAAAATCGTACATGGATCACCATGACTTGATATTCCAACACTAATGTGACATTCGTAAATTTCGGTCACTTTTGTTAGGTAAACCCGACCCGTTTGTAACCCGAACATTTCAAATATATAAAATATTGGATCTTGTCATTTAAAATATATAAAATACATAAAATATTGGATTTTTATATTATGTATTGTTTGACCATTTAAACATACCCACTTTTATGCAAACCATAAAAGAATCTTTATAACCAACCCTTCACTCCTTCCCTATATATACACACCCATCTTCGTCATTTTACTCTTGCTACATCTCCAAATTGTCTCTCAAAATTCCATAGATTCAAGGTTGTTTTATAGATGAATTCTTGAAGGTTTGACTTCCAAGAGTTAAACCAAGTTTAATACTTGTTTATGGTGGTACAACATATATATAATACATACCCCTTGTTTTCTTTGGTAGTTGCTTCTCCGGTTCTGATCGGTTAAGTTTCGACCTCGTAAGGCAAGGTTTCATGGAGGACATCGTGTTCTTGATATACATATATATATATATAGACTAACCTCGGTTTAACCGTAAATTGTCCAAACCGTGAACCAAACTTTTGCTTACTAGTTTTGTTAAAATAGTTGTTTAAATATGTTTAATGTTAGATTTGAGTTTCAAAAATCATTTTTACAAGTTCTTTGATATTAAGTATGTGGAATCTACCTATGAACTCGTTGGGAGATGGAAACCGAACCAAACCGAAACTTTTGCTTAAAAGAATTGTTGTTAACTTTTAGTTGTAAAACTTAAATATTTTTCATATATAAATTATTATACAAGATCTATGATATTTGGGCATATGGAAACCATCAAGGAACATATTGTGAGATGGAAACCGAACCAATCCGATTTTTACTCGGTTAAGACACACAAGTGTGTTTTTAGCTATCAAGACTTGTATATTTCTTTTAAAATAGTTTACAAACTGATTTTAATTATTTTCTTAAGTACTTGGAATTGTTGGATCCAACTTGATCTCATAACATAGTTTGGCCCGACAAAACCAAACACTCGCTTAGCGTGCATTGTTAGTTCTAAAACAATAGAACTACATACTTGGTTAAGTCTTAATAAGTTTTATTGAGTTATCTCATAACATTCATTATTTTGGAAAGTTGGCCTTCTGTTTGACCAATTATCAAGACCCGAACACTCGTTGAAAACCCGTTTTAGTATCTTTATCCCCAATGGAACTTGCATTTTAGCATTTTTCTCACCTTATTACTTATCATTGGTTAAGTAAATATTAAGGTTAGATACTTTAACCCGGTTTCGAGCAAACTTACATTTTTAAAGGGTTATTATTATAAATTCTTAAATAGATACATTTTAAACCTTGAACTTTAATTGTTTACTTTTTGCAACAATTATTTTATTTAAAAATCTTCAAGACAACCTTTCTAAATCCAAGACTTTCTTTTGTTTAGGCTTCATACGTTAAACCCGTCGTTCTGAAAATTCTTCAAAGTACCAACTTTTCAAGTTTATTACTTGAACGTGAGTAACTTCATCCCCTGTTTTCTATCTTTTGTTTTGGGGTGACATTCCATACTTATTCAAATCAAATGCTTTATACTTGAGTATTAAACCACAAACGTTATTGTATACTTTACTTCAATAAATGCTCGATTTGGTGTGCTATGCCTACATGATTATATGCTTATGCGTTTATCGCTTTTGGAAGGTTGATTCATAAATCCGCGAACTATCTGGTATTCTCTTATAGCACGGTGCCGTTAATGTATTCTTATTAACGACCTCATGAAATCCGAATCTATTTGGTATTCTCTTATAGACGGTATCGCTGATGTATTCTTATTAGCAACCTCATATTATCCAAATTATTGCTATTTATTTGTTGTTTCGTATACAAGATTGTGGCTTTTCTATTATATACATATATGCTCAAAAAAACTATGAATTGCTCACAACCCTTTGTGTTGACAAACTTTATTTTATGAAATGTTACAGGTTTGCATCTGGATTGATTTTGGAGTTCGGTGAAGAAAACGTCAGAAATACCGTTAGGATATTAGCAAAAATGAACAATATTTGATTTGCTAGATTTGTTATATTTTGTTGTATTTGACTTATGATTATCGTTATGTGACATTTTCGATGTTATGAATTGAAATGAGTTGTTAAATATTGTCGCTAAAAATAGTGTCATGCGCTTATGGGCAATCGTTACACCTTGGCATATTCCGCCGCCTTTGGTCGGGGTGTGACAGATTGGTATCAGAGCCTTGACAATAGGATATGTGGTTAGACGTAACGACCTAGTATTGTTATGCTTAGGGTCCTATACGTGTGCTTATACGTGTTTACTCTATAAATGATTGTTCATATCGCATGTTATTTATTTATTTATAAACTTGTTTAAAATTCACCAATATCCTAAATGTTCACATACACACACTTTCATACCGAACACTCGCTTAATGTGCGTTGTTAGTTCTAAAGCAATAGAACTACATACTTGGTTAAGTCTTATTAAGTTTTATTGAGTTATCTCATAACATTCATTATTTTGGAAAGTTGACTTTGGGTTTGACCAATTATCAAGACCCGAACCAACAACCCTAACACTCGTTAAAGACCCGTTTTAGTATCTTTGTCCCAACGGAACTTGCATTTAGCATTTTCTCACCTTATTACTTAATATAGGTTAAGTAAATATTAAGGTTAGATACTTTAACACGGTTTCGAGAAAACTTAAATTTTTAAAATGTTATTATTATAAATCTTAAATAGTTACATTATAAACCTTGAACTTTATTTGTTTACTTTTTGCAACAATTATTTTATCTTCAAGACAACCTTTCTAAATCCAAGACTTTCTTTTATTTAGGCTTCATACGTTAAACTCGTCGTTCCGGCAAATCTCCAAATAATCAATCTTTCAAGTTTATTACTTGAACGTGAGTAACTTCATACCCTGTTTTCTATCTTTTGTTTTTGGGGTGACATTTCATCTTATATAAACTAAATGTTTTATACTTGGGTCTTAAACCACAAACGTTGTTGTATACTTTACTTGAATAATTGCTCGATTTGGTGTTCTATGCTTATTTGTCTATGTGTTTATCGCTTTTGGATGGCGGAACTATAAATCCTAGACCATTTGGCAACCCCTCATGGCAAGGTGTCGTTAACGTAATGCAATTAACGATAACTATAAAATCATAAACTATTTGGCATCCCCTTATAGTTGGGTGTCGCTAACTTGTTAGAGATAACTATTTTATCTAAGTTTATAGCTCTTATTTATTGTTTCGTATACTAGTTTGTGGCTTTTCCTACTATATACTATTGTTGCTCAACCTTATGAATTGCTCACCAACCTTTGTGTTGACAAACTTTATTTTATGAAATCTTACAGGTTTACATCTCGGTTGATTCGATGCTTGTGGTGAAAACGAATGTCAAGACCTTTAAGCTATATGCAAAAATGAATAATATTTGTTTTGCTATATTTGTTATATTTTGTATTGACTATCTCTTTAATATTATTATGTGACATTTTCGATGTTGTGAAATGAAATGAGTTTGTTAAATATTGTCGCTTTAATTAGTGTCATGCGCTTATGGGCAATCGTTACACCTCGGCATGTTCCGCCGCCTTTGGTCGGGGTGTGACAGATTGGTATCAGAGTCATGACAATTAGGATAGGTGGTTAGACGTAACGACCTAGAATTATTATGCTTAGGGTCATATACGTGTGTTCATACGTGTTTACTCTATTTTATTGTTCATATTGCATGTTTATTTATAAACTTGTTTAAAATTCACCAATATCCTAAATGTTCACATACACACACTTCATAGTATTTCCAAGGTATCCTTACCTTAAAACGCAAAAAGTAGATTTTTATTGTGTTTTATGGATTACAAGATTAACTTGGATCCCGTTGTTTCAAATCCCTTAAAGGTTGCGTTTATATCGGGTTTGCAGCTATCATAGATAATGAGACATTATGAAATGACCATTTGACAAAAAGGTTCCAAGGATCGAAGGTGATTTACTTATCTGGGATGGTTGAGTTATAGTGCTCGTTTTCTAGGCCAAAAATCATTTTATATATGTCAATTCTTTAAGTAGTCAATGTGAGCGTTTCGGTCACCATCCAAATTTTCGGTGTTAAAACAATAGAACTACGGTGGTTCGTGGACTAGTGTTTTGACATGACGTTGTATCTCGATTTATTTTGTTATTATTGTTATTTGAGTCTAAAACATGAAACAGTCGCGGTGGTTCGTGCACATGTTTAGACTCCAACATGGTGTTTTATAAACTTTTTAGTGTTGGAATATCAAGTCATGGTGGTTCATGCACGATTTTCCGACTCTATAAATCTCAAAATCTCAAATTTTCATGCTTTAACCATCTCAAAAATATTTTACGTTTTGTTTACGGTTTTGTTATTTATAAACAAAGTTCTATATTTTATCTAACACCATCTTCTCCTTACTAACTCTAGGATTCACAATCAATCACAAATTTGAGATCTTATTTTATTTTACACGCCCTTATATTCATTTCTTTTTACCCAAAACTTATCCCATTTTCTTTATAAATTTTAGCATGCCTCCGCTAAGACTCCAACCGCGCAAGAACTCCACCTGACGCATGGCCGCTCTCGTCGCCAAACAAATGGCCGCTGTGATTCCCGAACTTATAACCCAAATCCAAGCTACCCTACCCGCACCCATTGTTGCACCTGTTGAACCCAAACCCGCATCCTACATGCTTAAGCAATTTACTAGTGCTAAACCGTCCGAGACCCGTGGAACCAATTATGCGACTACCTTGTTACAATGGTTCGAATCGACCGAGAGTGTGTTCCGACATAGCAAATGCCCCGACGCGAAAAAGACAAATTTCGCGTCAAGCATGTTTAGAGAAGCCACTCTAACATGGTGGGGTAGTGTTATGCACCTCCAAGGTTCGTATACGGCTATGGCTCTTCCATGGGCCGATGTCAAGGCGCTTATGATGAAGAAATTATGTCCAAAACACGAGCTCCAAAAGCTTGAGGTAGAATTTTGGAACCTAAAACAAGAAAGTGGTGATAACGCTACTTACTTACTCCGCTTCCATGAGTTGAGCATCCTCGTTCCTTATTTGGTTACCCCAACCGAAAGTGAAATTGATAAATACATTGGGGGTTTACCGATGCAAATCCGTGACTCCGTCATGAGTAGCAAACCCGCAAATCTTGAGGACCCCATCACTCTAGCCGGTGCGCTATCAGAAAATCATATGAAGGCGGGTACCCAAACCCTCAATAAGTTGAGTGAGAAAGCCAAGCCCGAGCCCACACCGCAAGCCAAGGTTGACCCACAACCCCAAGCCATTAACTACTCCAATTCTTCTCGACACAACAATAACAATAACAAAAAGAAACCCAAAACCAACTACCGAAACTATGCTGTCACCCAACCCCAACCACAACAACAAACCCAAGCTCCACCATAAACCTGAATACCGTACACCGGTACTTTCCCACTTTGCAACAATTGTCAACGCCATCACCCATCACACTTGTAACCGTTTTGGTCATCTCAATACCACATGTCGATCCGCACAACCAACCCAACCTAACCAACCAAGAACTACTCCCCAAAATCCCCAAAACCGATATGCACCCTACCCACCAAACCCTCCACAACAACCCCGAGCTTGCTTCAATTGTGGCGACCCTAACCATTTCCGCAACAATTGCCCTCGCCTCTCTTTTGCTAACCAAACCATGACCATACCTTTCTACCAAACCCAAGCCTACCAAGTCCTAACCTACCAACCCCAACTTCCCCAACTGAATGCACCACTTATCCAACCCATCCAAGCAATCCAATCACGACCTCCACCTCCACAACAAGCACCTCAAGTCAACCATGGTAATCAAGGGCAAGCTTTTATGATGAACGCTAATCAAGCTCAAGTGGTAAACAATGTCGTGAACGGTATGTTTTTGGTGAACTATCATTTGGCTTCTATTTTATTTGATACGGGTGCCGATAGAAGTTTTATTTCTTTGAAATTTGAGTCGAAACTTGCTATGCCTCGAACTAAGCTTTCCCGACAGTTCTCTGTTGAAGTCGCCAATGGAAATTCTATAACCATCAATTCCGTCGTCCGGGATTGTTCTCTCATTCTTTCCAAGAATAAATTCTCCATCGATCTCATCCCGATGCAAATGAGAAGCTTCGATATCATAGTAGGCATGGATTGGTTATCTTTGCACCGTGCCGAAGTCGTTTGTTTCGATAAATTCATTCATATTCCGCTTGTTAACAGTAAAATTCTTAAAGTCGTCGGCAACACTACTCCTAGGAGACTTAATCTCATGTCGTGTGCTCAATCGCAAAAGTACTTACGCCAAAAGTACGTTCTGTTTTTAGCCCTCTCGGGGACAAAGGACAAAAAAGAAAGGAAAATCCAAGATATTTCCATTGTTCGTGATTTCCTCGATGTCTTTCCCGATAATGTCACCGGTCTTCCTCCCGTTCGTCCGATTGAATTTCAAATCGATCTTGTGCCCGGCGCGATGCCCGTGGCCAAGGCTCCTTACCGTTTAGCCCCGTCGTAAATGCAAGAATTATCAAACCAACTCGAAGAACTTTCCGATAAAGGTTTCATTCGTCCAAGCTCTTCTCCTTGGGGCGCTCCCGTTCTCTTCATGAAAAAGAAGGATGGTTCGTTTCGTATGTGCATCGATTACCGAGAGCTCAACAAACTCACAATCAAAAATCGTTATCCCTTGCCACGTATCGACGAATTATTCGACCAACTTCAAGGTGCAACTTGTTTCTCCAAAATTGATCTTCGATCGGGTTATCATCAATTGCGTGTTCGCGAAGAAGACATTCCCAAAACCGCTTTTCGTACTCGATATGGACATTTCGAATTTTTGGTTATGCCCTTCGGGTTGACAAATGCACCCGCGGTATTTATGGACCTCATGAACCGCGTTTGTAAACCATTCCTTGATAAATTCGTTATTGTCTTTATTGATGACATTCTCATCTTTTCCAAATCAAAAGCCGAACATGAACATCATTTGTATTCCATTCTCGAGCTCCTTAGAAACGAACAACTCTATGCCAAATTCTCCAAATGCGAATTTTGGCTCAAGGAAGTTCAATTTTTGGGACATATCGTAAACGACAAAGGTATTCATGTTGATCCGGCTAAAATTGAGGCCGTTAAGGATTGGAAAACTCCAACGACTCCCACGGAAATTCGATCCTTCCTCGGTTTGGCCGGATATTATTGGCGTTTCATTCAGAATTTTTCCAATATCTCTTTGCCTCTTACCTCTCTCACCCATAAAGGGAAACCATTCGAATGGGGTTCGAAGCAAGAGGAAGCCTTTTGTACTCTCAAGGACATGCTTTGCAATGCTCCCGTTCTAACCCTTCCCGATGGAAACGACGATTTTGTTGTATTTTGTGATGCCTCCCATCAAGGTCTTGATTGTGTTCTCATGCAACGAGGTCAAGTCATCGCATACGCATCAAGAAAACTAAAGGTCAACGAGAAGAACTATACGACTCACGATCTCGAACTTGGTGCCGTCGTTTTCGCTCTCAAAATCTGGAGACATTACCTTTATGGTACAAAATGTGTAAAGCCTTCAACATATTTTTGACCAAAAAGATCTCAACATGAGACAACGACGATGGGCCGAATTACTTAATGATTACGATTGCGAGAATCGCTACCATCCCGGTAAAGCGATTGTTGTCGCCGATGCCCTAAGTCGATAGGTTAATGTTAAATCCGTTCTGCTTCTAAGCATTGTTGTTCAAACCGATCTTCAAATTCGTATCTTTCGAGCCCAACGTACCTCCGTCGAAGAAGGTAATATGTACGACGAAATGTCATGTGGAGCTGAGCTTCAACTCGAAACTAAACCCAATGGTCTTTTGTATTTTCTCAATCGTTTGTGGGTTCCCGATCGCGATGATATTCGTACTTGTATACTCGACGAAGCTCACAATTCGCATTATTCAGTTCATCCCGGTGCAGATAAGATGTATTTCGATCTTCATGCTACATTTTGGTGGTCGGGTATGAAAAAGGACGTAGCGTTGTTTGTATCTAAATGTCTTACCTGCTCAAAAGTCAAAGCCGAACATCAAAGACCTTTGGCCTACTCGAGCAACCACCGATTCCCGTTTGGAAATGGGAAGACATTGCTATGGACTTTATCACCAAATTACCCAACACCCAAAAAGGCAACGATAGTATTTGGGTGATCATCGATCGTTTGACCAAATCTGCTAATTTCATTCCGATCCGCGAGAAGTATTCTGTCGAGCAGCTTGCTCAAATCTATGTTCGGGAAATTGTGTGCCGACACGGTTTGCCATTGTCTATCATCTCCAATCACGATGCCCGTTTTACCTCTCATTTTTGGCGATCTCTTCAAGAAGCTTTGGGAACACGTCTCGATATTAGCACCGCTTATCATCCTCAAACGGACGGTCAATCCGAACGTACGACCCAAACACTCGAGGATATGTTACGAGCGTGTGTTCTTGATTTTGGTGGGAATTGGGATTCTCATATTCCGTTCATCGAGTTCTCCTATAACAATATCTACCATTCTAGCATTGATGTGGCTCCTTTTCAAGCTCTTTAAGGTCGTAAATGTCGATCTCCGATTAGTTGGAACGAAATTGGTGAAGCTTAAATCACGGGACCCGAAATGGTCCAAGAAGCCACCGGTGTCATTGATCAAATCCGTAAAAACCTCTTAGCCGCTAGAAGTCGTCAAAAGAGTTACGCCGACAAACGGCGAAAACCGATCGAATTTAATGTTGACGACCTTGTCCTTCTAAAAGTATCTCTTTGGAAGGGGGTAGTCCGTTTCGGAAAGAAGGGTAAGCTAGCTCCTCGTTTCGTTGGTCCTTTCAAAATCCTTGAGCGTGTTGGGAAAGTTGCTTATCGACTCGAATTACCGCAAGAACTTGTCGGTGTTCATCCGACATTTCATGTTTCGAATCTCAAAAAGTGCCTAGCCGAGGGTAATCTCCATATACCTCTCGATGAAGTACATTTCGATGAGTCGATGATCAAGGTTGAACGACCCGTTTAAATCATGGATCGCAACGAGTAGAAAACCAAGCGTAGTCGTATTCGGTTAGTTAAAGTTCGATGGGAATCACGGCGTGGCGCATAATTTACTTGGGAACGAGAAGACGCAATGAAAGAGAAGTATCCACATTTATTTGCATCATCGTCATCAACTTAATTTCGGGACGAAATTTCCTAAAGTAGGGGATACTGTGACATTCGTAAATTTCGGGTCACTTTTGTTGTGTAAACCCGACCCGTTTGTAACCCAAACATTTCAAATATATAAAATATTGGATCTTGTCATTTAAAATATATAAAATATTGAATTTTTATATTATGCATTGTTTGACCATTTAAACGTACCCATTTTTATGCAAACCATATAAGAATCTTTATACCCAACCCTTCACTCCTTCCCTATATATACACAACTATCTTCTTCATTTTACTCTTGCTACATCTCCATATTCTCTCTCAAAACTCCATAGATTCAAGGTTGTTTTATATATGAGTTCTTAAAGGTTTGACCCTTACCCTATATATACACACCCAACTTCTTCATTTTTATACTTGCTACATCTCCAAAAACCCTCTCATTTCTCCATAGATTCAATGTTGTTTTATATATGAGTTCTTGAAGGTTTGACTTCCAAGAGTCAAACCAAGCTTCATCTTTCATTCTATTTAGCTTATGTAGTCTTATTAATACTTGTTTATGGTGTTACAAAATATACATAATACATACCCCTTGTTTCCTTTGGTAGTCGCTTCTCTGGCTCCGATCGGTTAAGTTTCGACCTCGTAAGGCAAGGTTTCATGGAGGACTTCGTGTTCTTGATATATATATATATATATATATATATATATATATATACACTTATATAACTTGTTAATACATACTAACAATGGCTAAATTATGCTCGTTTAGTTTATTTATGAAGTTCCATGGTGTGGGTTTGTAGAGAATAACCTCGGTTTAACCGTAAATTGTCCAAACCGTGAACCGAACTTTTGCTTACTAGTTTTGTTAAAATAGTTGTTTAAATATGTTTAATGTTAGATATGAGTTTCAAAAATCATTTTTACAAGTTCTTTGATATTAAGCATGTGGAATCCATCTATGAACTCGTTGGGAGATGGAAACCGAACCAAACCGAAACTTTTGCTTAAAAGACTTGTTGTTAACTTTTAGTTGCAAAACTTAAATATTTTTCATTTATAAATTATTATACAAGATCTATGATATTTGGGCATATGGAAACCATCAAGGAACATATTGTGAGATGGAAACCGAACCCATCCGATTTTTACTCGCTTAAGACACACAAGTGTATTTTTAGCTATCAAGACTTGTATATTTCTTTTAAAAATAATTTACAAACTGATTTTAATTATTTTCTTAAGTACTTGGAACTGTTGGATCCAACTTGATCTCATAACATAGTTTGGACCGACAAAATCAAACACTCGCTTAACGTGTGTTGTTAGTTCTAAAACAATAGAACTACATACTTGGTTAAGTTTTAATAAGTTTTATTGAGTTATCTCATAACATTCATTATTTTGGAAAGTTGGCCTAGGGTTTGACCAATTATCAAGACCCGAACCAACAACCCAAACACTCGTTAAAAACCCGTTTTAGTATCTTTATCCCAATGAAACTTGCATTTTAGCATTTTTCTCACCTTATTACTTACCATTGGTTAAGTAAATATTAAGGTTAGATACTTTAACCCGGTTTCGAGTAACAATTATTTTATTTAAAGATCTTCAAGACAACCTTTCTAAATCCAAGACTTTCTTTTTGTTTAGGCTTCATACGTTAAACCCGTCGTTCCGGAAAATCTTCAAATTACTAACTTTTCAAGTTTATTACTTGAACGTGAGTAACTTCATACCCCGTTTTCTATCTTTTGTTTTGGGGTGACATTTCATACTTATTCAAATCAAATGCTTTATACTTGAGTCTTAAACCACAAACGTTATTGTATAGTTTACTTAAATAAATGCTCGATTTTGTGTTCTATGCTTACATGATTATATGCTTATGTGTTTACCGCTTTTGGAAGGTTGATTCATAAATCCGTGAACTATCTGGTATTCTCTTATAGCACGGTGCCGTTAATGTATTCTTATTAACGACCTCATGAAATCCGAATCTATTTGGTATTCTCTTATAGACGGTGCCGCTGATGTATTCTTATTAGCGACCTCATAATATCCAAATTATTGCTATTTATTTGTTGTTTCGTATACAAGATGGTGGCTTTTCTATTATATACATATATGCTCAAAAAAACTATGAATTGCTCACCAACCTTTATGCTGACAAACTTTATTTTATGAAATGTTACAGGTTTGCATCTAGGTTGATTTTGGAGTTCGGTGAAGATGACGTCACAAATATCGTTAGGATATTAGCAAAAAATGAACAATATTTGATTTGCTATATTTGTTATATTTTGTTGTATTTGACTTATGATTATCGTGATGTTGTGAAATGAAATGAGTTGGTAAATATTGTCGCTTAAAATAGTGTCATGCGCTTATGGGCAATCGTTACACCTCGGCATGTTCCGCCGCCTTTGGTCGGGGTATGACAACTAAAAAGTTTATAAAACACCATGTGGGAGTCTAAACATGTGCACGAACCACAGCGACTTTTTCATGTTTTAGACTCAAATAACAATAATAACACAATAAATCGAGATACAACGTCATGTCAAAACACTAGTCCACGAATCACCGTAGTTCTATTGTTTTAACACCGTAAATTTGGATGGCGGCCGGAACGCTCGCATTCGACTACTTAAAGAATTGACATGTATAACATCATTTGTGGCCTAGAAAACGAGCACTATAACTCAACCATCCTAGGTAAGTAAATAACCTTCGATCCTTGGAATCTTTTTGTCAAATGGTTATTTTATAATGTCTCGTTTTCTATGATGGCTACAAACCCGATATAAACGCAACCTTTAAGGGATTTGAAACAACGGGATCCAAGTTAATCTTGTAATCCATAAAACACAATAAAAATCTACTTTTTGGCGTTTTAAGGTAAGGATACCTTGGAAATACTATGAAAGTGTGTGTATGTGAACATTTAGGATATTGGTGAATTTTAAACAAGTTTATAAATAAACATGCGATATGAACAATAAAATAGAGTAGACACGTATGAACACACGTATAGGACCCTAAGCATAACAATTCTAGGTCGTTACGTCTAACCACCTATCCTAATTGTCATGGCACTGATACCAATCTGTCACACCCCGACCAAAGGCGGCGGAACATGCCAAGGTGTAACGATTGCCCATAAGCGCATGACACTAATTAAAACGACAATATTTAACAAACTCATTTCATTTCACAACATCGAAAATGTCACATAATAATATTAAAGAGACAGTCAATACAAAATATAACAAATATAGCAAAACAAATATTGTTCATTTTTGCTTATAGCTTAAAAGTCTTGACATTCGTTTTCACCACCAGCATCGAATCAACCGAGATGTAAACCTGTAACATTTCATAAAATAAAGTTTGTCAACAAAAAGGTTGGTGAGCAATTCATAAGTTTGAGCAACAATAGTATATAGTAAGAAAAGCCACAAAACTAGTATACGAAACAATAAATAAGAGCTATAAACTTGGATAAAATAGTTATCGCTAACAAGTTAGCGACATCCAACTATAAGGGGATGCCAAATAGTTTATGATTTTATAGTTATCGTTAATTGCATTACGTTAACGACACCTTGCCATGAGGGGTTGCCAAATGGTCTAGGATTTATAGTTCCACCATCCAAAAGCGATAAACACATAGACAAATAAGCATAGAACACCAAATCGAGCAATTATTCAAGTAAAGTATACAACAACGTTTGTGGTTTAAGACCCAAGTATAAAACATTTAGTTTAGATAAGATGAAATGTCACCTCAAAAACAAAATATAGAAAACGGGGTATGAAGTTACTCACGTTCAAGTAATAAACTTGAAAGATTGATTATTTGGAGATTTGCCGGAACGACAAGTTTAACGTATGAAGCCTAAATAAAAGAAAGTCTTGGATTTAGAAAGGTTGTCTTGAAGATAAAATAATTGTTGCAAAAAGTAAACAAATAAAGTTCAAGGTTTATAATGTAACTATTTAAGATTTATAATAATAACCCTTTAAAAATTTAAGTTTGCTCGAAACCGGGTTAAAGTATCTAACCTTAATATTTACTTAACCTATACTAAGTAATAAGGTGAGAAAATGCTAAATGCAAGTTCCGTTGGGACAAAGATACTAAAACGGGTCTTTAACGAGTGTTCGGGTTGTTGGTTCGGGTCTTGATAATTGGCCAAACCCAAAGTCAACTTTCCAAAACAATGAATGTTATGAGATAACTCAATAAAACTTAATAAGACTTAACCAAGTATGTAGTTCTATTGCTTTAGAACTAACAACGCACGTTAAGCGAGTGTTCGGTTTTGTCGGTCCAAACTATGTTATGAGATCAAGTTGGATCCAACAATTCCAAGTACTTAAGAAAATAATTAAAATCAGTTTAAACTATTTTTAAAGAAATATACAAGTCTTGATAGCTAAAAACACACTTGTGTGTCTTAAGCGAGTAAAAGTTGGATTGGTTCGGTTTCCATCTCACAATATGTTCCTTGATGGTTTCCATATGCCCAAATATCATAGATCTTGTATAATAATTTATAAATGAAAAATATTTAAGTTTTGCAACTAAAAGTTAACAACAAGTCTTTTAAGCAAAAGTTTCGGTTTGGTTCGGTTTCCATCTCCCAACGAGTTCATAGATGGATTCCACATGCTTAATATCAAAGAACTTGTAAAAATGATTTTTGAAACTCAAATCTAACATTAAACATATTTAAACAACTATTTTAACAAAACTAGTAAGCAAAAGTTCGGTTCACGGTTTGGACAATTTACGGTTAAACCGAGGTTATTCTCTTCAAACCCACACCATGGAACTTCATAAATAAACTAAAAGAGCATAATTTAGCCATGGTTAGTATGTATTAACAAGTTATATAAGTGTGTGTGTGTATATATATATATATATATCAAGAACACAAAGTCCTCCATGAAGCCTTGCCTTACGAAGTCGAAACTTAACCGATCGGAACCGGAGAAGCAACTACCAAAGGAAACAAGGGGTATGTATTATATATATGTTGTACCACCATATACAAGTATTAATAAGACTACATAAGCTAAATAGAATGAAAGATGAAGCTTGGTTTGACTCTTGGAAGTCAAACCTTCAAGAACTCATATATAAAACAACATTGAATCTATGGAGAAATGAGAGGGTTTTTGGAGATGTAGCAAGTGTAAAAATGAAGAAGATGGGTGTGTATATATAGGGTAAGGGTCAAAGGCTTCATTACAAGGTTCTCTTTTATGTTTATATGAAAATAGGTTGGTTAAACAAACAAGCAAGGCACAAAACAACAAACAAAAAACGAAATAGTGTACAGGGGTGTCTAGGCGCCGCGCGAGCTCCTTTTAGCCCTCTGGTCGCGCGGCACGGCCTGACCAGAGGGGCTGGCCCAGCTCGTCCAGTGGTTCGTTTCGCGTCCGGAAGTTCGTTTTTGATGTATTTTAGTCGTTTTAAGTCCGTTTTCGAATCCGTAAAAGAGGTTTTTCAAATTGAACAAATGGGAATGTTTTGGTAACATAAAAATCCAATATTTTATATATCATAAGTTTCGGTTTACAAAACGGGTCGGTTTACAACATAAAATAATACAAATACGAATACAAACAAGACTCGAAATTGACGAATGTCACATCGCATGTAACAACTTTAACTATTCTTTTAAGACCCGTTTCAGTGACAACTAACTTAAAATATAGCTCGGCCCAGCTTCAGCCCAAGATTCTTATTTATAAGTATACATGTATATAATAAATTATAAAAACATAACAATTAAATAAATAATAAATAACAACCAAGCCCGATCCTAAACTAAAGGCTGACAAACTACTCATGAACCACGCTCGACCTTTAGAAATACATCTCAAAGCAAGCTGAGATTGATGTCAACCCCTTTTCAATAAAATCAATTATGAAGAAAATAATAATCTACCAATTATTATTGTAAACTAAAATACTATTATTATCTCTAATATTATTATTATATTAGTATTCATACACTTGAGAGATATAAATAATATTTTAACAAAACAGTGTTAAAAAATGAAACCTTAAACGTAGCCTACTAGATCAACAGACATAGATGAGGACTAAACATTAAAATAACTTCATATATCTCATATTTACATACCCGATGGAAATTAACATGTTTGGTCAGCACACAGACTTTATCGGTCGTATTGAAAATGTCACACCAATACACGATATAGATGGAAAACCTATGAGGAAGATAACCCTACAAGATGACAGGTACACAAAAAACGTTAATACATAACCGCCAAAAACATATGTTGACCTAAATATGCAGGAGAAACATTATTGAGGTCACCTTCTGGAGTGGAAAGTTGTCTGAGGTCAAGGGAGAAATACCGGTTGGTGAGATAATGGCGGTCACTGGAACAAAGGTCACCAAATTCACAGGTAACATTACGCCTTATTTTTTTATTCTAAATTTTACAAAACAAAATTATATATTTCACACAACAATCTAATACATATTTGTTTTATTGTTGTCTCACAAATAGTTCCGCGCACATCGACAGAAATTCTACAACTAGAAAGTAATGAGGTTACAACCACAACCATTAACCCTCCAATTCCAAACATTGAGGAATACAAGAACAGGTACGTTATAAAAGTTTATCACACTAGGCATTATTCATAAACTGTTACTAACAACTCCGCCACCAAACAACACAAACTATGTAACATGTACATCGACATACCTGCTTACACGTCACCAAGACATGCAGGCGCAATCACTACCATTGCTGATATGCTTAAAAATAAAAAAGGTTCTTTCTTACAACTAAACCCTATTACTTTATCAATCTTAACGCGGTTCATATTACATATGATCTAATTAACTAACCAAACGACCTTTACCAGCAACTACGTTTCACATGCGAGGCCTCAATAATAGATTTTGACACAAGCCGACCATGGTACTACACAAAATGCAGCATCTGAAGCAAAAAAACACACCTCCGATTCCTGAAAGAACCGAGTTTTGAATGCCCAAATCATGTTAGAAAATAAGAATCATATGTCATGTAAGTCATACCAAACTACACACAATAACATAATACAAATCAAAACTGACCAGATAACCATGATTGTTACTGTGTAAACGCCATGATAACAGACAACACTGGAAGCGTTAAGGCAGTTTTCTTCAACGAATCCATGACAAGCATCTTGAACATAAGCTGCAAAGAACTAACACTTAAACGCCACAACACGGACGCATACATCACACCATCAGAAATGCTTGCCATTAAAGGTGTCCCAACCAAAATTAATGTCACACTCAAACAAGATGGGACAGTCACTGAGAACAACGCAACAAGGGCTGCTACAATGTCTCCAAACACACCGGAACCAAACACATCCAAAAGCAAAAAAATTTATGCAATCACCAGGTAAGTCAATTTAACTACAAAAATGTATACCATTTACACTTACTAACTTTAAATACATAGATGTGACACGCAGCCGCCAAAGAAAACAAGGCAGTAAATCAACTTAACAAGGAAGCAGGAAAATGGACACATCTTTTTGACAGCCAACAAGCCAGCTAATATTTTGCCCTATCACATCCTAGATACTTTTGTAACCTAACACCTTAACATAGTGGCTAAAACATTTGTAAATATCAGCCCCCCATTATGCAGGTTATGTAATATGCCTACCTCTTAGGTAAATATGCAGCATAGCAATGTTTTAACTGTTGGCAAAATATGTACTAACAATGGCTGTAACTGCTTAAGTCAATATGCAGTAAATTATGTTTCCTTTTTAAATGCCACTAACATCAGCAACGCGTAGGCCGTAACAATTGAGTGCAGATTAAGAAAAATGGCAGCACGTCACAAAGTTGCAGTTCAGTGGTGTGAGGCAATTAAGGTATCCATTTTAGTAGGAAGTACCTGATCAAACAGATTTATCTATTTATGTTATAATAATATACTACATCCACCCACAACTTTATCATTATTGTAAAACAACAACCCATTAGCTCCATCATATATGTATGTAATCATAGTATAGAGAGAAAATAAGAAGTAGAGAAAGGGGAAGTTCTTATTCATAGAGTTGGGTATAATACCAAATACAAGAGCCACTATTTATTAGGCTAGAACATTAATACAACATTATTAAGGATGTAAGTTATGTATGTGGAAAGTCACCACATTATGGATAATTCATAACACTCCCCCTTGACTATCCACATAATTATATACGCTTAGTGATGTTGCCTCATTAAAAACCTTGCTAGGAAAACCCAGTGGGATAAAACCATAGCTAAGGGAAAAAGAGTGCAACGCGTATAATGCTCCCCCACATTTATACATCCTTTAAGTGATGGGTTCTGATCTTCTGCGAAAGTTTATCTAAGACGTTTATAGTTAACAATCCGCCGCTTGATCTTGTAGCGTACACTTCGTTATTTGGAGAAATTACGTACTATCTCCGCGTATGACTAAAAGTACATCATCTTGTAAATAAGTGACTTGTAATGCCTCATCTTGTAAATAAGTACCACAACATCTATGACTTTGTTATATTGCATTCCCTGCATCAACATAACTAACCAGACTTCCTTTTTTACGAGTTAGTAAAATATAAACTCATATCTTTCATACCTTGAATGTATTAAAATATTTATGTTTAGCTCATTTCGAAAGTAAAATATAGACTCATGTCTTTCATACCTTGATTGTGTCAAAATATTTATGTTTAGCTCATTTCGAAGGTAAAATATAGACTTATGTCTTTCATACCTTGAATGTGTCAAAATATTTATGTTTAGCTCATTTCAAAGACTCTTCACTTAAAACAAGTTATATCATATCAATAAATATAAATATAAATAAATAATATATCTAGTTGTGTATAACTAGCAAGAAATATTGCACCAATTGCAATAAGCTATAGTACTTCTTGACCAAGAGGTTGGATTTAGAATTAGGGTAATTTGTTTTATATGAGATGAACTTCATTCATATTAAAATGCTCCAACATTTTATATATGAAGTTTGATTGATAAAAATATCATTATAGAAATGTTATACACGAATACCATCTCCTTATAAGATACAATGCTATCATCAACATGATATTATTGATTTAATATCAAGATATTCCATACATGGATCAAATATATCATATTCGTATCTCTTTTCCAAGAGATAATCACCGAGTTGATTATATCATTTCTGACTCAGATTTTATAGTTCACGTATAGAACTTGTTAATTTCATATAATAAATTTCTTGAGCTTTTAGCTTAAATGCTTCATGCACGTACAATTTGTCATGAACTTCCTTCTATGTTAACCACTCATGTATACAATATACAACTCAAAAGGTTTTGCAATCCATCATGAATTTTCTTCCATGTTAACCAATCATGTATACAATTTTACTCTTCAAGAGTTTGGCACATAAACTTTATCTGGTTTGCATATTCTTTTCTATGTTATATTTAAAGATGTCATCAAGAATTATTTTAATTTAATTCCATATTGTACCATTCTTGTACATAGTTTATTCAATATCACCATATGCTTATTAATGCATAGGAATTACATCCTTGAGATGCCTACTTTTAACCAATAAATCATGTTAGGTAACTCACCAGGAGTTCCATATATATTCCATTCATCAATGTATATAAGAATAATATGTACTCGGATCCAAATTTATATAATACAATCATATCGTTCTCGAGAACTTATTATATATGATTTTGGCTATTTAAATCCTTCAAGGATAAATTTCATTATCATAATATTTATCAGATGCATATCATTTCTCTCTTGTATTACCAGATTAAATTGTGTTGCATCCACCACTAGAGAATACATCTCCTCATTGTTGTGCCATTAATTATGTCTTACATTGCATAATTTTATTTTTCTTATCATGCTTTCGCAGTAAAGACTCTATTATATCCAATATATATTACAAAAATTAGTTGTATGGACCAGTTGTTCAACTAGCAAATTCGTGAGAGAATTCAGTTCTGAACCATTTGCATCTGTTCATTTTGGCAAATCATTTTAATATCTCATTTATCGACAGAACTTATTTCTTGATCCTCAATTTTTTCATTATTTCAAGCGTTATACAAAATGATCAACGACGTCGATTTTTTTTTCGATTCCATATATATCTAGACATGATATAGTTTGTTGAGATCTCTTTTATTTTCAGGTATCTGAGGTTCTCTTCAAGAACCATCATGTCTATCGTCTCTTAAAGAGAATATTTCATTATACCTCGACTTGACCATTTTCATTACTTGCTCCATTTTCGAGGATTTTTATTCTTTGAACCGAATAATCTATCACGCTTCAGGCGTGCCATAGACTCATCACCAATGTACGGTTGTCCTTTCAATAATATTAATTGGAGCACTAGCAGTTGTTATATGTGACTTAGCTAGTCACTCTATTTAGGTCAGTGAATGCATTATCTTTTTAACTTCTTGTTTGCACTTTTTAACTTGAGGATCAACATGATGGTAATTCATTACAACTTTTTAATTTTCCAACTGCTTCTTATTTCCTCCTCATGTTGAAAATATTATTTTGTTTAAGTAAAAATCAATATTGAGTCGTAAACGAATCCCACGTTGATGACTCTAAATACATAATTAATACTTTTCCATATCCAACATATATTACCAACCTTACTTGATGTCTCATATTTGTGCACTGTGGTGGAGTAATTCCAATGTGTTGTGCACTTTTAAAAACTATAAATGGGAAATATTTGATTCCTGACCGAAAACCAATTGTAATGGGGATGAATTATTATAACTTATTGGTCATATGTGAATTAATAATACGTCATGTAAAAACATATGCTACAACATACAAATATGAACTCTTGCTCTCATGATTATTGGTTTTGCAATCAATCATAGACGTTAGATCATCGTCATCGACAAAAGCCAAAATTCGTCACATGTAGTTTAACACGTATTCTAATAATCATTACTAAAATGTGAGTCAAGATCACTATATTTATCAAAATAGTCTAGAATAATGTGCTCGCTATCAGATAAGTCACAAGTCACGTAAACTTCAGGTTGCGAATTTGATAACCATTTAGACGATGTATCGAATTTAAAACACTAAATGGCATCATGTCGGGATACACGTATCCGTTTGTCATTTCGATAGTATATTAGAGATTTACACCCAAATTAGTTGGGTAACAATTAAGTTATGTTGAGATCAAACATTGTATGTTTAATTACCATGAAGAATCTTCTGGCTTTTCAATTTTTTTCACATCATCAATGACTCGGAATGGTCTATCCGGTCAAGCCAATATATTAAATAATCATGATCCATAAATTTCCGATTATGATCATATATGCTTTAGTTTCCCTCGTGTTTTTTTAATACACTACATAATATACTAGATAATAATGTATTATCATTCCAAACATTCATATTAAAACACGTTTCCCGTATTTTATTCTTCTATAATCACCCTTTAGTGTGCCACTTCTTGTGGCCAATCTTAATTAATCTGGTTGATCTCATAATCAACGCGAGGTTCATTAAAATTTCCTCATTTACCATGATCATGACCTTTATAATGATCATTGTATAATCATCACATTATTAGCATAATTAATCTCATTATTAGCATGCACATCACAACAACTTCTTCAATTACCATGATCACATGCTTTACACCGATCATTATATTACATCACATTCACTTCAAGAAATAAATTATTATCCCGTGACTTTCATGGTAACATCATTACAACTTTCTTAGTTATGTACATGATCACGACCCTTTCACTAGTCATTTTATCATCACATTTACTTCAAGGAATGGAATGAATTAGAACCACACAACTTTCATGTTGTGGTTATTTCAACCCTCTTTTTTTCATTTATTTGACAATAATATCAATTCATGTTGTAATAAGGTATATTGATTTATCCAACCTTTTCTTATTAATGGACCTCTCATCGTATAAAAGTATCGAGAAGTTATGTTATGATCTAGTCATTAAGATTAATCGTTCTAAAATCTTACATGCTAATTTCATATGTGTTATAATGAGCTTACAGGAGTCATGCATTTACCTTTATTATTTTTTTTCAAATAAGCGGGCCTTTTAAGAATGCACGCTTATAATATTTCATGATAGCTAACACATTCAATATACAAGGTCTAACATAAAATCAATACACCGATTTGTAATAAGTTGTCATGTTACAATGTCTCGAACCACCAAGTATAACAAGCATGGATTGAAACTAAAATGTGGCACATATGTATGTTACTCACTAAACTCTTATGTCATTTATGGTTCCCACAAAATGAAACATGAAATTTTAATTGGAAACCTTCAAATTCATATCCATTTTTCACATTCTACATGTAATACAATTACGAAATTTCCTTTACATAAAACGAACTTTGATAAATCTGATTTCCTCATGTCACAAATTCTCTTTAAAAAAAAAAACTTTCTTTAAATTGTAATAGCGTCATAATATATTGACAAAATTGATGGCATAAGATTTTTTTTAATCACTTACACACAATTATGTATTATCGTATAATTAATCACAACTATATAATACTACAAATATTTGTCACTCAAATATCTCGATCAAGTTCCCTTGAACTTTATAATAATATATGATATTTTGATATATTCGTTGAAATTTTAAAACATCTTGCGTTGCTATAAAAAAATTTAAATATGTTATTATTTCTTGATTTTATGAACTAAGCGCAAACGATATAGGGATGTAAAGCCATATAAAGTGAACATTCACTTTTATTATATATACTAATAAACATGGTTTAATATTTGTAATTAGTAGATGTAATTGTAGCATTATAAATTACACTCATGATAATTGGCATAAAGGAGTTAAAGTATTATCATGTTACATCATATTTTGTAATTAGTAGATGTAAAACCTTTTTTTTTAATTCAATGCATGCAGAATTTTACTAGTTGTTAAAACATTCTACTTTGTTAACAACAATCATATAAAAGAAAACACCCATATTTCCTTGGGACGAAACAACCTAGCAGAGATCTATTGAATTTAGAGATTATGCAAATCTAACAAATCATCAACACCCTAATAAATCATTATTGGAATTTAGAAATATTCAATACTCAACAAATAAGGAATCAATAAATATTGGTAGAACCACATTTGTGGCTCAAACCACACGTGATAGTTTTAAAATATGAATTTTATTCGTAGAACTTCTATGTTCATATGTATATAAAACCATGCAATCTTTGTTGAAGTAAAATATGTAAACAATAAGCAAACATTGCAATTTAAATAATCTTCGAAGTTTAACGGAATGTTAAATGTAATATAAACAACCATTTAATTGAGGAAGTCTATAAGTTTATAAAATGTATAATTTAATTCACAATCACAAAAATTATAAATATTACTTGAATTCAATTAACATATTAATACAAATATGCAAATCGACTAACTAGTAAATGAACAATTTAATGGTTGTATGATATGTGAATTATGACACTAATTACCTTTTAATCAATTATATATACCAAACATTGGTAATCTGTTAATCAACTTATTTAGGATAGATGTATGTTGATCTATTTACGTAATTCACAACAAGTGCGTTAAAATCAAACTAGATGGATTACATGCAAAATAATTTTAAAGAAAACGCAAAATTTTAAAATCACATTTAATCATCTTACCAAGAAATTATTTTGATCGTCAATAACTTATTATTTAATAGTAATGTGATAATAGAGGAACTAATGATAAATCTCTAACATAATCCAAAATTATATAAATTACAACATGGTTTATGTTTAAGAGAATCAAGACAAAATAACCAAAAAGACTTAACTTATAAAATATATCTCATCCAACTCCAAAGCAATCGTGCTGATAACGTATTGTAAAACAACAACCCATTAGCTCCATCATATATGTATGTTATCATAGTATAGAGAGAAAATAAGAAGTAAAGAAAGGGAAAGTTCTTATTCATTGAGATGGGTATAATATCAAATACAAGAGCCACTATTTATAGGGCTAGAACATTAATACAACATTATTAAGGATGTAAGTTATGTATGTGGAAAGTCACCACATTATGGATAAATTCATAACAATCATGTTTATTATGGCATTATTTCAATGGACACAAATACACAATATTAATTGAGTTTGACACATACGTTTATATAGCCATGTTAAAGTTATGACTTGGAGATCAACAACCAAAAACAACCGCTCGCCTCAACGCGCAGGTTAGAAAACTTGTTGTATTTAATAAATTTGTTGGGTTTTTTTTTTATAAAAAAATTAAAAAATTAAAGGGGCATCGATTCCCCCTCATCATAGAGGGGCATCTTTGGGTGGGGCTTTGATGCCCCCCCCCCCCCCAATGCCCACGTGGCTGACATGGCACTGTGGAGGGGCATTAATTCCCCTCACTAGGGATGAGATCAGGACCGTACCCGTACTCATACCCGTACTTGTACCCGAAAGTACCCGCAGCTAAAATCAATAAATCTTGGTACCCATACCCGTACCCGAATTATATTTTACAGGTACGGCTACGGGTACAGGTAATTTAGGTACGGTACTCGCTTTGGTACCCATTTGTTCTTTTTTAAAAAAATAAAAATCTCCACTAAACTAGGTATAGGTAACGGTACGGCAACGACAATCAATTATCTATAATACCAAAACCGTAATACCATAACCAAAACCGTAATACCGAAACCAAAACATAATAAAAAAACTAAAAATGAAACATATCAACCATAATATAAAATCCATTTAAAATCAAGTAATGAATACCAAAACATGCAAAATATAAAAAAAATTATCAAAATATTTAAAACAAAATTAACTTATAGAAAGAAAGTCAACATTCGTTTAATCTTCGGTACTCATCTTTCCATTTTCTCTTTTTCTTTTCTTTGTTTAATGTTTCCTCAATTTCTATAGAAAAACAAGAGAGAAGGTTAATATGTGTAATTTAATGATATACACAATTACACATACATGAAATAAAAAATATGAATACACAATATATGTATATACGCATATAGATTGAGAATGAAGTTATTCAACTAATATATATTATGTTTTGAAAATCTCGCTTGAAAGTTAAGTCATGAGTGTTGGAAACCTAATAAAATCACCTACATATTCTAAACGGGTACCAGTACCCGTAATACCCGTACTTGTACCCGAAAGTACTCGTACCTATAATCAGTAAATTTGGGTACCCATACATGTACCCAATAGACACGAACGGGTACAGATACGGGTACTGAATATGTATGTGTACGGGTATTTGGGAAAAAAATCTCATCCATACCCCTCACCATAGAGGATAGTCTAAGTGTTGATTTAGATCCAACTCCAACTTCAAAGCAATCCTAAGAGCATTCACAACAAGCTCCATCCCCCTAGGTCCAAATCTACGTGGCGGGCGGCAAACTCGAGAAAAGTCAATTTCACCATTGTGGAGAGAGGTCCTTGAGAAGAAAGTTTGCTTATGCAAACTTGAATCAAACTTTGAGTAAGATATTCATTCTCTCTTTCTATCTCACATACATATATATACACACATTATATGTATATAACTTTAATATTTTTTAATAGGTTTGTAGAGGTTTGTTGTTGTGGAAAAAAGTAATGTTTTTGAGAAAAGTTTGAAATCTGATGTGGCGATGATGTGGTGGTTTATGAAGATTTGTTGTTGTGGATGCTCATTCACATCACATCCCCTAAATTTATGTGAGGAGAGTATGTAAAATATAGGGTGGGTTTTTGAGTGGTTCTGAGTGTAAATTATAGGGTGGAGAGAGAAAAGGTAGTGATTTTTTTGTAAATATAGGAAAACTTTGTTTGTCCCTATTTATTTTTTAATATTTGTTGAATTGGTTGTGAGTAGTAAGAGGGAGAAAATTGTAATGATAAATGTATAAAAAAATATTATTTAATTGAACATGAGAGAGAAATGTAGTGTAATTATAGAGATGAGGATAAGGGATGGGATGAGAATGCTTTGAAAAACCTCATACCTTCTCTTTATAGCACTAGAGTTCGATTCTCCAATCCAACAAGATATCAGAATTAAAAAAACAATGTGAGTCACACCAAACCAGAATTGAACTTGAGCCAAAAAGCAAGACATATAATTGGAAAATTTCCAACTATACCGGGTTAAAAGTAATCCCAACTGCTCTAAATATAACATGGTTCCAATCAAACATGTAACAATAAGTATGTGACGTGACTTGTACGTATCGAACCCCGTCCTCCATAACTCTTGAACATAAGTATCAAGTATCAACCTGCCGAATCCGGGTAGAAGCAAAGACCAAATCCACTTTTGTAATAATCATATTTCAACCTTCCCAATTCAAGCTCATATTTTGATTCTTATTAACAAAACAACTAAACGAATACTAGACAACGGAATAAAAAATAAAATCTCTATATGCTTATGTGTATAAAAAATCTTCTCATTCTAAATCTTCCAAAGCATCCATCATGAAGTCATCAATATGGCTTCAATCACACTTCTCTTGTTCTTTTGCATCACAATTGAATCCATCCAAATGACTAAATCCCTCTATCACACTACTTGTTACTAGTATTTATAGTGTGAAATCTTTGTCCTTGGTGTGATGGTGACAAAACAATGATTAATCCCTTGCTTTTCTAAGGACTGATTCTAATTATATTGGTGCTTAAGTGTTTGCTTCTTCAATTAGGATTGCAACATGGTATGGTCTATGGAGTGAGTCATCGTCTTGCCATATAGAAGAGAGTGCTTCATTGATATAAATTATAGATGACAATCATGAGTCATTCTTCAAAGAGTGAGCCTTCAAAGAGTGAGTTAACTTGGACAAAAATATATTGTACATTAGTTAATTTAGGTCATATGAAATTAATCAACAAGTTAACCTGGGTCTTACAAATTAGTTAATTTGTCATAACAAGTAACTATTATAAAACTTGTTAGCTTAGAAGAGTCCAAATGGGTTAGTACCAAGATGACCATTGTTTGTTTCTAATACCTATTTGTCATCGCTGACACCATCGCGACCACCACCATCCACCGCCATTAACGTCACCACAGTCCCACTGCCACTGCCGCTCCACTACCACCATCACTGATGCCTCCACCACCGTCGCCACTGCCGCCCCCACCACCTTCAACACCACCCTGTAGTCGTTCCCATCACCGTTGTCATAACCTCACTATCCACCATAAGAAAAACCCGTTTTAACTCGAACAAAGTTGACGCTTTAAATGAATAGTCAAATTAAAAAATAGTCATATTAAAAATAAAATTCCAAGCGCAAGGCTTTAAATGTAAGCATTTTTTTTTTAATTTTTTTAAATACCCTTATAAAATCTAAATAGAAACTCTTTGACCCCGTTAATTAATTACACTTTATTCAATATTAAACGAGACATGCATAGGTCGGTCTATTTTATAATTAGGTTATATTAGAGAAGCACATAAACTTGTTATTGTTTTTTGTATTGCATTCTTATCGTATAACTTTAAACCTAAATTTCAAGTATAAGTAACATATGATTAGGTATGGGATGGACAATGTACCGGTGCCATACCCGGAAAAAACAAGTAAATTATAAACTGAAAAATACCAATATCGAAAACCAGAAAAACAAATGTGAAGGACTCTAGAAACCCGGTTCAGTGATAGGAAAACGGTCATACGGGTCATCTCTTATTTATTTGTAAGTTTCAACGAGTCAGAGACGCCAGGACGGAGGCCATGGATGAGCTTGAGTTTCAACGAGTGCTTCATCTCTTCCCCGTTGTTCGTACTCGCGATTATAATGTATGTATTTCAATTCCTTTATCATATTTATTTATTTATATCATGAACCCTAGATTCGATTTAATCAATTTCACCTTACCTTACACTTTGCCTTTCAACAATCAAATATCTTTCAACCTTATAACTCTTCTGGATCGGTTAATTTCAGATTTAAAATTAGGCCACGAGTTTAGTTCAACTGATTTTTATATATTGTTACAGTGCTTAATATACATACATACATACATACATACATACATGCCTCTTAACAACTAATGATGCAATTATTATAATATAATTTTAGGCTGAGACCGAAGTGCAAAGACAGTTAACTACTCAGGCGTCACGCAGGGTATGCTATGCTCTTTTTGTCATTCTTTTCTGGATTTTTTTATTTTTTGAGAAAATATTGATCCTTTTATATATAACACAAACCGAACTACATCTGGATAATGGGTAAGCGAGCAACAAGCTGCGCCGCTATCCCCTTTTGAATCGCAAAGCCTATTCTACTAAATATAAATCCTTGGTTCCTCGGGCTCTGCGAGTCACTTTGGACCACCTTCTGCACCCGTTCCAAGAAGCGAACCGCCTCGGGAGCTAGGGATCCAAAAGTGTCGAAGGCAAATGGAATGAACACGTGCTGATTCTCCAAACACGATGTCTCATGCTTAGCAACCTTCCTAGACTCCGCTCTCAAAACCGCCTGTCTCGGTACGAAGCCACTGTCTCTCAGCCCCACCAACGGGAACACCCCAGTGAGGTCAACACACGCATGCTTACCCCCTGCCCAGCCAAACACAAGAACTTCCGCAGGATGCAGGGTAGATCTTCCCTCACACGGATTAGTCAAAAAGTTAACAGGTGCCTCTTTCTTGGCTGAGATCCCGACACGTCTAAGCACATCCCATAACACATCTCTAACCCAATCATGACGATACTTGAATCCTGGCAATTCCTTACAGTGAAGGGCATGCTCACCGAATCTATCCAAACAAGCTTTTTTACAAATGGGGCATAATTCATCTGGAGGGAAAAGGGGAATCATAAGCCGGTATTTAAGGATGGCTCTGTATTCAACTGCCGACATCCGTTGCCCAAGACCTTCAATGGGAACAACAGTTAAAAAATGCCGGGCATGAGCCCCCCTGAGACAAGCTAAAACTGCCTTTTGTCTCGGGGTCATATCGAATCGCTCCTTCAAATCATGTACGTATTTACCATAAAGAGCACTTGCCAAGGTTTGTTGAGGTTTCTTGGGGGCGGTCTCCTTATCAGTAAAACCGCCTATATCAAGATTCGGGAGAGTTGTTCCAATATTACCAAGTGCAAAAGAGTAGTCTGGATCTACCCCCGTAACCCCAGCGTTTCGCAGGACGTGGTCCTGCAATTTCCACGACTGAGACCTGGAAGCCACAAATGCATATGCGGAGACATCCTCAGCCGAGAAAATTCCTAAGCCTCCGCAACGCATAGTGAAGGAAGCCAACCTCCACCCTCCACTGGAGGTCCCCGAAATGCGGTCCTCCACACACAACAATATCTTCAATTGCCCCCCGCAGGCCCGCATCAAAGATGGACACAGCCTCTTTGACATGTTCAGGTTGACAGGTTCGGAGCCCAAACACTAACTAAGCAACCCCCATGCACGAGCGTAACAAAAGGAGCTCCCTTTGGGGGTCCCTCAGGTCCGGTAGGCGTTTCATAAGTTCAACCGCCCTCAAAGCTCTTTTAGTTGCCAAAGACCGAATAAACCCTGCATCCAGACTAACCGCTCCCCTCAAGAGTTTAACTCCCATCGCAGGCCTGCTAATCTCTCCAGGGAATAAACCCGACACTTTCTTCGAATCATCACATGACGGCCAAAAAACCTCTGTTTTTCGAATATTAAGCCTAAGCCCTAGAGACGCCCCCTCTGAGCGAATAATGCCCAACGCTCTAGCGACCTCCTCAGCCTTACCAATAATAGTGCCATCGTCTAAATACCAAGCATGGAAGGGCAAGGGACACGTCCCCTGCACCCTAAGGATGAGCGGATGAAGGACCAACGCAAAAAGAAGAGAGTCAAGGGGGTCCCCTTGCTGCACCCCAGTAAAAGCCCCGATATGAGTATCCCCCACATATAAACGGGCGGGGCGGGCATATAAAAACTGGACCCGTGGGAAGATGGATGGACATATGCAGTTAACTTCCCTGAGAAGGGTCGTCTGATCCACCTCGTTGAAGGCGTTAGAAAAATCAACAGTGAGCATAGCCAGGGACCCGTCAGAATGAAACGCGCTCAAAAATCTGTTAGCACTATGCAATACCGCTTCTGTCCCATTAGGGATCCCAACCCCGAATTGGAAATCCCCTAGATAAGCAGCCATCTTTTTCCCTATTTTACGCATAGTGACTTTCGACACCAATCTTCTCCAAATGGCCCCCACTGCGATGGGTCTAATTCCATTGTCAGGCTTCAACAGGGGGGTCAACGGTGCCGAAGCAATGAACTCCGCTAGAACTTTTGGACAAAGCCCCCCAAGCCACAAGTTGACAACATCAGTGATGGCCTTTAAGAGCCCGGAGGCGGTCGGAGACCCCTGGCCACAGAAAGCGTCTAAAATATGTTGGGCCCGCAAACCATCCCTCCCACAAGATGTACCTTTCGGGAAGGTTTTAATACATTTCAACACACAATCACCGTCCACCTGCAAGGCTGGTTCCGATGGCACGACGGAGGGCATGGTCGGGGGGTCCACCACAGGATGTTTATCAATCAATGCTCTCAAAGTATCCCCCCCGGCAGGCGCGACCCCGGATGAACACAGGACTTTGATCGCCGCTGTGTAATGGCCGTCTACTACCTTCCGGAGACACTGCTTGATATTGCCCCCTCTCTCTTCTTTATGTTGGCAATCCCACATCACTGGAAGTTCAAGGAGCGGTAGCACCAACTCTTCTAAACCTGCCCCATCTTTCCAAACAGCCAAAGCCCGCATAATGGAGCTACATTGAAGCGATTTTCTGTTACCGGACCTTCGTTCTTGCCTAGTAGCCAGTTTGACAACACGTAACGTGCAACGAGGCAACAACAAAAGTTTAACCCACGCCTCAATAGACCTCGGGGCATCCACCACTTTACGGAGCCCCCCTGACAAAGCCTAGGCAAAAGCCATGCGACACGTGGGCGGGATACTCTTGACAGTGGCAATAGGAATGGCGAGGACGCGCTCAAGGAGAGCGACATCTACCACAAACGTCTCAGACTGACCACTCCCAAGTTCCACCTGCGAATTGCGGGGTTGAAGGATCCCTACAATAAAATCAAAGTCGCCTCCTGCACGTGGGGTACATTTAACAACTTTTCCGTGCAGACAAGGCCTATTCAAGGCATGCAGGGCCATGCACTCCTCGCATAACCAGTTCTTAAGCAAGCACAAGGTTTCGACAACGTCATTGTAGAGTTCCAAGTCCGAAACAAGACGCTCCTTTAACTGATCTCTCCTTTCCTTTACATTGAAGTGATCCCGCTGAAAATGCATGAGTAACCTAGAGTACCCCTTGTATCCCGGGATACCATCTTTGCAAACATGAAAATTTTTAAAGGGGCAACGCCAAATCCCCGTGCCCGAGCTAGGACCGGGCTCTCCACCACAGGCCCTCATAAATCACTTAAGAAATTAAAACTTTTTTTGTTTTTAGAAACAAAGGAAATTAAAATAAAATTTGGTGTTGGCATTTAATTAAACACCTAGCGGGCATTACTAGCGAAACCTCCAAACTAATGCCATTCAAAACAAATCGCCCAGAAAATGAAATGCTAGAAGACCAAATAAGCAAAAACCGAGAATGGGTGATGACGGTGGCAAAATAAGGGTGGAGCAGTGAGGTGGAGATTGGGGGGGGGGGGTAACGGCAGTGGCGGTGGTGGGTGAGAGGCGGAGACGGAAAGGGAGGGTTACGGTGGAGCTGTGAGGCGGAGATGGAGGTGGTGGGTAATGGAGGTGGTGGCATGAAGTTTTTCGGGATTATGCTTGCTCTCTATTGATGTATGAGTTTTTAGAGATGTATGTGTATGTGTTCACCTACGTTTTTTAGAGATGTATGTGTATGTTTTCTGGATTATTTTTTTGTTCTAACCCTTTTTAAGTGATAATAGATACGAGAGCGTATGAATTCACAAATTGACGAGACTGCAAGGGACAAAGCTATTGGAGGTTTTGATGGACAAGGTGATCGCATTTCTAGATACTATATACTTATACAATCTTGAATCTTGATATAAGTTTGTTGCTTTTGTGTTTAAATTGTATTTGTATTCTTCTGTTAATGTTTAATAGATGCGTTTTGGGAGAAGCTAAAAGTTGCTGCTGCAAAGAAGGTATGGCATTCTGTTTCTATAATCGTTTTTTTTTTATTTTTACACTTTTTTCAACAAGTGTGAATTTATTATCAAATAGAAAGTTTCAGTTAAGTTTTGTGTTCGCAATTGATCCAGTCAATTTTGTTTGGTAGAATAGTTTGATAATATAATTATGTGAAGAGTGAATACCTGATCTGTTATAAAGTTTTGAGAAATTTTTAGAACAATATGACTACATAGTAATCTATTTATGAATTATGACAAGATCACTTGTGAGGTAACCAAGGGGTCATTTTAGTATGCGTCAGGCTGGATTTTGTTGTGATCGCTTTTTGGTTCTTCGAAAGTGTTTCGTGCTCTCAATTATAGGAGAATATTGTTTAGAAAAATAATATAAATCGAAGTATAAAGTGATGTAAGATGTATGTATAGTGGGCAATTGTCAAATGTCAACCCGTTTAGCATGTTCCATTTTTAGTTAAGTGTTTTAGTTTGATATTAACACAACCCAATAACTGATTCGTTTGGGACCATTACTTTATATATACCTGTGAACATTGCCAGGGCTATTCTAACTTCTAAGTGCTCAAAGTCGGCTCGTTTGTAACCAGCGGATTGGTTCAGCTCGGTTTGTAAACTAGCCGAGCTCAAGCTACTCTAAGCTTTTGCTCATTTAAATTAATACCTAAATTTTAAGTTTCTAAATTCTGCATTATGGGCATGTTAAAAGTATTATTTTTATTTTTATACATCAGTATGTGTAAAAGATACAGAGTTTTAAAAAAAAAGAGATGGCTTGACGAGTCATGAGCCGACCTCGAGCTCAACTTTTAACCTCTTTAAGATAAACAATCTGGGCCGACTTCAAACCTGAGCCCAAGCCCAACCTGGCTTGACTCGGCTCGTTTACAAGAGTGAATCTCACCATGTCTGCTCATATTGCAGGTCGGTAATGCTGATGCAGAGGGGTTTGTGAAGGCATTCCAACATGTTTACAGGAAACTTGTGTGTACCCGTCTCATGTTTTCATATTTGTGTCCTGTTTTATGTTATAAAATAACAACCTAACCTTTTTGATCATCTGTTTTTTTCAGGTTTTCGAGGAGTTATCTTTAACAGCTGCTAAACGTTTTGTTAATTCATCATAAGAGTTGACGTCATCTTGTTTGTTTTCTCACAGTTTTCTTTCATGCTTACCATATAAAACTTGATATATGTAATTGTGAGTTTATATAATTCATAAATCCGAGTTTGATTGATATTAGACTTTGAAGATGATCATGGACTTGCTTATCGTTTCAGATTGGCCTCTTTAATCTGTTTAATTAAACGGCCTGTGCTTATGTTAAATTGTTTAAATGATATATATTTTCGTTCAAGGAAACTCACCAAGTTGTTTATGAACTATTTATTACAACCTGTTTACTATAGGTGGCAAAAATGAGTTAATTTGGGCAAAAATTAATTGTATATGGAAAAAATAAATTGTATACAAGACTATGTATATAAAGCGGGGGGAAGCAACCTCTATTCCTATGGGGTAGAGATAAGGTTGTCTGCATCTTATCATTCTCAGACTATATAATAGTTTTGCTATTTGTAGGATTTACTGGGTACGATGATGATGATGATGAAGACTATGTGGAGCGGGGCGTTTATGGGTGCCCATAACGCCTCAAACACCACCCCCAGGGGCGTTATGGGGACAAATTTGGCCTTAGGCACCATGCGTATAACGCCCCAAACTCACCTTTTTCAAAGATTTTTTTGTTCCGACCAATGAGAGTGGATGTATGGACGCTATGCTTCATGACCACTACACATGGTCTAACTAGAAATTACCGAACTGAAGATCAAAATTATTTACTCATAATCCATTTTGCATAAGTCAAATCTTAAAATTAACAAATCCCATCTAACTCAAATCAACATAAATTCCATTTGACTCAGATGCAACCTTCTTGGACCTGTATAGTAGTAGTAGTATTTGTTTCTTCTTGGAGCTTTCATTATAGAATGTAAGGATCACTTGCTTCTACACATTTAAACCTTCCACGGATAGATTCGTTCCCAGTAACCTTCTTTGGCTTCTGCACAATAACCGTGTACCACTCTTCTGCACTCGGCACAAATTCCGCCCTGTAAGAAACTTTACATCCTACCACTCTCGCTTCCCACACCAATGTGTACGCCTACACTGGATCACATTTTCTTAGGGTTGTGTTTTTTTAGAAGTTTTTTATAGGGATATTGGTTTTTAATACTCTCAACTTTATCCCGTTGGTAGATAACACTCTCAACTTTCACTTTGTCTCCCACCAGTCCCAACTTTCACCATATTTGTTTTTATCACTCCCCAGTTAACTCAAGGCTAACACTGTTAGTGGAGACACTGACGTGGCATTCTTTACAATATTTTCTTAGTTAACTCAGCTGATGTGTCTTGACTACATGGAAATTACTTTTTTTTTTATCAAACATCAATTAATATACTTATATCAAGCCCTAAAACATCCCTACCATTAAAACTGTGTATCTTCTAATGGCATCAAACAATTGCAGTAGACTTGATGGGTGTGTTTTGGCTTTCGGTTTAGGAGTTAGGATTGGCGGTGAACGGCGGGAGTGGATGGGTGGTTGGCGACGGTGGAAGTGTAAGCAGTGGCGGTGGTTGAATCAGTGGCGAGGGAAAGTGAACGGTGGTTGAGGTTTGTGATTTGGATGAAAAGGTGTGATGAAGACTATGGCGGTGGCGGCGATTAAGATGAACACGGGCAGGTGTCGGTGTGGTTGTTGTTGGATGGCGACACCGGAACTGGTGAGGGTTGAATCAATCGGTGGCAAGGCTTGGGTCTCCGGTGTTGTAGGGTGTTGTGTTGATGAAGATGATGGTGACGGCGGTTAAAGATCAGAGATGATGGCTCAAATTGTTTAATATAAGTATATTAATTGATGTTTGATAAAAAAAAGTAATTTCCATGTAGGCAAGACACATCAGCTGAGTTAACTAAGAAAATATTATAAAGAAAGCCACGTCAACATCTCCACTAACGGTGTTAGCCATAAGTTAACTGGGGAGTGATAAAAACAAATACAGTGAAAGTTGGGAGTGGTGAGAGACAAAGTGAAAGTTAAGAGTGTTATCTACCAACGAGAGAAAGTTGAAAGTATTAAAAACCAATATCCCTTTTTTGTAAGAGTAAACTGCGGTTTTCGTGCATATGGTTTGTCTAAATTTGCGGTATTAGTCCAATAGTTTCAAATTTATTATTTTCGTTCATGTGGTTTCATTTCACTTGCAATTAAACTCGGCCCCACTAACTTTGTTAAGTTTGGTCGTTAAACTCATCAGCGTGCCCCTCACATTAGGGGCATTTTTGGCCTTTTTCTCAAATATACCCTAACCCCTCACATGAGGGGACTTGCGAATTAGGACCGGGTATTATTTGGGGGGGGGGGAAGACAAAACTGCCTCTCACGTGAGGGGCACGCTGATGGGTCTAACGACAAGGCTTAACGGGGTTAGTGTAGTCGGTTTAATTGCAAGTGAAATGAAACCACATGGGCGAAAATCGCATATTTGAAACTATTAGACTAAGACCGTAGATTTAGACAAACCACCGGGACAAAAACCGCAGTTTACTCTTTTTATAAAATTGGTTATTTCAGCTGGTGCTACGTTATGGAGACTAGTCCACATATCATATGAGTTGTATGACTTCTGTAGCACATACTACTTTGACATTAGCCCATTCAGTTATATCATGTGGTCCCACACAAACATTTTTCACATATCATATATGTCCATATATAATTTTCCATTTATCATACATGACCATATAGCATTTCCCATATATTATAAAAACTCAAATAAAAATCTTATTTTTCTTCATATGGGACCGTTTAACATTTTCCGAACCTCATCTGTGTCGTAGAAAGCTATATGGACGGTATGATATGTGAGAAGTGTTATACGTGTTGTATGGCCTATCAATGGTGTATGGGTGATTTGCCAGTGACGTTGGTATATAGCTTGCCACTTTTCAAAAAGCTTGATTTTTGTTTTCAATTGTGGTTAGTCCCTATCGAAGATAGCTAGCTATGTCTAGGACTTACCGTATATCAAACGTGTAACATCCCAAAATTTGCAATAAATAATATTTTATATATTATCTCTCATGGTGGACAAGTTTACTTAAGACGGTAAATAAAATAATAATAAAAGAGGGAAAGAGAAGTAGGCTAATTAGAGAGAATTAATCATGGACTAAAAAGGAAAGATGGGCCTTAGGTCAATGGGCTTAAGGGAGTATAAATACCCCTTAAATCCTAAATCTTTCCATTTCCATCCATATTTTCCATCTTATTCTCTCTACACCTCCATAACACACATAAACCCTTTCCTTTTTCGGCCGCATGATAGAAGGTGAAATCTAAGATTAAACCAAACCAAATCCGGGTAGATCCTTAACATACAAGCATAATACAAGAATAAAGATTGACAAGCAAGCCAAGCCGTAACCTAGGAACATCATAAAGGTATGTTCTTTAAGTTAAAGGTTACATTTTTATGAACGTTTTTCCTTGAAACTTAACCCTAGAGTAGATCGGGTCTAATTAGTTCATAAAGTAGCAAACTTGATGCTTAAAATGGATGAAATGGACTTATGGTTAAATACGGCTTGTAAAGGAAACCCTAGATCTAGCCTAGAACGTTTTAACCATATAAAGGTTTGAGCTTTATAACTAAAAGGGTTAGATCTTGCAGCCATGGTGGTCATGGGTGTAAAACAGTTTTGAAAAATGGCAAAAAGGGGTAAAAGTTCATGAATTGAACCTTAGAACAGTAGCAGAGCATGGTAAGAACATAAAAAGTGGAAAGATGAACTGAGCTGGGTGTTCTCGGCAAGAACTGAGGGTTCTCGGCCAGGCACGGGTTTTCGGTCAACCCATGTTCTCGGTCAGCAAGGGTTCCCTGCCAAAGAGTTCTCGGCCAAATATGAGATCTCGATCAACACACGAGTTCTCGGTCAACACACGAGTTCTCGGTCAAACCATATGGGTTCTCGATCAAACAAGGGTTCTCTGTCTTGAGTTCTCGGCCACAGTTCTGTTGGGCCTGAACCCAAATTGGGCCAGATGATGGATTTTTGGACCTGATTTAAATAAGCCCAGCTTAGAAAATAATTAAAAAGTCTAATGGAAAATGTGTTAAGGCAGTTAATGAAAATAAAATTTTTCCAAGCTGACCTGGCAGCTTAACCCCAGCCAGGGGCTCTGTCCCTTGGACCCCGCTGCCAGGGGCGCTGCCCCCGGAACCCCGTTCGTTGTGGGTTATATAAAGATAGAAATACGACATGAGTAGTAATAGTTAATTAATACATGTGAATATTATACAGTTAGCTGTGCACAGCTCAAGAAAGGGATTACGATTAACGGTGAACGTAACCGCATTCAGGTGAGTTTCTAGCCCCATTTATGTGTTATGTTTTCGGGGCTGTGTGCATACTCGATGTGATTGTTAATACATTTATCCTAAGTATAAGTGTATGCCTTATGTGATTATGTGAAAGGTAAGAATGATGGCTTGTCGGTACGTGAACGATCTTCGGATATTGCACGTGCTGTCAAGATATAATGTTATGTATAAGCTATGAATGATATGTATGTATGTTATGAATGAATGTAAGAGATAGAAAGGTAGAAAAGGGACTGGACCCTAATAATATCCAAGGCAGATCAAGGGACCGAGCCCTTTAATAATCTCGAGGCAGAAAAAGGGATCGGACCCTGATAACTTCCGAGGCAGAAAAAGGGACTGGACCCTAATAATATCTAAGGCAGAAACGGGACCGGACCCTAATAATATCCGAGGCAGAATAGAATAGAGTAAAGTAGAATTTGATTTATGAGAGTATGAACGGAAGTATGTATGTATGTATGTAAAGTATGTTATGTTATTAACTAGAATTCACTCAGCGTAGCTGACTTTTAGTATGCACGCAGGTGAGTAGAATGAAACAGCTCGCTTGAGGGGAGCACATGGCATTGAATAAGAGGCTGGCATCGGAAGATGTTTATGTTTAATATTATGTTATTTTGAAAGACAAGGTGTTTATTCTAAGACAAGTTATGGATTAATGTAATGCTTATGAAAGTTTTTATATTCCGCGGTTGTTTTTATTAACTCTGATGATTAGAGCTAAGTTGATGAGTAAATCCAACGTCCAAATGTGAGGCACCGGTAACGGGGCCTTACAAAACGAGTATTCCAATACACTTTGTCTTAGTTGAAGTTGCTATCTTTCAATGCTGCCAACTCCATGACAAAACTTTGGTCTTCTTGAAACCCATATCGTCACATCGATACCTAGCACATCAGTGGGTTTTAGAAAGACCAAATCAAAATTATTACAAATTACAATACCTCGGGAGCATGAAGCTCAACTATGTGTTGGCAAGAAGGCTTGATGACCTCTTATGTGACACAATCACTAGTGGTGAATTCTTGGTCACCTTCCTATACAAAATCCACCATACTGAACCGGAACTAGCTTAGGTGATATGTATTTAAAATTGCATGAAAAAAGTTTAGATGCATAGATTACGAAGTTTTATACAAGAATTGTTTGTTCAGTGACTTACTGGAAGGGGGTTTCGATAGTATGTAAAGGACCTATAGACACAAACTTGCTTTTGGTCTCTTAGGTGAAGAATGGACTATCATCTTGTAGAAAGCTTGCTTCTACCAAGGAGCATTGATGAACAACTTGAAAAATACAACAAACCAATCATAAACTAAATCATGTAGCATGCTTAATTTTATAAAGTGCAAAGTGAATCAAGATGAATAGATGATACATTGATGGTCTTAACTCGCGGCAATAAAACACATTGTTTTTTGTATGCATGTCGCTGGATATTTACATAACTTTTTTATAGGGTAAATTTACAAAATACATAATTTATTTATGTGGTCCATTGCAGATCATGTCCTCTAACTTTAATAAGTAAATTGACGTCTCTAAAGTTCACATGATGAAAAGTGCGACACTATAAACTTTAGTGACACTTAATGTATTTATTGAAGTTAAAGGATAAGATTTGCAAGTGATCCAAACATAATTGATCCCTTTTCATATTCTCATAGGTTTCTAGCATCACTTATAAAAATATATAATATCCTTTTGTGTCCTTGTGGTTTTCGGACGGATACACATTGTGCCCCTGAAAGTCTTTAATATATATTTTTTAGCTTTTTAATAATATATTTAATATATTTTAATAATAAATGAGTAGGAGTTAAATTACCAAAATGACCTACATGCCTGATACATGGCATGACGGGGTTTTTGGATAAACATTAATTAAAAGGACAAAATACGAGACACTTTATCTTTCAAAGGACAGTGAGTAAAAGTGAATTTATTAAATGACCTGATCAATAAATTGACTATGCTTAAAGAACAAAAAATTGTAATTATATCTTTATTTTATCACAAAATTATTTTTTTAATAAACTAGGTTCTTTAAATTCTTATTTATAATGGTTAATTTTTTTTATAAAAAAAATACCTTTTCTTTGGAACTAGTCGTTGCATATTTTAAAAATTATTTAGTCAATACTTTTTATCCGTTGGACTTTCAAAAGTTAAAAAAATATATTATATTTTATTTATAAACGTTGCACACACGACCCCAAATGACTCCCCGCCCGCTCGTATCCAAAATCCACACCTACTCATCCCACCCGAAACCAAACGAACCCGTTAATCTAAGTCACATGACTTTGCGTTGAAGATGGTCTTATTTATTTATAACTTAAAAAGAAAGTTTTTATCATTATAATCTTTTCCTAATTTTGGTAAAAATTACGTGTAAATCCATAGAGTTTTTGTTCCGCTCACCACGCAAGAATCTTGGTCTCTTATCCGATTTGACGCAAGAATCTTGGTCTCTTATCCGATTTGACTAGAATTATGATTTATTTCTTCTTCTCAATTAATAATAAAAATAATAATAATAATAATAATAATATATTGCGTCCCATTCATTCATCTTAAACCTCAAATACACCATTCGATCGGCCAATCGGGTATCTTCTTCTTCTTCTTCTTCAATAATAATAATAATAAATTGTATTTGCAAGTTAGGGTTTACATCAATCACTATTGATGATAATTATGAGTGAGTTGATTTAAAAGGTTAGGGTTATGATAATTATGAGTGAGTTGATTTAAAAGGTTAGGGTTATGATGGAGTTTTGATTTGTGTGTGTGTTACAGACAGGATGGGTGGAAGTTCAGTTGATGATGACTGGGAGTTGACATCACCTGCTCTGCGAACACTTGTTTTGGTTGGAAGGACCGGTAACGGCAAGAGTGCCACCGGTAACAGCATCCTTGGAAAGAAAGAGCTCTTTCTTTCCAAGGCCAGCTCGGGCGGTGTTACCAGTACCGTGCTGGAAGATGGCCAGATGCTTGATGTCATTGATACTCCTGGTATAAAACATTTTTTTAATACTCTGTAAACGAACGAACTGAACCTTGCGATAGAAAGTTTGTTTGTTTATTAAACGGACGAACACACACACACACACGACAGTGTTTGCTTATTTATTAAACGAATGAACATCAGCACATGTCTTGTTTTCGTTTACTTATGTTCGTGAACGTTTGTTTGTTTACATTCGTTCGTTTACTTTCCTTTATGTTGGTTAGTTTGCATTCATTTATGTACGTCCAATAGCTTAATGTTCACATGTACTTTTATTGGTTTTCGTCCGGTTATGTTCATTCATCTATGTTCAGCTATGTTTGTTCATGAACCGTTTGTTTCAAGTGTTAACAAACAAACACACACACATTCATTTTCTTAATGAAGGAACATGAACAAGAAAAAATTATCTTATGTTCGTCTGATTGTTCGTGTTCGATCGTTTGTTTAGTTAATGTTAAAAGAACAAACATGAACATGTGCTGTTTGTGTTCATTCGGTTTGTTTACCTACCTATTGCTTCAAAAATTCAGTGGCGGAACCAAGGGGGACTGTTGATTCTCGTTTACCAAAGTTCATCAGATTATAATTATTATTAAATCTCAAGTTATATTAAGAAGCGCTAGAGCAATTATTATTACGTTACAGTTTTGAAGTAGCGCAATAATAATTACTCTACTTCATTTCGTTTTAATATAATTAATATTGCACTACAACAAAATGAACTACGGTAAGCTGTAGCATAATTAATTACTTTAGTGCAAGCATAATATACTCTAGTTCAAGTGTAATTTATTATTACACTACAACAAAATAAATTAGAATAATTATTATTACGCTGCATTCCAAACTGTAGCGTAACAATAATTATTCTTATTCAAGCATAATTACGCTAGTGGCTCTCACTTCTCACACTTCACATGTTAAAAGCTGTTACTAATATATAATATAAAATCTGGCATGAAAAGACTATTATCGGGCTGTCTTTAGTTACGGATGTTTACTTTTAGACTGCTAACGGCAAACACAAATGCAGGTCTGTTTGATTCTTCTGTTGATACTGAGTATATTGGTAAAGAGATTGTGAAATGTATAAATATGGCGAGGGATGGTATCCACGTGGTACTTGTTGTCCTCACAGTTCGGAACCGGTTTTCAAAAGAAGAAGAAGCTGCAATAAGTAGTTTGAGGACTTTGTTTGGGAGCAAAATTAATGATTATATGATTGTCGTTTTTACTGGTGGAGATGAACTTGAGGAGAATGAACAAACTTTGGAAGAGTTCTTAAACGACTGTCCTGAATCATTAAAGGTGCATGTTAATACCCAATATTTTTCTATTTTTTGTTTTCATTTTCAAACTTATTAAATACTAATCATCAGCCAGTAATTAATTTTCTTTTACTTGTGTTCTCCATAAAGTAGGTTATATAACTGTTTAATAAACATGTCGTGTTAAAAAATAATCAGTCTTTTGGCTTCACTTGTCATTTCTAAACCGTTTAATAAACATGTCGCGTTCGGATTACATGTTTAAACTGTTTAGTAAACCGTGTCGTGTTCGAGTTGACTTGTCACCTATATAACCTGTTTAATTAAACTGGTTTGACACGTCAATCGGTTTAAAATTAGAATATAAAAGCAAAAAAAAATGCATATGTTAAAGGCCAACCTGTTTATGACTGTTTAACCAATTTAAATACAACCTATTACCCGCCAACCTGTTTATGACCCATTTAACCTCTTTGCAACTTGATTACAACTTTAATCCATTCATTACAACCCGCCACCCTCTTTATGACCCATTTAACCTGTTTGCAACTTGATCATAACTTTGATCCATTTATTACAACCTGCCAACCGGTTTATGACCATTTTAACCTATTTACAACTTGATTATAACTTATTTACAACTCACTGACATTTTTACAAACTTTCAACTCGTTCAGATAAATGAGTTATACGTGTCGTGTTCCAATTACACGATTTTAAGTGTGTCTAGATTCAGGTTGACTTATTTGACAGTTGACACATATAAGTCCGCGTACAGATTCGTAAATTTAACCCAAAATCGGTCAACCCGACACGATCGCCACCCCTACATGCCATAAAGTGGGGTTAGTTTTGGAAATTGAAAATGGTATTATTCACGAGTTTATTTTTCCTATTGGAAACTATTGACTAATTTAACTATCGTTCAGGAACCCTTAGCTTGTGTGGGGATAGATATGTCGTTTTTGATAACAGGACAAAAGATAAGAACAAGAAAACACAACAAGTTCAAGAACTTCTGTCTCTAGTCAACATGGTGTTGACTAAGAATAACGGGAAACCTTACACCGATGAGATTTTTAGTGAATTGAAGGTGAACAACGTTATTTTTTATTACCATTTTTTAAGAATATTCTTTTAATCCAAATTGAACAATTACTTGACAGAGAGGGACTTTAAAGCTTCATGAACAAACCGAAGAAGTTCAATCGTTGCAGGGATATACAAAACAGGAGATATCTGAGCTCACAGAACAGATGCATAAATCATATGAGGAGCAACTCAAAAGAATAACTGAAATGGTATCTTTACAATTTACTGTCATTTTGATTTTACACTGGTTTTGATATAAATCGAAAATCAACTGAACAGGATTGCAAACTCGGTTTTGGGTTCGGTTATCGGTTCCACAACATCTTGCATGTTTGGATAACTGAACCGAATTTAATCAAGTAAACCAAGTAATAACTAGATTAATCAGATAACTGAACCCGATTTGTGAATTTGGTTTTTGGTTCCACAACTCTTGCTTATTTGAATGAATAAACCGGATAACAACCGGTTTGATCGGATACCAAACTGAACCGTGAATTCAGTTTTCTGTTCTGTTATTGGTTCACCATATCTTTGCTTATTTGGATAACCGAATCGGATTCAATCGAAAAAATCGAATAATAACCAGTTTAAGTGGATAACCAAATTAAACCGAATAATTCAGTTGAATTCGGTTTGGTTAGACACACATAAATTTTTTTTTAAAAAAAAGAATAAACTGCATAAACTGATTTTCGATCCGATGATCACGCTCATAGTTATGGGCAGGTCATGTCAGATTGGGTTGACCCGCATGTCATATTATGTTAAATAATTAATGCCTTAAGCTTGATTACAAAACTTGTGTTATTAAAAATTTAATCCAAAATTTTGTATAAAGCATTTTAGGAGTTTTCTGAATACATTAAATTTACTCTTCAGGCGAGTTTTGACCAGTTTGACTCATTCCTTATATTTGAAAGAATTTAGCAGACCCATTTGAAATAAACATAATCATTATGGGTGTGCATGAAACCGAAATAACCGAACCCAAACAGAAACCAACGGGTTGGTTCTATATTTTTGAAAATAACAGTCGGTTTTGCATGTAATTAAAATAAAAAAACTGAACCGTGCTATATGAATTTACATTCTTGCAAAATTTTAGAAATATTTGCTTTATTCAACTAGTGTAGTGCATGAGTTTGTAGCCTAGCATTGCAAATAAATGGATATATGGTGTAATCGTTTCACAGGTGGAGTCGAGGTTGAAGGAAACAACAATTAGACTTGAACAACAGTTGGCAGAAGAACAGCTTGCACGGTTGAAGGCTGAAGAGACGGCTCAAGCTGCTCAAATAAAATCAAATGATGAGATCCGTAAGCTGAGGGGGACTTTAGAGAGACCCAAAGGGAGACCGAGGAGCTTCATAAGAGAGCTGAAAGTGGTAAATGTTTAATTTTGTAAGTCAACTTCGGCTCCTTTGTCCGGAAAACTTATGTATGTATTATATTTTCTATCACAACTGCTTGAAAACGTATGTCTTATGTTCCAACTCACTTGGAATTCTTATATGTGATATAAATCTAATGTTTGGATCTTGATATCATATGATTTGCAGCACCTAAGTTTAAAATATACAAAGTGACAAGTTCATTTATATGTGAAACATATAGAGTATAATCTTTATTCAGAGATACCTAGATAATTAGACAAAACCTAACCCAAAATTGCATCCAACACAAACACACAAAACTCTTATGACTTTATGCTTCATCTTAAATGTCACCATTTAGACCATTTATAAACTCCTCATCACATTCCAGACCCATCATATATTCCGGCAAAAGACAAACTTCGACACCCATGCTCCCGCCACCCTCCCGACCCGGAAACATTGTAATTTTCCCATCCGCCTTGTTTGCACAACCGCTTCTAGCTGCCACTGCTTTCCCCAACCCAAACTCACACCCATACATATTAAACCTCGGTGAGCTCCCAATGCTAACACTGTTCGGATCAAACACCCCACTCATTTTCATTATTGATGGGCTTTTACACCATGAATGAACCCACTTTCTCACTACAGTATCATCATGGTTCCTCACCGCTTCATGTAACCGCAATGCCACCCAACCAAGCCCGTTAGCCAACAACTCCCCCGCCGTTGCGGTTCCCCTCACCAGTTGCACCGGGTTACCAAAATAATCATCCGGCAAAGGTGGGTTCAGCCTGTGCCGGTTACCAATCGCAAGTTTGCACACGGTTACAGTGTCGGGTTGGCCCCGCCTTGCTCGTGTTATGCTCCTCCACAAAAGCGCGGACACTGCTTGTAAACTCGAGATCTTTTGTGTGTTGCATTCGGCGTTCGCCTTTGCTTTGTGTTTTGAAACCGAATACAATGAGATGTTGAAGAATCTTTCTTTGAGATCATGTGGAGATTGCAACCGTTCGGTGAACTGATCGTGATGTGTATACGGAAGATTGACGATATGATCACATCCTTCAATGGGTGTTCGTCGAAATGCGCGTGATTTTGATATGAAATCTGCGGTGTTGGATTGGAATGTTTCGCTCCAAGCCGCCATGAACCGCCAGAAAGAAGTTCCATCGGCAACGACGTGGTTAATGGAGCCTCCGATGAAGATTCCGTCCACAAGCTCAGTCACCTGTGAGATTTCAAACAACTTAGGAGAGAATAGTGTAAAACTATTCATTGATATAATGATGGAAACTAGGTTAATAATACATGATAGTTTGAAATAAATAAAAATGCTTTGGCTTTCAGTTAATATCAACAATAAAAATTGGAGTTTTTTTTTATCAAAATAGAGAAATGGGAAAAATTATTTACTAAAACGGGGAATTCTAAATACCAAAATAAGTTTTTCTTTGTTTTCTTTATTTTGAGTAATATCTTATAATTCATTTCTCTTTGTATTGCATTCCAACACCTATTATTTAAAGTGTACAATTGAACTAAAATCAATAAACAGTTATCGTTAGTTTATATATATCAAAATAAATATTAAATTTACTAGTATAAATATGTTAGTCATGTCCTAAGAAAAGTTAAATTTCTTTTAGCTAAACCCTAAAAGTGACGATTTCATTTATTTAAATTAACAAAACAAATTACGTTTTATATTATTACGTAGCTTCGTAAAAAAAAATTATTCTCTCAACTCAGCATAGTTTTTTTTATTAAGTTATTATGCTTCTTCTTTTTTTATCAGCCTATATTAAATATAGTAAAAAACCATTTAAAATAAACTTTAATATTAAGAAAAGAAGCATAGAACAAAGCCAAACAAAAATTAAAATTGACGGCCTCAATATCATGTACAAACAAAAATAAAAAAGTGTCGGTTCGCTAGATCGCTCGATATGAAATACAACTCGCTTAACAACTCATTCTTCTACCACATCATCTATGTCATCTTCATCTTCGGCTACGTCTTGTTACGTTTTATTTCATATTTAAAGTTTATTTAGATGGTTTCTTTAGTTCTATTTAATATAGTTTTGATAAAAATTTTAAAATAAAAAAAATTATATTAAGTTAGTAAAAGAAACTATGATGAGACTGATTGAAAAAAAAATTAATACCAAGTGGGTTTAATGAAAAATAAAGAGAAACGGGTTATAAATATTGTTCAAAGTAAAGAAAATAAAGAAAAACCTATTTTGGTAAATAGTTTTAGAATTCTTCATTTTAGTAAATAGTTTTTCCTCCATCCCCATTTTGGTAAAAAAAAACTCTAAAAATTGTAATAACCAATCGCAATATAACCACTACGAGGATGCAGCATTGCTATCGGATTTATTTATAAATGAACACAATCATGAAATATATATATATATGGGAGAGATATTTTGAGAACCTTGATAAGTTAAGTAAGAACTCAATATGGACTACACATTTAATTAAATGAGTATGAAATATGTGGCTGAGAAATATATATATAAAACGACCCTATTTTTCTCTATATTTCTGGCCGTATCACCGTTCTCATCAACCACAACCTAAATAGCCTAAACTAGGTTAATAATTTATTTAACATCATAAATATAATAAACAAATGCATTTCTGTATATTAAATAAAATAAAAATACAATAAACTTAAATCATTTACCAAACTCTTATCTCTTTTATAAAAAAATCTGAACATATGCACATATAAATGATTATTCACTAACATATTAGAAAATATGTACACTGAAATTGAATGATTGGGATGTTCGACAATCAAAATCTCAGTGGGTTTGAGAGAAGGAGATACGTTTGTGAACACATTATCTAGTAATGATCATAATTGGTTCCGTGTGCTAGATAATTTCTTTTTGAAGTTCGAATTTTATTAATGATTAATTAGATGGAGTATAACGTATGAGTATACGTGACATTTTATGTGGACATGCTAAGGTTTGCTTTAATAGGTTAAGTGGATAGATAATTGAAATATATATTAGATCAAACATAAAACGTGTATAATAAACCAAATCTAAGAAAATGAAAAAGCACCTATAAACCAAAAATTTATAAAACACTTATGAATCATTTGATTAATCCATTCGAAAGCATATTATTTATCTACTCAATTATATTAGTAATCACCCATTCCTAATAAGAAATTACCTAATTGTCTACGCAATTATATATGGTTCAAAATACTTGTACATAATATTAAATGCTTAATATTATGGTTGTTTCATATACAAATCAAACTGAATGGACAGGGACTTAAAGCTCACATTTGAATAATTATTTTCATTCTATATAATTTAATCAAAAACACATCTTTATAAATATATTAATAAATTTGTTTATCTTTATATTTAATAAAATAATTTTTTTTTAATTTTTTTATTATATTTTTTCTTTCTTACACTCAACAGTTATGTGACATATATGTATATGAAATCATTACCAATCCATATGTACGCCATACTTTAGAGAATATGATGTAGTGCAAAATATGATAGAATTCTTAAGTTTTGTATTAAATTTATATTGTTTGAGATTATATGGATTCCAATGCGAATACTCAAGGTAAACATCCCATAAATGAAATCATCAAAAAAACCACTCGCCCAACATGAATAATATTTGCTTTGTATAAAGAAACTGAAAACCAGATATAAAAGATATTAATAAAATACTAACTAGCATAGTGCTAGTGCGATGATGTGACGGTGGTATTTTTCAGTGCCATACTCATTTTTAACAAATATGGTATATGGTAGTTGTACCTTTGAACAAATGTTTATTAAATCAAACTATAAAACCTTTATAACATATTATAAAATTGATGTTAAAAAGCCAAGTTATAAAAGTAAAGGGCCTTTGGCCTAATCTTTGTTGAGCGCTAACCAATAATGGGTTACACATATTACGTGGTGCTAGACACGCTTTTATCGGACCTGTTACATGTAAACAATGGTCTCCACGTAACCAGTGGCGAAAATCAAGAAGCAAAGTTGAATTATATAGTAATTGACTAATTTCAAATAAATCATTTTTAAACCAACATGTTTTGGCCCGAATATCCCATTCCGACCCGACACCGTTTAACCCGAAACTTGCTTTTGACATGACCCTTTTGACTCGAACCCGTACCCATTCGACCCGAACCAAATTAACCCCCTTTTGTATCAATTTGTTCCGACCTTAACCCAGTTTTACATATGACCTGAGCCCGCCCGCCCGACTGGACCTGTTGCCAGTTCTAACTATAGCAATATAGAAATCTCACACTCAAATTAAAGAGAATAAAATGCTCGTGTTTATGATGTAGTTTTTTTTAAAAAAAATATTAGTGTGTGAAAAAGTTATGACCATTAAAAAGTCATGGATATAGTTGGTTTTGAATTAGGGAGCATATGCGTAATTATTCCTTAAATTATATAAAAGTGATTGAACTTGAGGGACCAATATTGTATTTGTTTTTTTGCGAATATTAAGACATTAGTGATAAAAGACCAAATTGTCCTTAATAACTCATAAGCTTATGTATTATAGATTTCAACCAAAACAAATAATTTTGTACATCTTAATAAATTTTAAAAGATTTTTGCAATTTGCTTTTATATATAACATAGATAACTATCATAATATAAACTAGATGTACAATAATAATCAATCAACTTAATTAAAATTAGATGGTAATCAAATAATAATAATAATAATAACTAGGATAGATAATAAACTCGGTTAACAACCTGAATAGACAACAGCGGCAATGTGTGACCGTCGTGATTGATGGCGTTATTAAGGTCGAAAAACGAATGAGCTAGCGGCACGTCTGTGGTCGTAAGGATGTCGGAGACAGTTACATCCGTGGTCGCGTGCACAAATTTGATGCCGAGGCTTTTTTGGGGGTCTAAGTAGATAATATATGAATGTGGGTTAGTTTCTTTTCGAGTGGCTAAACGGCCCGCAAGAGGGTAAAAATGAGTGAGAGTAGTGGAGAGAGAGCGACGAAGGTCGTCCAAGAAATCGGTTATGGAGAAGTGAAGATGTTTATGAAGTGGTGGCTTTGAAAAAAGAAGACCCTTTTGGCTGTAGTTGGCAGTGAGGAAGACTAGCTCAAAGGGAGTCAAGTGGATTGGTTGGTTTGCGTCTGGTGGGAGATTGTGTGATGGTTTGATGAAGCATTCGGAGACACGAGTAATACACGGGGGAGCCATTTGATAGGTATGAGATTTGTGGAGAGTGATCACTCACTCACATTTCACTAAATAAATTGGCCTATCTGTACAATTGCTGAAATATTTTTTCTGTTATTGTGGTCCTAAGGAGGTGCCATTGGTACGAAGGCTTGTTTTCTTTCTTCCTTTTCTTTTATACAAATACTAGCTTTTATCCCTCGTAGTATGGGGGTTGTTTTACATTTTTCGTTTCTAATAATTATATTTTTATGGATTTTAATTTTATTTATCGTAACGAAGTTAATATTCTTAAGGTTTGATAATGAAAGGGTTTCTCAAATAAATGAGATGTTATAACCCAGCTTAAGAGCTATCTGAATTTGGTGAGACCCATGACCCACTTATTTTTTTTTCTATAAGTTTGTTTCTTAATTATAAATAATATCTTTCTTTTTCAATATCGAATATTAATTTTTAGTATATTTCTATTTTATAGGATTTTCATGTCAAATATTTGGTGAAATTAGTTTTTAATTTAATGGGATGTTATAACCTGTTTAAGGGCTATATGGGTTTGGTGAGACCCATACCCGTGAATTCGGGTAAATGCATGAGAAACCTTCATTTACAAATAAAACAATCTGATGACTTGAGAAAACATTGGAAGGTTTCGGATATATATATTTAAGATATATATATATATATATATATAGGATTAAGTTCATGAGAGAAATGGTTTATTGCGAGAAATGCTTTTAACCAATTATATTTTTTCTTTTTATTTCCTATTTTCTTAAATCACAAGGATAGGTTAGTAAAACCTTTTGAATTTTAATTTAGGTAAATTACATTATTTATGAGAAAGTTACCAACCTAGATAATCGTTTTTCTTTGTACCAGATTGTATAGACTATTTTCTTTAGTCAACCATATCTATAATATTTAAACAAAAATATCAACAGAAGAAATTTTTTTTAATTTTATCAAATTTTCATGAATGTTACTTAAATAGCCTACACAAAGTTGATGAAACTCTACACAAAATAACCTACACAGCTAAAAACAATTTTACACAATTGCTTTTTTATTTAGGTTTTCATTCGTAAAAAAAACATAAACCTTACACAAAATAACCTATACAAATGAACTTTGATTGTTATCCATCCACAAAATAGCCTACACATATGGCACCGGACTTACACAATTGTATACCCTACACATTATTTTAATAATACCCTACACAAACAATATACTACAACAAAACATATTTTTGTTACCAAAAAATAGCCTACACACATAGCACCAAACCTACACGTTGTATAATAATACCCTACACAGTAATTTAATAATATCCTACGCAAATGATATACTGTAACAAAACATATTTTCAAAACCTACATCGTAAAAAACATGCACACATTAAAATTTAAAAGAAAAACGTACACACCAGCTTTTTGATACATGAAAGTTATAAGTGTTGATATAAAAAAAAAATTCTAGATGAGCATTAATTTAGGTAATATGACAATGAGCATTAGTTATTTTGGGAAAGTTTATGTTAAGCATTGATTTTGAATTAAATGTGTCAATAACCAGATGACATTTCTACCCTTTTTATTAAAAAAAGCTTATTTTAATGTCATGGTAATTACAAACATGTCATTTTTTTATTTCAACCATTAATTACACATTATCAATGGTTCAGATTGATTTCTTGCATTACTCACAATAAACTCACTTCTCTCTTGAACCATCCCCTATATATATATATTTATAGGGTTAAGTTTTATTAAAATAATCATTATCGTACAAAAACGTACGTGAATCACGCGCAAGTTAAACAAAACGCTTAAAGCCAAAAAAAAAAACGCTCAATTGAATTCCAAACCCTAATACGCTCAAGAAAAAACCAGTTACGCACAGGTCAAAAAATGATTCTTGTTTGAATGAATTAATGATTAATTTGATCAATTTCAAAGTTTAATTGATCAATTGCTAAAACAATTGCGCAAAATAAACCGGTGAACAAAGGGGAATGGCGTTGTGTTTTTCTAGCGAGTTGTCGAACATTCCTTTTCGACGCCGGTAATGGTGACGGGGGAGTTTTGATGTCAGCGAGTGGTGGATCAATGGATTGGAGATAGATTGACTGAGAAGATCGATGGTGATGGAGGAATGTTTGATTTAGGGTTTCTGTTCTTTAGAAATCAAAGGAGATGAATGTCTCATACGTTTTTGTACGATTAGAATTATTGTATTTTATCTTTTATTTATATTTAAAATGGTGTATTTTTCTTATATATATATTATGGGAATAATAGTTTTTATTAATCACAAATATCGTCTTTTAGTAACTGCTGGTCCCAACTAAATTGGCTGTTTACGGTCTCAATTCTTAACGTATTTGTTCCTAACAGTCCGCGACTAACAGAATCCTGACACCATTAGTTGCAGGTTGCAAGAAAAACGTTTTTGGTCGGAAAACTCATTTTTTTTTCGAAAATTCAACATTTTCGTCCAAAGCATATTGGCAACTTTGTATCGGACATGTAGAAACTTTTTACTAGCAAAAGCATCAATTATTGAGGTCGCCGGAACCCTATAACCATCGTCGGAATGGGTTGATGGTGCTCAAGTGGTGGTGGTTGGTTGGCAGTGAGTCAATTGGTGGTGGTGGCGGTGTTTTCCAACAAAAAATGTGACTTTTCCGGTTAAAAACGTTTTTCCGGCGACCTGTAAATAACGGCGCTAGGATTCTGTTCGTCACAGACTGTTACAAACAAATACGTTAAAAGTTGGGATTGTCTGCAACCAATTTGTTAGTTGGGAATGGTAGTGACCAAAAGGCTGTAGGAATATGGGTCACTTTTTATATTAAAATTAATACAAACAATAACGATACTCTCATTTTTAACTTGAGAAAATAAGTAGTACAAATACCGTAATACAAAATAACACGAACAATGAAAAACATAATAAATATGATAAATGAGTCAACTCAAGAACTTCAAATGATAAAGTCTTCAACTTATTATTCAACAAAATCTACTTGTAATCTCCCTGCCAATAACTTAAAATTAAATTTTCCATTTTTACTGCAAACAACTTCTAGTAGTCTCTTTGCCTGCAAGAATGAACAAAACAAAATTTGACGGTTGAGGCTGAGACACTTGTTCAACACGTTTCCCTTAAAATAGATTTCGCGCATCTACATAAGACAACGCGTCTATCTCCCACGGTACAATAGCCGGAGCAGTTTGTACTGCCAGAGATGTTCACGCACCCAAGGTTACAACAGGTAAATTTTAGTGTTAGAACTTGTGAAAAATTAAAAAGAATGAAAGGTAGAGTAATCGAATAGAAAAACTCATCTCTATAGGTTCTCAACATATGGGTATTAAAGACTTCTTCTTCACTAAGAACATTACATGTATGCATACATTTTTCCTTGTATTTTCAAGATAATGCTTTGTTCAAGCATTCTAAAAATGAGGCACATAACCTACTATGTATAAGAGTTATGGATGGTGAATAATCTCTCTTAATTAGAAATTTAATTAGAGACACAAAATCTAATAAACACTAATTAAATTCATAAAGAGCTCTACTCAAGAGTTTTTCACCATATGAAGAATTTAATATTAATATAAATTCTAATAAATCAAACAAGCGACATAAAGAATTTAATATTAATAATTTAATAAATTTCCATTCACATTATCCAATTTTCCAACAATCCTCCCCCCCACATGAATGGAGATTGATCAAAACACTCAAAATATCCAAAGTAACATCGACAGTTGAGTATTGCAGGATAGGTAGCTATTAGCTTTGAACCTTCTTTTGTGAAGTACACTTTGTCTCCTATCGGTTAGTAGACGTAGTGTCCTTGAACAAACCCCCATTTGTGTATACGACAATACACCTCACACAATACTCTCCCTAGCCGGACACATCTCCTCATTGTCGTGTCCATTATGGTCCTTGAACACTAGCCTGGTTATGTGAAAGCTCTAGGAATTGTGCACCCCACAATTTCATTTGAAGCGAACACACTTCTCTTTCACATAGGTGATTATCCATAAATCATTAAAAGCATTAAGGTTATAAATCATTAACCATACATTATGCTTAGCCTCACAACATGTCACTGTTGTTATAGGAATGGAGTAGGAAGTAGTTATACTCCCTTTTTAATTTATGGGGATATAGATATTAGCTTATGCGTCAGCTTATACATAAGTTATGCCCCAAAATGACCACCTTAGATTTATAATTAGGTTGTCCTATCGAACTTAGATTTTGGGATCTTCAGTCAGCTAAGTTAGGTTTTCCTTTATATATCCTTTTTGATGGGCTTTAGTCTCATTCCACAACTTGATCTCTACTAAACCCTCAAGTTGTTGGATCCATAACATTATCTTTGACTTTGTTTAGTCACTACAGATAACTTGCGTAGTTGAGATCAGTTGTCATGATGTGTTCTTAACTTATAAGTTAATTTTGCCTATTTTCAACTTTCTAAAACTATAACCTCAGTGGCCACCTATATCTGGTTATAAATTTGTCTTATAAGATACGCTTATCATTAAGGAAAACACATCTCAATTATGCACTTCGACCTTTTTGTCCTCCACTAAGTTGTGTGTTTGCAATGTTAGATTGGATTACAATAATCCTCATTGATTCTAAGTTAAAATACAAGACACCTCCACAGTTAAGTGTTATTGCTTAACATAATGGGGTAAAGAAAAGTTCTTCCTTTTTACACAAGTTTGATAAATTATATCAATTACCATTTCTACATACTTTTAAAGAGTAGTTCTTAAATGGTTTCCCCCACACATTTCTTGAATTTTGATATAGTTTGTTTAACTTTACTTATGAAGACAACTTGACACTCCTGATTTGAACAAGACCACGTCATTGTATCAATGAGTTCATCAATGCATACTAATAAAGTAACACTTGTCAAAAGTTTGTTATCAAACATCACCAACTTATAAGGATTCTAAATCACCCTATAAGGAAACTCTAGAAAGTTGAGGTTTTCTCAAGATCCTCATAAGTTATATTGTTACCTTATAAGGAATGAAAATTTCTTTAAATTTGTCTATACACAAATTCATTCTTGTGTTGTTGATGCTTCAACTTTTTGCGTTAATTAGTCTTCGTAAAGCACCATAATTAACAAATATTAGTCTAGCATGCTTTAGACTACAATACTTTAGCATGTGAATAGAAGATGCATTATTCTGATCCTTCACAGCCATTACAATATCACTTTGAAACACTTAACTCTTTATTTAGACATAATTATGAGACTGATTCACAATCTTCAAACCTTAATATTCAGGAAAGTCTCACAAGTTATTGTATATAGAACATACATAAATTTTCATTCGTTTAAGGAACATAACTCTTTTGCCTTTGATCTTCAAGGCTTCACCATTAACTTATATCGACTTTGAAAATAAGTCTTAATCCGAATCATTTGATGAATACATTTATTGTCACACCCCAACCTACGGCGGAAATATCGGGGCGTGAGCTGATTGCTCACAGCTCTCAAGGCACTATCATGCAATAATTAATATTATAATATCTATTAATTTAAATTAGATAACTCCAGCAATCGTCAAATACCAAGTATATACACCATAACTAAGATAAGTAAAGACAAAAATGAAATTTTAAATTCTTGTTTCTTCTCTCTAACATGCAATCCAAAGTTTTCTTCAAACAAGCTTGAGAATCACATCACCCGATGACCTGCATATGCGTTAAAAATTCAAATAGGTTTTGTCAACACTAGGTTGAGTGAGTAAAACACCAGATTTTGTGAATATATAATAATAAATAAAATATCAAAATGTGTCTAGTTAGATAAGCAATTTAACCAATAAGCAAGTAAATATGTTGTCGGTAAGCTCTATGCCAGATGAACATGACGATGGCTAACACGACGGGCGTATACTAATATGATAATATGTTGGACCTCTCCGAAATGTATCAAGTACAACATATAAGCACATAACACGTTAGGCATAAATTGTTAAACACACATGACTCAACAGTTGCAAGTTTGAGTAATATATAGTAATAAAATATCTACGAACGCATATGTCCCCAAAACAGTTCAAATAAGTAAAAATAAGGGGAGTGAGATACTCACCTTAGCAATAAGCAAACAAATAAACACGTTAAGTATGGTAAGAGAATAAACGTCGCGCTCGGGATGCAGCAATGTCAAATCCTAACAAGTGTAATAACGGGAAAAACTACGAATTAATAAATGGACTAAGAGAGAAACGAGATATTAACGGGTATTTAGGGTAAAAAATAATTTATTTAAAGTTTACTATTAATACAGATTAGTTATAAATTAATATTGTATAAAATTATAATTGTATAAAATTATAATTGTTTATAAATATTTGTACTTATACAATTAAAGTTAACAATATATATAAATATACCATTGGTTTATAAAATATTTAGCCAAATAATTATTTAAAATAATAAGGTATATTTTATATTTTATTTATGTATTTTAAATAAAGAAAACCCTTTTTAAATCTTTATTATCCGAAAACCTTTGTAAATTTTAATAATTATTTATATATATATATGTATGTATAAATATATATATAGGGAATGGTTAAAATAAAAACTCATTCCAGTTGCGAAAACCCTGAAAACTCTATACTAGCCATTGGTCTTGATAAATGAATGGCTGAGATTGAATGATTAAAATAAATACCATTATCAAATTAAAAAGAAGATTAAAAAGGTAAAAAAAAGACAACATGGTAATTTAGTATATTCTACTTTATGTCAAGTCAAAACTCTCTCTTTCTCAAATCCAGGGAACTCTCTCTCTCTTTCCATTATTCAAACCAAAACACTCTCTTTCTTCCTCCATCTTTGATTCACCAAACAAACAAGAATCTATATATGGTGATGATGTTAATAAAAACCACGATCCAAAGCATATCGAAGCCAAGATCCAAAACCCATATACAAATCCACAAAACGGATTCACGGCCACCGTCGTTGCCGGAAGTCGCAAACCAATCGTTTATCACTTGATCCGGTGATTTTCTTCTACAAAAGGTTCAGATCTGGACATTTTATGTTGACAAAGTTCTTAACAAGAATTTATGGATGAAAGCTTCTAGGATCTCGTCGGTTTTAGTTTTTTTTAATATTTTAAGGTACCATGTTGACAATGTTCAGATCTGGTCATTTTAGTGTTTTAGTTTTTTTAAGATATTCTTGAAAATTTTGTTTAGATTTGGATATTATTTTACATCTTTTGAAATGTGTTATTTTATAGTAGAAAAGGAGCTTCATTTTTCTTTTTATTGTTGGCTCTTAAAAAGATTTAAACTTTTTTTTTTGTTTTTGTTGCGATTCTTAAATAAATCTTGAATTTTGTACTATATCTTCAACTTATTTGTACGGGAAAAAAAGACGGCGGGGTGGGGTGGTCTTCAGAGTTTGTACTAGAAATATTATTATCCAGTATTTTTAAAATATATACGTACACTTTTAAAACATGTGTTACGCTTGTCTATAAACGTATGTTTTAATATGCAAAACATATGTTATGCTTATCTATAAACGTATGTTTTAATATGTAAAAACATATGTTTTGTATCGGAATATTAATATTTAAGTGGACAAATTTTAATTTGCATAACCCTTACATGCGCAAGAGAGAGTGAGAGACGGGTTATATAAAGTTTATGAACATTTAATACAAAAGAGAGTGTGGGAGACAAGTATTGTACCTATAAAAAATCAATCAAATCAAAACCATCATTTCAACTATTAATTTTTTCTATATAACCATTATAAAGTAAAGGGTTTTAAATTTTTGAATAACCTTATGAGGAGTTAATTATAGTGTGATAAAGTTAATTCAAAGAAGAGTGTGAGAGACATGAATTTCACTTTTGAAAAATCAATTAAATCAAAGTCATCACTTTTACTCTTATTTTTTCATTACTTTTCATTACTTAATGTCACAATTACACTCTCTCTCTTACACATATTCAAACATTTTTATCACACACTTTATGTCACCATCACTCTCTCTCTCCTACATAAAAGTCACCATATTTCAAAAATATACATTTCCCTTTCATCTTAACTCATTCCCATCCAACCATCTTCCTCCTTTTCTTTATGATATCAACGGTGCTTTTCCGGCACACTTTGGAAATCCGCCACACCATAAGCCGATCTCTTATCGGGTTTCCGGTTTGCAAGTAATATAAAACACATGTTAATTTTATAAATAAAACATATGTTACTTATTTAAAAACATATGTTACTTGTTTAAAAACATATGTTTAAAAAACATATGTTAACTGTGTACAAATAGAATATCCTTGAATAAAAAATAATACTAAAAAACAGTTGTATTCTAAACCTATCTCACAAATAACCCTAAAATTGGATCTCGCTTTACTTTTTTCTTGGATCTTCCAGACGTCATAAACTTATCGTCACCATAACTATAAGCTAACAAGTCCAATAGTTAGTTTACCTATACACAAATCCATACCAAAATACACTCATATGGATTCATATTGTTAAAAAGAAAAAAGATAATGAAAAATCAAAAATACAATCCTTTATATTTTTAAAAGAAGAAAAAAACAATATAACATCTCCTATAAACAAATCAATACCAAAATACACACTCATATGTATTCTTTTTGATAAAAAGAGAAAAAAATAGTGAAAAAGAAAAAAAATACAATCCTTTAAATATTAAAAACAAGAAAAGAAAAAGCATCTCTTATACACAAATCAATACCACAAAATACACTAATATAAATTCTTATTAATAAAAAGAAAAAAAATAATGAAAAAACAAAAATACAATCCTTTAGATCTCGAAAATGAAAAAGGGATAAAACATCTTATCTTGAAAAAAAAATCAAAGATTTACCTAATACATTCAAAAGGAAAAAAAGAGGGGAAAAAAGAGTAAAGATCTATCAAACATAAAAGATCTACAAAAAAATACATCAAAGACATACCATTATTTATGGATGAAAAGGAATAAAAAAATAAATATAAATCAAAGAAAGAAAGAAGCCTTCAGATCATTAAAAAACATCAAAAATCTACCAAACTTTCAAGTTGATCGGATCCGATTTGCATGTTCCGACCTACCATCGCCGACTTGTCGCCGCTTCTCATCCACTGCAACAAACCTTCAGTCTTATTTAACCACGGTTTATTGTTTCTTTGGTGAATTGTTTCTTGGAATATTGAAAATGAGTTGTTGATGTAAGTTATAAATGAAAATGGAGTTTGAAAGAGAGAGAGGGATGAAGATGAATATAATGTTTTGATTTTGGCGATAAAGATGGCTGGGTCATATCAAAAAGGAGAGAGAAGGGGCATGGTTAAAATGTCTAAAATACCCCTTTCGTTTATAAAATAATAAACCAAAGAAACACAGGTGTGGCACATCTTGAACCACACAATCAAGTTTCCATAGTTTTCTCAACTCAAGCAAGTTTTCATCTTATACTTTCCCTATATATATATATATATATATATATATATAATATAAGGAGATGATCATGAGAGAACTCCATTTTATAGAGAGAACTAATAATGAAGTATTTTTAATTTAATTAAAAAAAATATTTTAAATTTTTTTTTCTTTCATCATTCTTATATGTTGTTATTATTCACCACAAAAAAAATATAAAAATAAAAAAAAATTAGAAAAAAACCTGTTGTAATGCATATATGCAATACATCGACTTTTTTTATAATGCATATGTGCAATAGTGTGCATTTTGATATTTGAAATAGTGTTGAATAGCATATATATAGTTGTTTGTATTGTATATTTGCAATAGTGTTATATTATATATAAAAATAAAAAAAAATCGATATAGTGCATATGTGCATTAGTGTTATATTACATATATGCAATAATGTGTTTTGCATACAATTATTAGTGTCGTATTTGCAAATATTCAGTAGTGTGTATTAGATAATGTATTTGTGCTGTATTATATGCAATAAAACACCATTTTATATATACAATACACATTAATGCACATACACATTAAATTGACGTTTTTTAAGGAACAATATCATCTTATTAGAAGGAGGAAAGAAAAAAATCACAAAATATTTTTTTAAAAAATAGTTAAAAACAATTATTTACTAGTTCTCTAGTTATTTTTTTAAGAGGAGTTCTCTCTAGATCCCACCTCTCTCTCTCTCTATATATATAGTTAAACCAAGGTTCAAAAAAATGATATATATATATATATATATATATATATAGTTAAACCAAGGTTCAGAAAAATGATCGGCTTATAAATCGGGTTTAAATAAAATACGGATTAATTGTTATATTTGTATTATCAATAATACATTTTAAGGATTTAATAATAGTTTTATATAAAAAATAATGATGCTACCTAAAAAAATACACTGGACGTTTGGAGCAAGATTCGAACCTGCGGCCCAACCCGTCCATCCACCACACGTCCACACAATCAACCACCTGCTCTAGGTGTCAGTTAGTTTAAAGAGAGAAACTAGAAATTATAACCAGGCTGCGAAATTGACCATAAATATTCAAGAACCCTAGAAATCAAATCGGCTAAAGCGTAACTTGTTTGGCCGATTAAGTTTAGGGTTAATGTTCAGCACGATCCGAATCGTATAACCATATAATCAGTTACCTCAGACGATGCTTGTAATATGGTTAATTAAGCACGAACAGGGCCGACTGGGTTTTATGACGAACATACATACATGCAGCTAATATAATTCAATTGAATAGGGGGTTAAGGACGGCTAGGGTTAGGTGATAGTGTCTGCAAGCTGAATTGTGTTTATATAAACGTTTACATGTAAAACGATTTAGGATAAGTGTTGGCTTATGATAATATAAACCGCAAATCCTATATGATTCAGTTAACATAATATAAGTGTCGGTTAGGCTGAAATAGGTATGTATAATGCGATCTTAGATTCAATTTTCATAAACACGACGACAGTTGAGGTCCAAGATATGAATTGGATAACCGGATATGATTAACGGGTCTTGGGTTGGGTTTGGATCAGAATACGGGTCTGGTACCAGCTTTGTAAATGGGTTATAACATAATTTTTCACTTTAGACTTAGGAGTATGAAGATGGAAACAAATAGGGATAAAAGTTTAAGTTTGGGTCATTTTTGCCTAAACATGAAAGTTATAAATATATAATTAATTAAATAATAATATAATAATAGTTAAATTTTCTCTACAAATGCGGCAAAGTTTCCCGAATATTCTAAATGGGTCGGGTTTTAATAAAAATATCGATTTTGAAAAGTCTGAGTTGTTACAGCATCCCTTACTTTAGGAAAATCTTCTCGAAAAAGAATATTATAATAACACCATTAAAATTTGAGGAAAGAAAGTTTTGAAGTATAATTTAAAAAAATTAATTCATAAGACCATATTTAATGCGCCCTTACAAACAAAAGCATGTGATGACATGATAGAATATCACATCCATATAGGCATTAAAGTCCATTTAAAGTGTAAAACTGTCCAACTTCACGGGCTTATAAACTTTTGGTTCTTGTGTAAAAGTTCCATGTAAGAAATTATATTATATTTATTGTGCCTCCATTTTTCTTTATAGATAATTTTTTAATTAATGCACATATATTAAATGGTAATTAATATTCATTACCAAACTTCTAAAATTTTCACTGTCCATTAAATGTATACCAACCATTCAAACGTTCTTTTATTCATTTAATATTTTCACCAAACCATTTAAACATCAAATTTATTAACATAATTTATTTAATATTTTAACCAAACCATTTAAACATCAAACTTATTAACATAAATAATCAGTATTGTTTTTCGTCACCTATCACAAAAAATATCAAGTATTACCAAATTTCATCGCCTATCACTCACATCACACAAAGAAATGAATCCATACCAAAACCTAAACTATACCTAGTTGCTAAATCAAGGTATTTCAGATGAAATCACAAACGAATCACTTCAAAACTTTAGGTTTCCACAAACACAACTAAACCAACCATTACCGAATGTCGGTTTTCAACAGTTCTAGCAAGTTTCTGGACGGTTTCAACATGTTTCACTGCAACAACAAATGATGATCCAAGAATTTCAACAACAAATAATGTTCCATCAGTTTCAACAACAAATGCAACAACAACATCACCAGTTTCCTGTTATTTCAAGCACCGAAACATCATCAGTAGAGCCTTTTATCTTTAGTGTTGAAGCTACTTCATCAATCCATAAGAAAACAACAAATAAGAAAAAAGAAACCACAAAAAATGTGGAATCATCTTATGAAGTGACACGCGTGAAGTGGACCATTGAAGAGGAGATTGTGCTTGCCAAGGCTTACGTGCACATTTCTGAAGATTCGATCTTGGGAAATAACCAAAAGCAGGTTCTTTTTGGAGTCGAGTTTTAAAAATATTTTTGAAAAGCTCTCAAGTTTATCAAGGGAGGACCAACCATAACCTGAGGTCACATTGGTCCATGTTCATACCAAAGGTGAACAGGTTTAATGACCTGTACAAACGCAAAAAAAAAAAACAATATAAAGAGTGGATGTCGGACGAAATGTTGTTGTGGGCGGTTCGAGAGGAATATGCTGCTGATACCAAGAAAGGATCAACCAAGCAACAATTTCAATATGAGCATGTTTAGAGGATTTTAAAGGACAAGCCAAAGTGGTCTGGACCAACTGTAACATCTTACTTTCGGTTATAATAATAAAATAAATTTCGTTTATTTTATAGTGTGTCGTTTATTGGTTTAGATAAATAAACTACATGAGGATGGGCTTGGATTTTAAAAGATGGAATGGGCCTTAGGTCCATGGGCTTAAGGGAGTATAAATACCCCCCTTTAACCCTAAACCTTTCCATTTTATCTCTACACCATAGCCTACACCATCAAAAACACACACAAACACTATCCTATAACCCGAGTCAAGATCCGATGGCGAAAACCGGAGATTATTGGTACTAGAATGTTGTAACGAACCCAAACTACATCAAGACCAGCTCGTGTTCATGAAACCGGCTCGTTTAAGGTACGTTTATAGTAGAAATCATTCATTAAGGTTCAGATTTGTTTAGAAAATCATAGATCTGTTTGATTTTAGTAAAAACAAATCCAACACAACATATATCAATGAAATTCGTTATCATACGATGGGTTAATCGATTGATTTAAGAATCGGGTTATAAATGAACAAAATCGCACCCTTTAAAAGGTAGTATTTGGATGATTGATGGATTAGGGTTTATAGACGCTGTGATTCCGAGTCCAATGGTACAAATTTCATGTTGTTTCGTTGAGAATCGAAGGTTTAATCGTAGATCTGATGAAGTTTGGATGTTCTTGTTCTTATCAATTTGACTTTGACCCTAGAGTCAAAGATCTGGATAAGAACTGCTGATAGTTCGTTATGGTTGATCAATTCGTTACGCGTGCATAACGAATGAGACTCATTCGTGTGAATTGATAACGAATGTACCTTTAATTCGTTATCTACCCATTCGTTATATTAAGATAACGAATCAGGTCACGACAAAGATAACGAACCAGAATAGCGAATCAGCTAGCGAACCTGATCAGGAAAGGTAACGAACTAATCTAACGAAACAGATGGTGATAAGATGACGAATCAGGTTAACGAATGGGGATTTATCAAAGACGAACAAGGATAACGAATCAGGATAAAAAGATAAAGAATTAGCTAACGAATTAGGCTTAATTCGTTATAGAGAATGAGTTAACGAATTAGAAAATAATTTAAAATCCTAATGGAAAATGTGTTAAGACAGTTACTGAAAATAAAATTTTTCCGAGGTCTTAATGACGATTGTGATAGTTATGTATGTAAGCTTGACAGTACGTGAACTACCTTCGGGTATTGCACGTATTGTTAAGGCAATTATAGTATCCGAAAAGTCCGAGTTGTTACATTTATTACCAACAAGATGCACGCTACTCGTCTACAATTACTATTATGTTGAGATAAAGTTAACAAGATTGACACTTAAACTCTTGAAATTCACACTAGCATAAAGTGATTTATACATTTCATTGTTGTCTCTTGAAACTATTTATTGAGATACTCTCTCAAAATGAAAGACAAACTTTCACATAGTTCAAAAATTGATGGGAGTAGAAACATCTATCTATTCATCGATATTGAAAGCATATTATAATAAATCTCTTAAGATTTACTTAAATTCAATTACAATAATAACATAATAGATCTCTTATGATTCACACTCGGTGAATATTCAAAGATGAACATCCAACGACACAAATATCTCATTAACGATATTACGTTACAATTCACATTTAGTGAATCTCCAAGGAGTTAAATACACCATCAACATATATTAATTCACATTTACTTATTTCCAAGAAGGTAAATATCACATTCTTGGGCATTTCATCTTAACACACTCACCACATTATTCCATGGCTCTCTCATGATGTGGTTATACATTTGATGTGTCGTCTTAGACTTTAGTCAAAGCAACAACTCACTAGTTGTTTCTTAAGCCCAATTCTTTTTGCACTGTTCATTTAAAATTATCCTTTTAAAAAAATCGTTTAAAAAAACCTATAAAATAATTTTACACGTCACAATAAATATTGTTGTATTTGATTGTAAAACTGCATGTGTTATCCGAAGATATTGGACACAAAATAATAATACACACGAAACTACAACATAAAGTGTAAAACCCCTTTTAATAATAAATATTCAAATGGATAAATAGATGACATCTAGACATCAAATCTCAAAGTGTTATATTATCTTCAAAACTTTCATCATCTAATCGAAATCATTTCAATGATATAATTTTAAGCCATGTATTGAGGTGCTAACTCAAATAGAAATCCATGCACACATATCCTCATTCTAATTTTGAAACTATACTCTTGAATATATGTTCAAAACAACATCAAAGTAGCGAAGCTTGAACAATTAATTTTTTGTTCACACATCACGAAGTTGTTTTCCACCTTAGAGTATCCTTGAGAACGTTATATGACCTTAACATATACTACTTTTAGTAGGAGTATCGGACCATTTTGAATTATCTAAAATATGCAAAACTTTGTTTAAAAATTATTCTAAAACATTTATTTAGTTTTGCAATATATTATATTAATAATATCAATAAGGGTTTATAATATCAAAACCTAAATATCAAACGGTTTTATACGTTTTAGATTTAGGGGTGTTTGGGATTGCTTATTTTCACAAACTTATAACTTATAAACTTTTTGAGAAGTAATAAGGTGTTTGTGATTGCTTATATTGTGAGAGGAAAAATCCTATAAGTTACATTTTTTGTAACTTATTAACTTAATGAAAAGTTATAAGGAAGTAAAATAAGGAATCCCAAACACTCCCTTAATACCCATGTACTAAAACGGTTTCTAGCAAAAAACGTGTTATAATGTGCACTTTATAAAACTAAACGTTTACATGTGACATTTTCCAATGAAACAATCTATAAAAGAAACCATTTCTAATTGTTTTAACGCATACGCTAGATAACAAAATGTTTACATAAAGCATTTCCGGTTCGTATGGTTTATAAGATAAAAAAATTCTAACAAACATGTTAGAACTTAAACGATTCTAACGCGCACGTTAGAGGAAAAACTATATATCCAAAAAAAATTACACGTTGAGACAAAACATTTAAATTGTTGGTTTTTTCTAGTGTATAGCCCAAAAGTCGTTTAATTAACACAATGTTAATGATTTATTATTGGTGATTTAGTGAGAGGAATATAAATAGACACGGAAGTCTACGTTCGTTACTTTAATAAAATGCACCCAATGGACGTCTGCGTGCACTATTTTCTAACACACTCGTTAGGAATAAACGATTACATAAGCCATTATAAAACACACTCATTAAGAAATAAATGATTACAAAAATCATTATAAGGCTTATTATTTTATACAAAATAAACTACTTATAACACTCGTTTTAAGAAATGAGACGTTTGGACAAACGTTTTAAACCATACAGTTTATAACTTGTAAGAATTTCTAACACGCATGTTATGAAATGAAGCAATTATAAAATGTATTTTTTATAAAATACATCCGGTCTAACATGCCCGTTCGAGAATTTAATGTTCACACAGAACATAGGTTTACACCAATAAACCCGGTCTAACATACAAGTTAGAAAAATAACGATTGAAAAATCGTCTTAAATCGAATGATTGAAACATAAATCATTCATCTTGTATCATGGTATATAATTTAAGATTGCACAACATCTCTATAAATCCACATCTTGTGTCGTACTGTATAGGATTTAAGGTTTTACCACATCTCTATAAATCCATACACAACAATTTATACTACATACATAATTTCAAAAACAAATATACAAGATTGTCGCAACAATAACAAAATAATTTCAATATTTACCGTGAACCCAAGATCCTTAGTAAAAAGGTTTAAGATTGCCTTAACAATCTCACGGAAATCTGCTTTAAGATTGTAGGAATATTGGTCCCTTTTTATATAAAAATTAATACAAATAATAACGATACTCTCGTTATTAACTTGAGAAAATAAGTAGTACAAATACCGTAATACAAAATAAAAACGAACAATGAAAAACATAATAAATATGTTAAATGATTCAACTCAAGAACTTCAAATGATAAAGTATTCAACTTGTTATTCAGCAACAACTTATTGTAATCTCCCTGCCAGTAACTTCAAATTAAATTTTCCATTTTTGCCGCAAACAGCTTCTAGTAGTCTATTTGCCTGCAAGAATGAACAAGACAAAATTTGATGGTTGAGGCCGAGGCACGTGTTCAACACGCTTCCCTTAAAACAGATTTCGCGCATCTACATAAGACAACGCGTCTGTCTCCCATGGTACAACAGCCAGAGCAGTTTGTACTGCCAGAGATGTTCACGCGCCCGAGGTTACATCAGGTAAATTTTAATGTTAGAACTTGTGGAAAAATAAAAAGAATGAAAGGTAGAGGAATCGAATAGAGAAACTCATTTCCATAGATTCTCAACATATGGGTATTCAAGACCTTCTTCTTCACCAAGAACTCTACATGTATGCATACATTTTTCCTTGTATTTTCAAGCTAATGATTTGTTCTAGCATTCTAAAAATGAGGCACATAACCTACTATGTATAAGAGTTATGGATGGTGAATAATCTCTCTTATTAGATATTTAATTAGAGACACGAAGTCTAATAAAAACTAATCAAATTCATAAAAAGCTCTACTCAAGAGTTTTTCACCATATAAAGAGTTTAATATTAATATAAATTCTATTAAATCAAACAAGTGACATAAAGAATTTAATACTAATAATTTAATAAATTTCAATTCACATTATCCAATTTTCCAACAAAGACAATAATTAAGATTAATAAAAACCAATATACCTATTTTATATAAATGATTTTTGCTTGTAAAAGCATTAAGCACTTAAATAGCTTTTTACCCGTAAAATTACCTAAATGGTGATTTCATCAATTTTTTATTGCATAGCTTATTTGATAAAATCCTGAAAATATACAAGTTGATTTGATTTATTAAAAAGGTATTAATATCATCTATTAGTTCTCCGATTTATTATTGGTTTTGTGACGTCATCTGCTTATATATCCCTACATATATATTTCAACTAGGTTAAATATTCGTGTATTACTTGAAATGAACAATTTAAATTTTATAAGTCATAACTCTCTAAATAAAAGAATGATTAATAAAGTAAATTGAAAACACATGTGTTACATGGGGTAAAGCATGAAAAGAATACAATTGATAAACCTCTTACGTATTACATTATATTTAATAACGTAAAAGGAATCATTATAAAGATAATTCGTATATCTAAAAATGATTCTTTGCCTCTGTTGTCACCTAAAAACATGATGAACGTGTTAATGTCAAAACAATCTTCTAAATTTCAATTGAAACTTAAAATCCAAAAAAATGGTGAAGGTAAAATGGGTATCTTAAGTGTTTCTTTTGTTGAAATTGTATTTCTTTCTGCTTCTTGAAAATTTTAACTCAAAATATGATCAGAGCACCACCGCATAGATATATAATACCACTTGATATATGCTAAAAACATACATAAATTCGAGTAAGCACATTTGAACGCTTCAGATTGCATTGATTATACCATCAATCGTCCAATCTTTAACAATATCCAATCTTTAACAATATCCACTTGAGATGATGAGGATAGAAGCATCTCAACAACACTCCAAGAAACATGATTATAATTCTTAAACTCAAATGTCGAATTAACTATAACAAGAGTTTAATGCGGGACCAAAATTATAGAGTACAGAATCACTGTACTTGTTTTGCGCAAATGCCAAAAATCATTTTGAAATATATATTACTTTAACCCTATTGTAACCTTTCATTCTATTTTTCAGTGGTAATGTAATCGCAATCTTCAGTCTTCAATCGCAAACCAAATATTCGCATCCCATTCTATTAACCTTTCATTCCATTTTTCAATAGTTCATTTTTTTTCTCCAATGGAAAGATCATTTTGAGTTTCTTATTAATTGTTACCTTCTAGATATGTTGGTTGGAATTGTATTACTATTTTCTACTTCAAGTACTTATTAAGCTAGTTGCTTTTATATTAATATATATTTTAAATGGCGTTTTATCTCCGTAATAAACCATTAGTTCTACTAATCTCCATTATCTGAGTACAAGCCCTTAGACTGAGTTCCAATCTCCATTATTAGTTTGACGCTCTATAGATTCGAACTCAGGAGGACACCCCTAAATATTAATAATGAATATTTTCATGTTATTTTATATTATTGAAAGGTTGGAAGTTGATATCTATTCATGTGTTTATAAACAATGGAACAAATGGCAAAACTAGTGCTCTATGTTTGAAAGTTTTTTCAATGGTTGTCCTTTGAAAAACTTAACGACAAAAAAACATCATTTGTGCTTTAAAACTCTATCACATTATATCCTTTGACCCTAACCCAGTTAAATATCTCGTTAAATCCAGATGTGCAGGGCACATGAGGGTAGTTTAGTCATTTTACTTCTTCTAAAAAAACAAATTAAATGATATTAAAAATAAATCATTATCTCTTCATTCCATCCATCTTATTTCTCTCTCTTTACTCTTTATCTTGGTTCTCTCTCTACTTAGATCTAGGTTTCGGTGATACATCATGGATCAGCCGAGGGGAAAGGGAGGTGAATGAGTTGGTTTGATGGTTAGGTGATGTATAATAAATTATACATATTTTTAGCATCAAATAATCTCTGAAAACTACAACTTCTATCAAATAACATAGCTTAGAAGGCTACTTATCACAGTAAAATGCAATTTTATGTAAACCCAAGCCTTAAACGAAGAAACAAGCAAAAAGACGAAGAAAAACGAAAGAAAACCCAAGAAAACACTCAACCACGCCCCCGTGCCTCCCTAACCACGCCCCATGCTTCTGAACACAAGAAAAAACAAAAATATACAAGAAAAGACAAATACTGGATTAAGATGTAACACCCGTTAATTTCCTTCTCGTTATCCCAGTTCGCTAAATCATTTAATTTTACTCTCAAGTTGCCATATTCTTTGATTAGGAGGGGCTATTGTATAAAATTGGATTTTATATATGAATGATTCTGGTTGAATCATTCAACCACTCCACATGCCCTTGTCTTTCACCTGCTCCCCTTCCTTTTTTTCCCTACCTAATCGACCAGTCAGCGAGAAGAACAACTCCTCCATGATTCAACAACTCTTCCACTCATCTTGTCCCCCACCTGCTTCTCCTTTTTCCTCCTTTAATTGATCGGCCAGCTAGGAGCAGCTCATCCCATCATTTTTCTTTCCTTGCAGCCATAATTAGAGCATAAAGATTCAATCCAAGGTTAGTCTCATGTGCTCTCTAGTATTTTACACCATAAACCATCTTTATGTCTCGCGTATTGATCGTAAACTGCTTGTTTTAATCTCACCGGGTGGCTGTCTGTTTGAGCAGTTTCGGGGCTGAGGAGATTGAGGTTTTCACTCCATAACATACTTTAAGATTATGTCTGTTGATGTTCGTTTGATTGGTCAACTAGTTGTAGATTGAAAACTAATATTCGGTTGACTAGTTTGTGAATTGTGATGTCTAGCGCGTTGTTTGAGGGAACTAACAACCAATTCGAATGTTATAGTCTCGGTATGATTAATGGACTGTAAGAAATTGATTTTAAAGGTGATGGGACTGAATTGGTTGTCGGTTACTCAAACGGGTCGGTACAACGTGAATTCGCGTTTATTGAATAGTTGATGCTTTGTACTTGCGAGTTATCGACCCATTTGACTCGTGTAGTGTGTGGACTTATTGACTGTGAATTTATCATATTGGGTACACACTGGTCTGAGTTAGATGTCAATGTCCTAAACGACTCTTAAACACGCGTGTTAGTGTCACCTAGTACTTCCGGGGGCAAATTGGGAATTCTTTATTCCCGGTACTACCTAAGGGTCGTTTTGGTGAATGTGAGGCCTCGGAGGCTGTTGTGATTTAGTTTGATGAGGTTGAGGGTTTATGTAACTCGAACTATGTTAGAACATCTCGTAGGATAAACGAGTCATCTCGATGTCATTAGTATTGATTGAATGTAAACCGACAGGTGTTTGAATTTTAGGATTACCTAGGAATCATCTAGCTCGTGGTGAACTCGTGTCTTGTCTCAGGTGAGTTCATGATGCCCCTTTTAACTCTTTTTAAGTTTTTGGGCTAGCATGTACACTTAAACGATTTTTCTTGAAGAACCATTTAAATTATCTTGCATAGGCTTATTTATATAGGATAGGCCTTGAAATGATAATATTGAATGATGTATGGATGTGTATGTATATATATATATATATCTATTATTGAATGGCCAATAATTGGCGAATGATGTAGTCGTTATCGATTTCGGATGTTACGTATGCCTACTTCGTGTTTGCACGCGTTGATGGAATGTTACATGTTGGGGCTGTACGTTTTCTCGGCCCTGAATGTTATTATTGAATGTTATATATTTATATATATATATATATATAGGAAAGCATGCATAGAGATGTTTACATATAAAAGAATGATTACCTATTATTACTGTCGATATGGTTTTTCTGCAGGGGCTACCGTAGCTTACGGTAGCCTCCGTAGCATACTGTGGCTTCTGAGGAATGAAAATCTATTATCATTAAAGATGTTATTTATTTAAACTTGAACTCACTCAGCTTAAGCTGACTTTGTGTACATGTTAGTGTGAGTTTCAGGTTAAGAGGAGGATACTTACCGCTTGGACGTGCTCGAGACTACTCGGTCGGTTGAAGGCATACTTAGTCGAAAGTTTCAATAAAATTAAGCATTCTCTTTTAATGTTTTATTAAATACATTTCAATTTGATTTTGGGAATTTGTTTTAATAATTTTCCGCTGAACCTCTACTCTGAATTATTATTTTTAATCAAACGAGCTATTTAAGTAAGTATTTTTGTAAATATCGTGTATGAGTACCAACAGTGGGACCACCGGGAGTCGAGGTCTTACATAAGAAGCACGAGACCGTGCTTAGCAACCATGGGGCCGTGGTCACCTTTCAGAAAAAGGCAAAAAAGAATTATCACATGTCACAAAAAAGCAAGGGGATGTGCCTCAGGAAGCACGCCCTTGTGGTGAGTCGTCATGTATTATCTGACAACAGTTAATGCAACTGGACACTGGACACGGGGGCGTGCCTCTAGAAGCACGGGACCGTACCTGCTCTCCTAGACTGCCTATAAATAGAGGAAGATGTTTCATTGATCGAGTGTGCTTGAAGAAAATCTCTAAACGACTTTCTCTTATAAAACACCCACATTACACCTATATGAAGATCTTGTGAGGAGTTTGAAGACTTGGAGGTTACCATTATCATCCATCATTACCATCATCATTACCATCCATCATCTTCATTAAGAAGGAGGATTCATCCACATTTGGTTAGATTGTTCTAGTTTGATCATGTGTCATCATCCCTTTTTATGTTTATAACAATGCTCATTATCAGCTAAACTCCATTCACCATCTAAAATCTATGAAGAAGCTTTGTTTTACTTCATGATTATGTGAAACATGTGGTTTAGTTTGGTATAGTACATGGTTATTTGGTAATTATCCTTTGATGAAGAAATGTTTTATCACTTTAACTTAATACATCAAGGTTGATGATTAACAATCATTCATGTTCACTCATGTTCTTGGAGACTAGAAACGGTAAAAAGAATACCTTGATAACTTACTCAAGATAAAACATGGATCCTTAAGTTGTACTTAGAAATGATGAGATATAAGTTATGATATAAATCTCTAGTTTTGATAACTCTCAAATAACATTGTTAACACGATTGCTTAGGTTATCATGCTAGTTATAGAAATCATATGTTAATGGAATGTGTAATTATAACCTTATTAAATCAACCAAGGGGAGGTTGTGTGAGTTAACTACAACCAATCGAAGTTGTTAGGATTGGTATTTGAGAAATCGAAGTCAATCATAATTGTTCTACTATACCAAACTGCTTGTCTACTTAAATTGACATTCTCGTGGTACCATGACATTAGAAAAGGGTGGACTTTAAAATGCGCATGCTACTTTCTTTTATGTCATAGAATATGTTCACTTAGAAATGAGGGACTATTCTATCATATATTATTAGGACAAGTTTATCACATGTTTATATACTAATCATCAAGGAAGAATGGAGTGGATTCTTGATCTTAGATGGCAACCTTCATATAAATGAATTACTCATTTAGAATTTCTTTTCTTGTCACCTACGTATCATATAGGATAGGCCTTGAAATGATAATATTGAATGATGTATGGATGTGTATGTATATATATATATTATTGAATGGCCAATATTTGGCGAATGATGTAGTCGTTATCGATTACGGATGTTACGTATGCCTACTTCGTGTTTGCACGCGTTGATGGAATGTTACGTGTTGGGGCTGTACGTTTTCTCGGCCCTGAATGTTATTATTGAATGTTATATATATATATATATATATATATATATAGGAAAGCATGCATAGAGATGTTTACATATAAAAGAATGATTACCTATTATTACTGTCGATATGGTTTTTCTGAAGGGGCTACCGTAGCTTACGGTAGCCACCGTAGCATACTGTGGCTTTTGAGGAATGAAAATCTATTATCATTAAAGATGTTATTTATTTAAACTTGAACTCACTCAGCTTAAGCTGACTTTTTGTACATGTTAGTGTGAGTTTCAGGTTAAGAGGAGGATACTTACCGCTTGGACGTGCTCGAGACTACTCGGTCGGTTGAAGGCATACTTAATTGGAAGTTTCAATAAATTAAGCATTCTCTTTTAATGTTATATTAAATACATTTCAATTTGATTTTGGAAATTTTTTTTAATAATTTTCCGCTGAACCTATACTCTGAATTATTATTTTTAATGGAACGAGCTGTTTAAGTTTAAGTATTTTTGTAAATATCGTGTATGAGTACCAACTGTGGGACCACCGGGAGTCGGGATCTTACAAGTTGGTATCAGAGCCATGGTTCGAGGGATCCGAGCATCCCCGAATGCTTGGACTCGAACTGTAAGGGAAAAGACTAGTATGCCAACCGCGACTAGCTGCACGCTAAGAGGTAACTTTAATTGTTTAGTCATTCCTTGAATTTTAAAGTTTCCAGAATATGATTAATTGTTTAAGTGTTAGATGGGATGCTAATATGGTTAGGAGCAGGGGGTGCTTAGGACGGGCCGGTGAAGTAAACGACTAATAACACTTGATCAACGTTATTAGCAGTTTACCTTTACCTTCCATGTTCTAAATACTACTTGTGTCTGACTATGTTAGGGTTCTGTCTTTTTATGGATATGATATGGCTAACTCTAATGGCGTTAACGTTAAAGTTCATTGACCGTGTTACGATTCTGTATTTGTAGGGATAAGACATGGTTATTAATCGTGCAACTAAGAGAGGACGTCCTAGTGTTCGTGGTCGTAAGCCACGTGTCGAGGCCGAGAGAGGCGATCCAGCCCCGTGTAACATTTCGGGTTTTTCGCTTTATCATTTGTAACCGTTACCCGACCCATTTACGGGTCCGGGCTTTATCATTAATAATATTCCGCTTTTATCGAGTACAATTATTATTATTTAATTATTCAATCTTTATTGTTTACGCTTTTAACCCAAGTACAAGTTTAGCCTCATATATCTTCAACTTCAAACTTCAAGGGCCTAGTAGTAACACTATGATATAACCCATCTTCTCACCTGGATAGTTCGTTTACCCATATCTATAGTTAATTGGGTTTTCTTGGACCCGAATCAAAGAATCACCAATTTTTGGCTAGTAAATCATTTTTGTAAACAATATAATGTTATGGAAATCGTTTATTTTTGTTAAACGCGTTTCACCGACAAACTGATTTAGTCAATAACACTAATTTGATTCGTTTTTCCTTCTTTAACCTAACCAAAACCCTAAATCACGGATGAACACAATAACAACGATATTATTCCAATTATGATACCTTCCTTGTTTGATAGCCGACAATAGCCCCTTATTTAATTGAATTCGTTTGACATGTAATTGCTCGTTCATTTGACAATAGGTGTTTATGGACCTCATGAACCGTGTTTGTAAACCTTATTTGGACAAGTTCGTTATTGTTTTCATCGATGACATTTTGATCTATTCGAAATCCGAAAGTGACCAAAAGAATCATCTCCATACCATTCTTGATCTGCTTCGAAAGGAGCAAATGTATGCCAAGTTTTATAAATGCGAGTTTTGGTTGAAAGAAGTTCAGTTTTTGGGTCATATTGTTAACGAAAAGGGTATTCATGTTGATCCTGCAAAGATCGAAGCTGTTTAGAATTGGAAGCCGCCTACGACTCCCACCGAAGTTCGTTCTTTTCTTGGTTTGGCGGGTTATTACCGTCGTTTCATTCATAACTTTTCCAAGATCGCATTGCCCCTCACCTCTTTAACACACAAAGGTGAAACCTTTGTGTGGGGGTCAAAGAAAGAAGACGCTTTTGAAACTCTTAAGGACATGCTTTGCAATGCTCCTATCCTTGCTCTTCCGGAAGGAAATGAAGATTTTATCGTTTTCTGCGACGCTTCAAACTAAGGTCTTGGTTGCGTTCTCATGCAACGAGGCAAGGTTATCGCTTACGCTTCGAGACAACTCAAGGTTCACGAGAAAAATTATACGACGCATGATCTCAAACTTGGTGCTGTCGTATTTGCCTTGAAGATTTGGAGACATTACCTCTATGGTACGAAGTGTGTGGTGTTTACCGATCACAAAAGTCTTCAACACATTTTTGACCAAAAAGAACTCAATATGAGACAACGTCGATAGGCGGAGTTGCATAGCGACTACGAATGCGAAATTAGCTATCATCCTGGAAAGGCGAATGTCGTGGCCGACGCTCTCAGTCGTAAGAAGCCTTTCAAATCGATACTTCTTACTTGTGTTCTTGTTCAAAATGATCTCGAAAAGCGTGTTCTCGATGCTCAATACGAATCCGTCACCGAAGGAAATATGTATGATGAGATGTCGTGTAGTGCCGAAACCCAACTTGAAACCAAACCCAATGGTCTGCTTTACTTTCTGAACCGCTTATGGATCTCCAATCGTGATGATCTTCGTACATTTATTATGGACGAAGCTCACAAGTCACGATATTCCGTACATCCCGGTGCGGATAAGATGTACGCCGACCTTCATTACGTCTATTGGTGGCCTGGTATGAAGAAAGATATCGACTTGTATGTTTCTAAATGTCTCACTTGTTCCAAAGTGAAAGCCGAGCATCATCGACCTTTTGGTTTACTCGAGCAACCTCCCGTCCCCGAGTGGAAATGGGAAGGTATTGCAAAGATTTTATCATTAAGCTTCCTTCTACCCGCAAGCAACATGATAGTATTTGGGTAATTGTTGATCGTCTGACAAAGTCTGCTCATTTCATTCCCATCAAGGAGACGTATACTGTTGATCAGTTAGCGCGCATTTACGTTGAGAAAATTGTTTGTCATCATGGAACTTCGTTATCTATTATATCTGACCGTGATGGTCGTTTTACTTCGTTTTTGGAAGTCGCTTCAATCCGCTTTGGGTACTCGATTGGATCTTAGTACTGCTTATCACCCGCAATCTGACGGTCAATCCGAGCGAACAATTCAAACCTTAGAGTATATGCTCCGTTCTTGTGTCCTCGATTTTGGAGGAAATTGGGATATTCATATACCGCTTATCGAGTTTTCTTATAATAATAGTTTTCACTCTAGTATTGGTATGGCACCTTTTAAAGTGCTCTATGGTCGTAAATGTCGATCTCCGATCTGTTGGAACGAAGTTGGTGAATCTCAAATCACTGGTCCTGAACTAGTCCAAGAAACGGCTGATCGTATTGCTCAAATTCGTCAAAATCTCCTTGCTGCTCGTAGTCGTCAGAAGAGTTATGCTGATAATAGACGTAAACCCTAGAGTTCAGTGTTGGTGATTTTGTTTTACTCAAAGCTTCCCCTTGGAAGGGAGTTGTTCGTTTTGGAAAGAAGGGAAAACTAGCTCCGCGTTTCATTGGTCCTTTTGAGATTATTTATAGAGTTGGTCCTGTTGCGTATCGTCTCAAACTTCCTGTTGAACTCTCTAATATTCACCCGGTGTTTCATGTTTCTAACCTCAAGAAGTGTCTTTCCGAGGGTAATCTTCACATCCCTCTCGAAGAAGTTAGTATCGATGAGACTATGCATTTCGTTGAGCAACCCGTTGAGATTATGGATCATATGGATAAAGTTACTAAGCGAAGCCGCATTCATTTGGTTAAAGTTCGTTGGAATTCTAAGCAAGGCACCGAGTTTACGTGGGAGCGTGAGGACCAGATGAAACTCAAGTATCCTCATCTTTTCGTGCTGATTCTCTAATTTCGGGACCAAATTCCCAAAAGTAGGGGATACTGTAACATTTCGGGTTTTTCGCTTTATCATTTGTAACCGTTACCCGACCCATTTACGGGTCCGGGCTTTATCATTAATAATATTCCGCTTTTATCGAGTACAATTATTATTAATTATTCAATCTTTATTGTTTACGCTTTTAACCCAAGTACAAGTTTAGCCTCATATATCTTCAACTTCAAACTTCAAGGGCCTAGTAGTAACACTATGATATAACCCATCTTCTCACTTGGATAGTTCGTTTACCCATATCTATAGTTAATCGGGTTTTCTTGGACCCGAATCAAAGAATCACCAATTTTTGGCTAGTAAATCATTTTTGTAAACAATATAATGATATGGAAATCGTTTATTTTTGTTAAACGCGTTTCACCGACAAACTGATTTAGTCAATAACACTAATTTGATTCGTTTTTCCTTCTTTAACCTAATCGAAACCCTAAATCACGGATGAACACTATAACAGCGATATTATTCCAATTATGTATGAGGATACCTTCCTTGTTTGATAGCCGACAATAGCCCCTTATTTAATTGAATTCGTTTGACCTGTAATTGCTCGTTCATTACCCCTTAGCGCCGACCCAGTTGTTCTTCGTTTCTCCTCTTCTGTTCATCAATCAACGTATTAAAGGTATGGTTTAATTCACGTTTTCATAAGTATCAATAACCCTAAACCTACTTTGATCAATTGTTAACGTTTGGGGTTAATCGAATTTCTAGGGTTCTTGACAAATGGGGGAAACCAGAACCAGATCATGTTCTTATTGTTTTGAAAACGAGATATGATGCATATGGCTGGGTAGCCTAGCTGGTCAACACTTGAACATTAGGGGTGGGAGGTCACGGGTTCGACCCTCCCACACCCCGACTTTTTTGGAAAATAATTGTTTTATGTTTTGTTAATTAATAATCCATTTTAATAATAATAATAATGATTAAACAAAATTGTTTAACTAAATACCGACCTTTTAATATTCGTTTTCGTTCACATATATTTTCTAAGACTCGTTTTCATGCATATATATATATATATATTCATATATATATATATATATATATATGCATAAATATAAATAAAGATACGTTTTTTTTCATATATAAAGATACATAAATATATAAAGAAGATTTTTACTTAAAAACTAACGTTTTATTAAATATATAAATCAAGTAATTTAAGTTATAAAACCAACAGTAACATTTTATTAAGTATATATTTTCATAAATCAAAATAATGGTTTAATAATAAATCCTTACAAACATAATATTATTATATTATTAAATGGTTATCGTTTAACTTGTATCATGATCCTTATCTCAAGTATATCCTTTATTCTCTTAGGCTTTAACGTTTTCCGTGTGGTTCGTTTCCTCATTCTCACTATCTTAATCATCCTCGTTCGTCTTTGAGGTGAGTACCACATTCCCGCTTTTTACTCGTTTTCATACTGTTTTGGGGACATATGCGTAACTTATTATATTTTCACACTTTATCTATACACAAAACTGCAATTGTTGTCTTATGTGTTAACTAATCTCATGCCATACTTGCTATATGTTTATGTGCTCAATGTGAACCGCATTCGGAGAGATCCAGCATAATATCAGAAAATAGTATGATCATACACTAGTCGATTTAGCTTTGTGCTTTTCGACATCTCATTTTATTTGCTCATTGGTTGATTTGTTAATCTCATTTGACTCGTTGCAGCTACGTATTTTTATATATGTATAACTGAACTGATGTGTTGCTCACTCAACCTCGTGTTGACAAACTATATTATGTTCAACGCATATGCAGGTTACCGTTTGATGTGAAGTGTGGACTTAGAAGAATCGTTTTAAGGACTTATGCTAGAAGATATTATTTTGAGATTATGAATTTTTATTTGAATTATCTGATGTTCTGTTTATTTTGGATTTATCTTTGTAATGGATAATTGTGTTATTTGAATTAAATAAATAGATATTTAAATTTGAATAATTGCATGATAGTAACCTTGCGAGCTATGACAATAAGTCCACGCCCCGGCATTTCCGCCGTAGGTTGGGGTGTGACACCCCGCAACAGGAAGGAACCCCTATCCATGGGGAAGAGGGTAACCCTGCCCTAGATCCTACTATGCGCGCGGCTATCGCGGATGAGGTTTACCAGGTTCTCCATAGCGCCATTCCCGAAATCGTTCTGAGGCTGTCAGGGCCATGGAAAAATCACTACTGGGTAAGAGTTCGGATAAGGAAGGGATGGGTAAGGAGATGCCAGCCGGGGAGGAAGAGGTGTTTGTGCCGAGTGAGGATGAAGGCGAGGTCCGCACCTTTAGTGTATCTACTCGAGGTTGTTTGTATGGAGATTTTAAGAAGTGTGACCCTCCTCCCTTCGACGGTACTAAGGATGCATTGGCAACACATCAATGGGTGAGAGAAATGAAGGTCATATTGAGGGTTAGTAAGTGTAAGGGGGAGGACATGGTGACCTTCGCTACTGCCTCACTTCGTTCTGAAGCGCTATGTTGGTGGGATAATCTGGTGCAGGCTATGGGTGATCGTTCTATTAGGAGGATGACTTGGGTTGAGTTGAAGAAGTTGGTTCTTGATCAGTTTTGTCCTCCACACGAATTGGATAAGATTGAACAGGATTTCTTGACCTTGGAGGCTGGCCGTATGACGCATCGGGAGTACACCACGAAGTTTAATAAGATGGCTCGCTTATGTCCCGGTTTGGTTACTCTTGAAGCCAAGAGGATTAAAAAGTATATGAAGCGTCTTCCGACGGATATTCGAAGGGGTGTGATGACCACTAACATGAACTCGTTTCATTTAGTGGTTACCATAGCCGGCACATTATACGATCAGAGGGAGAAGTTACCGCCAACCGAGACTAGGAGGACGTGGAATTCAAATTTGTACGGTAAACGACCCATGGGAAACAACTTTAATTCGGCCGAGAAGAGGGTTAAGATTGAGAATTCGGATTTTAAGAAGGATGTGGCGTTTGTAAAGTGCAAGAAGTGCGTGAAACAGCACAGAGGGGAATGTATGCATGGGTCTAGTACCTGTTTCGTTGTGATAAGGTTGGACACCCCCATTTCGAGTGTCCGACGTTGACTTGCTTCCGTTGTAAGGGAGCTGGCCACTTGGCATCAAACTGCCCTACTATCAAGACGGGGGGGGGGGGGACCTAGGAACTTCCTCGAGGGGGAAACTGGAAGAAAAGCCAAAGGTCAGGGCGAGGGCCTTCAATATCACCAAGAAAGAGGCAAAGGATGACGCGGACTTTGTTTCGGGTACTTTTCCCAATACGTCATTATAATTTACCATTTTGAATTTCTTTTCCTTTGGAAACGTATGTGTGTTCAAATAGCTAAGTAAGTAGTGTAATATTATACCAGGTACCTATTTACTTGATGAAGTACAGGCAACCGTTTTATTTGATTCGGGTGCCAGTAGAAGTTTTGTGTCTACCACTTTCTGTTCCTTGTTGAATAAATTACCCGAGCGCGTAGTTGATGTGTTTGATGTTGAGGTCGCCGTAGGAAAGTCTGTATCCGTGTCTAGGGCTATTCAGGGTTGTACCATCGAGTTGTCTGGGTATAGATTTCCGATGCGACTGTACTTGATGCCGCTTGGCTATTTCGATGTGGTGCTTGGGATGGACTAGCTCGTGAGTGTTGATGCTCAGATCATTTGTGGGCAGAAACTTGTACGTCTAAGGGCCCCAGATGGGACCCAAATTATGGTCTACGGTGATCGGAACGGAGCAACTCCACCTATCATATCCATGCTTAAGGCGAGAAAATTGATGCAAAGGGGGTGCGGAGCGTATCTGGCGTATGCTATAAACGTAAAAACCGAGGATGCTACTGTCGGTGATGTTCCTATTGTTCGGGATTTCCTGGATGTTTTTCCTGATGATTTTTCAGATATGCCGCCGGATCGCGAAGTCGAGTTCTGAATAGACCTTGTTCCAGGTGCAAAACCTTTTGCTCGAGCCCCTTACCGTCTAGCACCAAATGAAATGAAAGAACTTATGACTCAATTGGAAGACTTGCTTGACAAGGGCTTCATTCGACCGAGCACCTCACCTTGGGGTGCCCCAGTCTTGTTCGTCAAAAAGAAAGACGGTAGCATGTGGATGTGCATTGACTACCGTGAATTGAATAAACTGACTGTGAAAAATCGATACCCTCTACCAAGGATCGACGACTTATTTGATCAGCTCCAAGGAGCTAGATGGATTTCAAAAATCGACCTTAGGTCCGGGTATCACCAGTTGAAAATTCTTGAGGAAGATATCCCTAAGACTTCCTTCCGCATTCGTTATGGGCATTGTGAATTTCTCGTGATGTCTTTCGGTTTGACTAATGCACCGACTGCGTTCATGGATCTTATGAACCGGATGTGTAGGCCTATGCTTGATCGTTCTGTTATTGTGTTCATCGATGACATTCTTGTGTATTCCAAAAGTGAGTCCGATCACACTGGTCATCGCACGGAAGTTTTGGAAGCTTTGCGAAAGAATAAATTGTACGCGAAATTTTCTAAGTGTTCTTTTTGGCTACGCGAGGTTCAATTCTTGGGTCATGTCATTAACTCGAGCGATATTCTGGTCGACCCTGCAAAGGTGGAAGCCGTGAACGAATGGGAACCTCCTAAGTCTGCGTCTGAAATTCGTAGTTTTCTGGGATTGGCGGGGTATTACCGCCGCTTCATTCCCGACTTCTCAAAAATCGCTTCATCGTTAACCAAGTTGACTAAGAAGAATGTTAAAGTTTGTGTGGGGTTCTAAGAAGGAGGAGGCTTTCCTTGAATTAAAGGACAAGTTGACGCATGCTCCGGTTTTAGCTTTACCCGATGGCACCGAGGATCTGGTTGTTTACTCTGACGCCTCTTATCAGGGGCTTGGATGTGTTCTGATGCAACGGAGTCGAGTCATAGCTTATACCTCACGGCAGTTAAAGCCTCATGAGGCGAATTATCCTACTCATGATTTGGAACTGGCGGCGGTTGTGTTCGCACTTAAGTTATGGAGACATTATTTGTATGGTGTTCCTTGTACTATCTATACGGATCATAAGAGCTTAAAGTATTTCTTCGGGAAAAAGGAGCTGAATATGCGTCAGCGTCGGTGGTTAGAATTGATTAAGGACTATGATCTGGAGATTATGTATCACCCCGACAAGGCAAACGTGGTAGCCGACGCGTTGAACCGGAAGAAGAGACCGAATCCTATTCGTGTGTCTTACCAGCTTATCCTCAGACCCGATATTTTAAAACAGATAGCCAATGTTCAGAACGAGGCTTTACAGGTGGAATGGATTATGTCAGAATGTATTTGGGGTCAGGAGAAACCGAATCCTATTCGTGTGTCTTACCAGCTTATCCTCAGACGCGATGAAGTATAAGGTGGCTCAGTACGTGAGTAAGTGTTTGACGTGTCTACAAGTTAAGGCTGAACACCAGAAGCCTTTCGGGAAGCTACAACCCCTAGAAATACCTGAGTGGAAGTGGGAGCATCTTACGATGGACTTTGTGACTAAGTTGCCTCGTACTCCTAAGGGTAGTTATGACACAATTTGAGTAATCGTGGATAGATTGACTAAGAACGCTCACTTCTTGCCAATTAGAGAAACTTTTAATTCTGAGCAGCTGGCCGATGTGTTCATTTGTGAGATCGTTTCTAGGCACGGAGTGCCCGTATCTATTGTTTCGGATAGGGATACGCGTTTTACCTCCCTATTTTGGAAGAAATTCCATGAGGAGATGGGTACCAAACTTCTTATTAGTACCGCTTATCACCTGCAGACGGATGGTCAATCCGAGAGGACCATTCAAACTCTGGAAGATATGTTGCGGGCTTGTGTTATCGATTTTGGTGGTAGTTGGGATCGTCACTTACCGTTAGTCGAGTTCTCGTATAATAACATTTATCACGCTACGATTGGAATGCCACCGTTTGAGATGTTGTATGGGTGTAGGTGTAGGACTCCGGTCTGTTGGGGCTCCATTGGTCAGAAACAGTTGGGTAGTTTGGAAGTGGTTGAGGCCACGACTGAAAAACTCGATAAGATAAAGGCTTTTATGAAGGCCGCTCAAGATCGTCAAAAGTCTTATGCAGACAAAAGGCGGAGACCTATTGAGTTCGAGGTTGGTGACCGTGTTATGTTGAAAGTTTCTCCTTGGAAGGGTATTATTCATTTTCGTAAAAGGGGGAAACTCAGTCCGAGATTCATTGGTCCGTTCCGTATTTTGTCACGTGTTGGTGAGGTAGCGTATAGACTTGATTTACCCGACGAACTCGCGAGGATTCATCCTACTTTCCACTTGTCTCATTTGAGGAAATGTTTAACAAATGAGGAGGCCCATGTGCCTCTTGATGATATCGAGCTTGATAGTAAGTTAAACTACGTTGAAGAGCCTGTCGCTATACTTGACCGTCAGGAAAGGCGTTTGAGGAATAAAGTAGTTAGGCAGGTTAAGGTGCAGTGGAAGCACCGTAAGGGTTCCGAGCCTACTTGGGAATCCGAATATGAGATGATGAAACTCTATCCGCAGTTGTTCCTGTAGCATCGGGATTCAGGGACGAATCCCATTGTAAGGGGGTAGACTTGTAACACCCGTTAATTTCCTTCTCGTTATCCTAGTTCGCTAAATCATTTAATTTTCCTCTCAAATTGCCATATTCTATGATTAGGAGGGGCTATTGTATAAAGTTGGATTTTATATACGAATGATTCTGGTTGAATCATTCAACCACACCACATGCCCTTGTCTTTCACCTGCTCCCCTTCCTTTTTTCCCTACCTAATCGACCAGTCAGCGAGAAGAACAACTCCATGATTCAACAACTCTTCCACTCATCTTGTCCCCCACCTGCTTCTCCTTTTTCCTCCTTTAATTGATTGGCCTGCTAGGAGCAGCTCATCCCATCATTTTTCTTTCCTTGCAGCCATAATTAGAGCATAAAGATTCAATCCAAGGTTAGTCTCATGCGCTCTCTAGTATTTTACACCATAAACCATCTTTATGCCTCGCGTATTGATCGTAAACTGCTTGTTTTAATCTCACCGGGTGGCTGTCTGTTTGAGTAGTTTCGGGCTGAGGTGATTGAGGTTTTCACTCCATAATCTTCCTAGGTATGTGTAGTATAACATACTTTAAGATTATGTCTGTTGATGTTCGTTTGATTGGTCAACTATTTGTAGATTGAAAACTAATATTCGGTTGACTAGTTTGTGAATTGTGATGTCTAGCGCGTTGTTTGAGAGAACTAACAACCAATTCGAATGTTAAAGTCTCGGTATGATTAATGGACTGTAAGAAATTGATTTTAAAGGTGATGGGACTGAATTGGTTGTCGGTTACTCAAACGGGTAGGTACAACGTGAATTCGCGTTTATTGAATAGTTGGTGCTTTGTACTTGCGAGTTACCGACCCATTTGACTCGTGTAGTGGTGTGCGGACTTATTGACTGTGAATTTATCATATTGGGTCCACACGGGGCTGAGTTAGATGTCAATGTCCTAAACGACTCTTAAACACGCGTGCTAGTGTTACCTAGTACTTCCTGGGGAAAATTGGGAATTCTTTATTCCCGGGAGTACCTAAGGGTCGTTTTGGTGAATGTGAGGCCTCGGGGGCTGTTGTGATATAGTTTGATGAGGTTGAGGGTTTAGGTAACTCGAACTATGTTAGAACATCTCGTAGGATAAACGAGTCATCTCGATGTCATTAGTATTGATTGAATGTAAACCGACAGGTGTTTGAATTTTGGGATTACCAAGGAATCATCTAGCTCGTGGTGAACTCGTGTCTTGTCTCAGGTGAGTTCATGATGCCCCTTTTAACTCTTTTTAAGTTTTTGGGCTAGCATGTACTCTTAAACGATTTTGCTTGAAGAACCGTTTAAATTATCTTGCATAGGCTTATTTATATAGAATAGGCTTTGAAATATTGAATGATGTATGGATGTGTATATATATATATATATATATTATTGAATGGCCAATAATTGGCGAATGATGTAGTCGTTATCGATTACGGATGTTACGTATGCCTACTTCGTGTTTGCACGCGTTGATGGAATGTTACGTGTTGGGGCTGTACGTTTTCTCGGCCCTGAATGTTATATATATATATATATATATATATATATATATTTATATATATATAGGAAAGCATGCATAGAGATGTTTACATATAAAAGAATGATTACCTATTATTACTGTCGATATAGTTTTTCTGCAGGGGCTACCGTAGCTTACGGTAGCCACCGTAGCATGTGGCTTCTGAGGAATGAAAATCTATTATCATTAAAGATGTTATTTATTTAAACTTGAACTCACTCAGCTTAAGCTGACTTTGTGTACATGTTAGTGTGAGTTTAAGGTTAAGAGGAGGATACTTACCGCTTGGACGTGCTCGAGACTACTCGGTCGGTTGAAGGCATACTTAGTCGGAAGTTTCAATAAAATTAAGCATTCTCTTTTAATGTTTTATTAAATACATTTCACATTGATTTTGGGAATTTGTTTTAATAATTTTCCGCTGAACCTATACTCTGAATTATTATTTTTAATGGAACGAGTTGTATAAGTTTAAGTATTTTCGTAAATATCGTGTATGAGTACCAACAGTGGGACCACCGGGAGTCGGGGTCTTACATAAGAAGCATAAGACCGTGCTTAGAAACCATGGGGCCGTGGTCACCTTTCAGAAAAGGCAAAAAAGAATTATCACATGTCACAAAAAAGAAAGGGGCTGTGCCTCAGGAAGGACGCCCTCGTGGTGAGTCGTCATGTATTATCTGACAACAGTTAATGCAACTGGACACGGGGGAGTGCCACTAGAAGTACGGGACCGTGCCTGCTCTCCCAGACTGCCTATAAATAGAGGAAGATGTTGCATTGATCGAGTGTGCTTGAAGAAAATCTCTAAACGGCTTTCTTTTATAAAACACCCACATTACACCTATATTGAAGATCTTGTGAGGAGTTTGATGGCTTGGAGGTTACCATTATCATCCATCTTTACCATCATCATTACCATCCATCATCTTCAAAGAAGGAGGATTCATCCACATTTGGTTAGATTGTTCTAGTATAATCATGTGTCATCATCCCTTTTATGTTTATAACAATGCTCATTATCAGCTAAACTCCATTCACCATCTAAAATCTATGAAGAAGCTTTGTTTTACTTCATGATTATGTGAAACATGTGGTTTAGTTTGGTATAGTACATGGTTATTTTGCAATTATCCTTTGATGAAGAAATGTTTTATCACTTTAACTTAATACATCAAGGTTGATGATTAACAATCATTCATGTTCACTCATGTTCTTGGAGACTAGAAACGGTAAAAAGAATACCTTGATAACTTACTCAAGATAAAACATGGATCCTTTTGTTGTACTTAGAAATGATGAGATATAAGTTATGATATAATTCTCTAGTTTTGATAACTCTAAAATAACATTGTTAACACGATTTCTTAGGTTATCATGCTAGTTATAGAAATCATATGTTAATGGAATGTGTAATTATAACCTTATTTAATCAACCAAGGGGAGGTTGTGTGAGTTAACTACAACCAATCGAAGTTGTTAGGATTGGTATTGGAGAAATCGAAGTCAGTCATAATTGTTCTACTATACCAAACTGCTTGTCTACTTAAATTGACATTCTCGTGGTACCATGACATTAGGAAATGGTGGACTTTAAAATGGGCATGCTACTTTCTTTTATGTCATAGAATATGTTCACTTAGAAATGAGGGACTATTCTATCATATATTATTAGGACAAGTTTATCTCATGTTTATATACTAATCATCAAGGAAGAATGGAGTGGATTCTTGATCTTAGATGGCAACCTTCATATAATTGAATTACTCATTTAAAATTTCTCATCTTGTCACCTACGTATCATATATATAAGTATTTTGTATTCTATAAAAATTTTGAAAATCAACCTCAAAATGATTAAACTCTCCGATTAAAGTAAAGCGAAGATTCATTATTAGAAACATTTGTGTTCACGGATCGATACTTGGTTCTTACCAACACTAATCAACATATACGATAGGTACACTTGCCTATTTTGTGTGTGTTTAGTTTTAGTAAAAATCACTTTTATAAATTTAAAACATGATCTTGTGCAAAAGATAAATCTCCTCTATCCTTATAATTTATCCACACGCACAACAAATATCAAGTTTTTGGCGCCGTTGCCCGGGACATGGTACATTTCTAAGAACGATCCGTGTTTTAATTTAATCATTGTTTATAATTGTACAAATTTTTTATCTCTTATTTTGTTTTATTTTTACTAACTATTAAACTTTTAAATAATTTTTTAAGGCTAGCCTAACCTTTACTTTAGCTTAATTAACTTATACCTTAGTTTAGTTTTAAAAATTAACTTTTAAATTAACTTTAACTAACTTTTTACTCTAGTTTAAATTTGATTTTACCCCATGTATGTCCCTTGTATTCGAGCCTGAGCTTGTTTCTCCAATTTCTGAACCGGAACGACTCTTTCTTCGACGAGCACGTAAACGGATTGCAGAAACCTCTGAAAGAATCAAAGACGAGTCAGTAGACGCTACCACAACAGGAGAAAATAAACCCGAATAAATGATGGCGACCCAAAACAATGAGCCGAACATGAGCCAGTATGCCAAGCCAACTCTCGAAGGCTATGGCAATGGAGTGGCTCCACCCGAAATCACCAAAAATTTTGAAATCAAATCAAGCACCATTCATATGGTGTAAAATTCAGTTTAGTTTCATGGTCTCTTCGACGAAGACCCTCTTTCTCACATATCTCGATTCTTACGAATATGCGGAACCATTAAAATCCAAAACTGTTCAGACGATCAGATAAAACTTAAACTCTTTCCTTTCTTCTAAGGGGTCAAGCCCTAGAATGGATAGAATCCCTTTCTTCTGGATCCATCACCAACTGGGACTAGATGGACCTGCCAAATACTATCCGCCTAATAAACCTGCCAAATACCGAGCCAACATTACCGGATTCCGGACCGATGATGATGAGTCGTTACATGCAGCATGGGAGAGATACTAAACTCTTCTGAGAATATGCCCGCATCATGGACCGAGCGTAAGGTTACAAGTACAAACTTTCTTTGATGCACAATCGAGTCAAAACAAGCAGGCCATAGACTAAATCGCCGGTGGAGACCTAGGATCCAAATCGCCTAACAAAGCATTTGAAATCATGGAGAAGGCAGCATCGAAGAGTTTCTCTTATAACCCACCGATATCTACACCAACACACAAAGGAATACACCACGTCGATTCCAACACTCTTGTTACCGCACAGCTTGAAGCCCTTTCTAAGAAATTCGAACAACTTCAAGCCGAACTTTTAAAAACCAAGATCACATGTGATACCTGTGGAGGAACACATAAGACAAGTGACTGCAAACAAGTTGTTATGGCCATGCAAGAAGTTGACTTCATCGCCTGTCAAAACAACGCTTCCGGCAACAACTACAATCCCGGTTGGAGAAACCACCCGAATTTCAGTTGGAAGGACGGAGGTAACACGCAAACCCTACCCTGTTTCGAAAAAAGGCCGATGAATCAATCTTTCCAGCCTAAACCTCAATTTCAAGATGAAAGTTCTAGTAGCCATCAGATTCGAAGCTACTCAAAAATCGGAGAAATGTTGATCCAAATCATGACCAAGACAAACGAAGCAGAAAAGAAGTCTGAATCAAGAGCCGTTGATATCAGTGGAGTGTTATTGATGCATGATCTTACCTGAAAAGTCAACAAGCATCATTACAAAATCTAGAAACTCAAATCGGACAGATTGCCCGACAATTGTCTAAAAGACCACCTGACACTCTTCCAAGCAACACGATCACAAATAAAAATGCGACAGCCAACGTTGTTACATTAAGAACTGGCACGACCACTGTTGCCTCACCAATGTCAAAACCAGTTATGGAGAAGGAAGCCCCTGACAAAGCACAGGAGACACTAGTTCCAACAGGCACCGTACAACCTAAGGAACCAGTTCAAACTTTTGTTCCACCTATTCCATACCCTGGACGACTGAAACAGGAGAGATTGGAAGCTCAGTATGGGAAGTTTTTAAAAGTCTTCAAACAACTCCACATAAACATCCCTTTCGTCGAACTCATTGCTCAAATACCGAAATATGCAAAGTTTCTCAAGGAAGTGTTAACCAACAAAAGGAAGCTGGTGGAGCTCTCGCATGTCACCATGAGTGAAGAATATCCATCTGTCCTCCAAAACAAGCTACCACCAAAGATGACCGATCCAGGGAGCTTTGCTATCCCTTGTCTCATAGGAAATTTGTCTTTTAGCAATGCCTTGGCTAACCTAGGAGCTAGTATTAACTTAATGCCTTTTGCGGTTTTTGCAAAACTAGGGATAGGAGAACCAAAGGCCTCCCGCATGAGAATTCAGTTAGCTGATCGATCCGTTAAATATCCTCAGGGCATTGTTGAAAACATGCTTGTCAAAATTGACAAATTTGTTTTCCTAGTAGATTTTGTAATTCTAGACATGGAGGAAGACAAAAGGCTATCATTAATGTTTGCACCGTCAAGCACACTCTCAAGGTCAACGACGAGGCTATCACTTTTGACATAGGAAAATCTATGCAACACCCACAACATCACGATGACACATTCTATTGTGTTGACATCATCGATTCTATCATGAGTTGCTATGTGCGGAAATTTTCCTTTAACACCCCCTTAGAAACACAAATCTTAACTGACACTATTACTAAACCCGTTGTAGAAAACGATAATATCAATACTATCAATAACTATCAGGAAACATCAGAAGTAGTATTTTAGATCATCAAACATAATGAAAAATCGAAACCATCAATAGAATAACCACCAGCCTTAGAATTAATAGAATTACTAAATCATCTCGAATACTCCTTTTTGGAAAAATACTCTCAACTCCCAGTAGTTATTTCATGTCACCTTTCTAAGAGAAAGACGAGCTTCTTAAGGTTCTTAAAAACCATAAGAAGGCTATTGCATGGAAGATCATGGATACTCACAAAATTCTCATAGAGGAAGAATATAAACCCGTGGTCCAACATCAAAGACGTCTCAATCACAACATGCAAGATGCGGTGAAGAAGGAAGTAATCAAACTCCTTGATGCCGGATTAATCTACCAAATCTTAGATTCACCTTGTTGGTACATGATGTCAGTAGTTCAGTATATAGTGTCTGTAATCGAGTTAGTATGTTTTGTATTTTGTATTAAGCGAAGTTAGCTCACAAGTTCGCTTATATAGGCGAACTTGTGGAACAAGCGAAGTTAGGAACAACTTCTCCTAAACATGTTTAGGCGAAGTTGTCGACTGTTAAATAGTCTAGGTTACGGCAGAAGTTCATACAATTAGAGTTAACGAGTTATTCAGTTTGTGTAATCAGTGATCAGAGAATCACGTGTTTCCAGTTGCAATACAACGTGTCTTTGTTTATTGTAACGTGTGTTTGATCGTGTTAACGTGTATCGTCTTCTACGCTCGTATCGTCTTACGTAGGGATTCCGCACCTACATAGAACGAGATATTCCGTGTAGATCCGGCTGGGAACCTACAATTGGTATCAGAGCTTTTGCTCGTGATTGTGTGGTTCGGGATTATCACGCGGGTGTAGAAATCGTTCCGTTCGACTATTCGCGGGACGAGTTTACCGAGTTTTTGTGTCCTACTCACCTCCCACCATCAAAAACAACCCATTACACCTTCGCATACCTCACAAAACGTCAAAATCAAACCTGCAAAATCATCGTGTTCATCAGGCGAAGTTGCCGCTACTGTTTGTAGGGTTTAGGCGAAGATATAAGGTTAAGCGAAGTTATCCACAACTTCGCCTACCTCACAAGTTCGCTTAACTTAAGCGAAGTTATCTACAACTTCTCCGATTCAGGCGAATCTAAAAAGAGAGCGAAGTTACGAATTCACGGGAAGATAAGACTTAAGCGAAGTTAACTTTAACTTCGCCTACAGTACTGTTAAGAATAAAATTTTTATTTTTCGGGGTTCTATTGTGTTTTCGTTTCGTGAAAGATGACTTCTATAAATATTACGGAACTGGTAAAGATGGAAGTGGAAGCGGGTTCAGCTACTAAGGCACCGAAGATGCTTAAGGGAGCCGATTTTGTGGCGTGGAAAGATCGGTTTGAGCAGTATGTTAAATATCAAGACGCTAAGATGTGGGTGTGCATTCAAGATGGATACATTCCACCAACTGCTTTGTATGAGGGTCGTGAACAGATTAAGAAATACAATAAGATGGAAGAGGAAGAAAAGAAGATGTATGAGGCTGAAAGCAAAGCTCATGCTGCGATAACAATGGCTCTTCCACAAGAGATTCTTCACACCTTCAGGAAATATAAAACTGCTAGAGAGCTATGGGAAGCACTTGAAAACCGATTTGAAGGCAATGTGGGGATTCGTGCATCCAAGATTAAACTACTCAAAACCCAATTCTCGGTGTTCAAGTATTTGAAGAATGAATCACTTGATGATATCGTCACGAGATATTATCACCTGATGACCGAACTCAGCAATTATTCCATTGCTTACAAAGAAGAGGAGATCGTGGAAAAACTCCTTGATGCTCTCCCACCGAAATGGGAGATGTACACTGTCTTGATAAGAGAAGATAAAGAGTTTGCCGACTATGACTTGGAAACAGCAGTCAACAAACTACGAACTTTTGAACTTAACATGGTTCGAAAAGAGACACCAACTGATCAGGTTCAGGATCCGGGAATGTATGGTGCGAAAGTTAAATCAAGTTCAAGTTCGAAGCCTGAATCATCTGCTTACTACTCTAAGGGAGACTCGGGCGCTAACTCAACACATGAAGGTCATGTAACTCTCAACATGGATGGTGATGTGTGTTTTGTAGCTGGTGGAACAAATGCTTCTAAACCTCAAGCAACCAAGGGTAGTTTCTCTTTAAGTGTTCTGAACAACAACTACTCTCAGATGCTCATGAGTGTTAAATCTGCTGAACAGCAGTTTGCTCTCTATGCATCTTTCATTGCTTCGTATGAAAATTACATTAAAGGCAAGATTGTTGATCCTGCAACTTTAGACAAAGACTATGATCAGATCGATGCTGATGATCTGGAAGAGATGGATCTGCAGTGGCAGATGGCGATGATTGTAAGAAGGGTTAAAAGGTTTATGAAGAAGACTGGTAGAAAGTTTGTTGGTGAAAGACCAGGCTTTGATAAGTCAAAGGTGCGGTGTTATAACTGTCAACAGAATGGACACTTTGCTAAAGAGTGCACAAATGAACGTGTAGAACGCAGTCAGAACAGGTCTACACAACAGAGTGGTGGAAGTAGTGAGAATAGGGCGATGATATCCAGACAGAACGGGGAATACAATTGGAATCTGCATGTTGAGGAAGTGTTCGAACAGGCCAATTTGGCGAACATCGAAACTGCAGGAAGTGAGAAAGTGACTGGAGAAAATCAAGCTTACATGGCAGAAGTGACAGATCAGCTCTCCGAGGTAAGTACTAGACTCCCTTGCACGAAATGTGAAAATCTGTCTGAACAATTAACAACAATAACTGATCAGTTTGTTAGTTTGGATGCTCAATTTAAAACATTAAAAGAAGATCATCATTACACTAAAACTAGAGAAAACAGTTACAAGGTAAAAATAAAAGCTAGTGAAAAAGATATCAGAAGTCTTAAAGCCAGTCTAGCTGAAAAAATACAAGTAATTGATCTTAGCTATGAAGTGTTAGAAGAGAAAACCAAACTAATAGCTGAAAGGGATAAATAGATAGCTGATCACCAGGTGAAAGTGGTGGAACTAAACAGAAAGCTTGAGCAATTTAGAAATTCCTCTGCTATACTTGATCACCTTGTAAGTGATCAACGTTCCCCAGTTAAAAGGGGAGGAATTGGATATAATGAAGTTCCACCACCTTATAATCATAACTATACTTATGATCCTAGTAATCAGAAATCTGTTGATGTTGAAATTGGCCAGACAGTTCCTGTTAAGGTTACGATTAAAGATCCAAAAGTTAGTAAAGGCGATACGAGTAAACCTGTTCCGAGTGTTAAGATTTATGTTCCTAGTTTTGTCTCATCAAATTCGGACAAGTCATCCGAGTCGAGTGAGACAAAACAAGAGGCAGTGTTACCAAAACGTGGAGAGGAACATAAACCAAATGAAAAGAATTCTCCACTAAACCCGTATGTCCCACCATATGTTAGACAAACGGGCAGTAATGCAGCCTCAACATCTAAAACAACTGTTGATACGAAAGTTGAACACAGGAGTTGTTTCAGATGCAATCAATTAGGACACCTGATTGCTGATTGCCCTCTGAAGCAGAGATTCAGAGGTATGAGGTCTTCGAAAACTGAGAATAGAACTAACAGTAAGTACTATAATGGTAAAAATGAAAACTCATCAAAGTTCAGACATTCGACTAATCCAGGTTTTCAAAGAAATCGATCTCAGTTTTTCCCTGTTAACAACCAAATCTTTAGTAATAAATCATTTAATTCACGATGGTTTGGATGGCCTCATAGTCAATCTACAAGAAGGTATCCTTTTAGGACTTACAGAAATTATTCTAATACTAACTTTGGACAGCCAAAGTACGGGATGTATCGACCCAAGACCAATAGGTCTTGGGTCCCCAGATTTTAATCCTCTGCTTTAATCGTGCAGGAACAGTTGAACAAGGCTGCAAACAATCTATGGGTTGTGGATAGCGGCTGTTCCCGGCACATGACGGGTAACAAGAATTTGTTACACGAATGGAAACCTGTTCAGGGAGGAAGAGTAAGTTTTGCTGGAGAGAGTGGTGGAAGAATTACTGGAATTGGGACGGTGACTAATGGTAAAATGACGTTAGAGAAAGTGAATTTCGTTGAAGAACTGAAGCATAATCTGCTGAGTGTATCGCAGATCTGTGACAAAGATTACACTGTGCACTTTACCAAGAATGAAGCGATCGTACTGTATCCTGGTTTCAAGATACCAGAGGATTGGATAGTAATGAAGGCTCCAAGGGAAAAGAATACGTATGTTATGGATATGAGGTCGACTGAGATGGCAACAGAAGAATCTTGTCTTCTGTCAAAAGCAATCAGAATCGGAAGTCAACAACAGGTGGATGTCAGTTTCTTGGAGGCAGATTAGTGTCATGGCAGTGCAAGAAGCAGACCTCAGTCGCCATTTCATCCTGTGAAGCAGAATACATGGCAGCATCGAACTGCTGCTCCCAGGTTCTTTGGATACAACAGCAATTGCGCGATTATGGTCTGAATTTCACTCATACTCCTATTTGCATAGATAACACTGCTGCTATCTCAGTAACTAACAATCCCGTAAAGCATAGCAAAACTAAACACATTGACATCCATCATCATTTTATACGGGATTGTGCTGAGAAGAAATTGATTGTGCTCGAAAAGGTTGATACGTTAGATAATTTCGCTGACTTGTTTACTAAAGCGTTTGACAAAACTCGTTTTCAAAACCTTATTGAGCTGAATGGGATGATCAATCCCAAGTAACCGTGTTTTTCGTCTTTGTTAAAAAAAAAAAAAAAATGTCACTATCGCTTAGAATTATGTCGATTGCTTCAGTTTGAAGGACATATCTTCGGATATGTTTGGTCCTTATTTCTACCTGTAGAGTATGAGGATAGCCATTAACCAGATGACTGAAAGTGACCGGGGCGGTTTATGATGTGTTTTTAATTCTTTCGCTGAAAATTAGTCGTTCATACTTAGTTAGAGGGACACATACTTGTATGTGGTCGGTCCAGCTGATCCATTAGATCTTCAGGATAGCCGTTTACCAGAAAACTTCGACTTGATCGGGGCGATAGAAGTTAAAAATTTTTATGGGAGATGAAATTATTTTTCAAGTCTTCTACTTCGTAAGAAGTTCCTTTACTATGTTTAACAGAAAATTGATCCAACCTTGGAAAGTGATAGATATACTGATTCTGTGTGCTTAACTAGTAAAGTTATTAGGCCTAAAAGACTTTAGAACAGTCATTGTATGTCATGGTAGCTTTTTATGGGGCGTAAAAGTAGAAGTGATACTAACTAAATCTCCTCGATTTTACGTGGAAACTCCTTAAGAGTTGTGCATGTTTCCATATATATCTTTCCGAATGATAGGCAGAAAATCGATTACCCAGTCATACACGAGCCCGTGAGTGTTCTGATTCCCGAGAATATGGTGTGTCAAGAAACTGCAGTGATCCAGATTCGGGACTTGCAGTAGTTTACTTAAAGCTGTGTAAATATTTATAAAAAAAAAATTATGTGTTACTGAGACATTCTAGAGCTTATAATGTTAATACTTCTCAATCATGATATAAGAAAGAGAACGGGAAGAAGAGTCTAAAGATCGAAGAGTACTTACTATTTAATCAGACACTACGGGTCGAGGCCAACTCGGGGTGACTTGGGGAAAGCCAAATACGCTTTGAGAATAGATAGGAGACATCACAATCTCTGAGGTGTTGCCCATTTAAGTTTTGAGCTTAATTGAACCTAACACGTATCACAGAAGCAATGCAAACCATTCTAAGTTATTTACCTGCTTACAACCTGTCTCTTTATGTCATAATACAGCTGAACATGGATCTGTGTGACAGTCACTTAATTAGTATGATTCCTGTTTGGATCTTTTCTGAAACGTGGTAGTCCCTGTCGAGACTGAAATTTGATCCCGTGTACTTTATTTTTAAAATTTTATTTTACTTATGTGGTTGTATGATTTTATACCTGGTTACTTGGTCTTGATCGTATCATTTAACTCTTTAAAGGATGTTTTAAAACTTAATTGCAAATTGTTCAAATTATAGGGGTTTGTTTTGTAAAGTTTAATATCGGCGAAGTTATCCATAACTTCGCCTGTATAACTTTGACCCTATATATAAAGAAATTTTTGGTCAGACTTGTTATTATTTTCTACAACCAGCGAACTTATCAAACTCAGTTAACCCTAAGCGAAGTTACTCATTGAATCATCTGTGTTAAATTTTTCTCGATTTCAACTCGTGTTAAAGGTGTGTAGGGTTGTTGTATCTTATAATCTATGTCATTGGCGTTAATCAAAGGTCGTTTCGACCCGATTCGCGACCCCGTTTATTCGAAACCTCACACCCGATTTTCAAACTTATTTTCACGTGGTCGTAATCAACTTGATCGTCTAGATCGTCTTAAAAACATGTTTTACGAGATCCGCAATCTCCAAATTGACCGAAATCACTTCGTATTGAACGTCTAACTGTTGCCGATTCATATTCAGGCGAACTTACAGTTTAGGCGAAGTTATCCTTAACTTCGCCTGAGGTTTAACTTCGCCTGATAATAAATTATGTAACAGTATATGAGGCGAAGTTGTGGATAGGCGAAGTTATCATTAACTTCGCCTAGCCCTTCTTAAATTTTATTAACTGTTATCAGGCGAAGTTGAAGTTAAGGTGAAGTTGTTCCTAACTTCGCCCCACCCCTAACTTCGCCTACACAGAATACATCATAACTTCGCTCATGGTAATAGGCGAACTTGTGATTTGCTTCGACGGTTCTCTAACTTAGACTGTTTGTTGCAGAAATGGCAGCTGTAGCTGGAGCAGGTGGTGCAGGTGGTGATGAAGGAGGAGATAACCATCGACAGTTTTTCTCGGGGCATAACATGTACATCACATTGGACCCGGATGCAAGCGGTGTTGATGATTTCCGCGAGATCATCACGTTTCTACTCCGCTCGCGTATCTTCCACGCAATTACTACAACAATGCCTATCTCTTTGCCAAACATGGAAGATTTCTGGCAGACAGTGGAATATGACTGTCGAGTCGAGCCCCCGGTTATGCGTGCAACGGTTAACAATCAGATAGTACAGTTCTCGTCTGAACAGATCAGGGTGGCTTTACAGTTTGGGGATGAAACGAGAGTCGATCCTACAGACTTCGTGGCTCCATTCAGAGATGGTGCGTTTCTGAGAATGGGATATTCTGGTCCCTTGGGGGATACTCAGAGACGCAAGGGGTTCTTGCTAGACCAATGGCGCTTTCTCATGCACGTGATGATCGTGTGTATGTCGGGGAGAAAGGCTGGTACAGATGGAATGGGTGCGACCATGCAGTCGGCAATGACTGCACTGACTTACAATAAGCGTTATAGCTTTAGTCAGATGGTATTCTACGAGATAGATCGTCAAAGACGAGCGGTGGCGCGTGAGAGATTTCTTATGTATCCAAGATTTCTACAAATGATCTTGAATCATGTTGCTCCCACGTTACCTCAGCGCCGCCCGATTAGATATGTGGAGAGTGTAAGCAAGCGAATATTCGCTCAGTGTAGAACATCAAGTGCAAGGAGCAAACCTGAGCTCCGTCCTCGACATACTCCTTTATTCGGGTACTTGATCAACCAAGAGTATGTTCCAGCTCGTGGGGACGAGTTTCGGGATCCTCAACCACAACAGGCTGGAGCACCTCAACCACCTGAGGTACAACAACCTATACCTGCTGCTCCTGTTGTGTCACCGGAGGAAAATGTAGACCTTGATGCAGCGTTTGGCAGTCAAGGATTTTTTGATATGGAGCGTGTTGATCCTGAGGAAAATGTGCAAGTCTCGGTTGCACTGGTTACTAGTGTGGATGTTGCTTGGGCAGCTACGACGGTGGCTGATTCTGATTCGTCAGATGATGATGTGGCTGAAGCGAGACGGATTTTAGTAACACAAGAAAGGATTCATGGGAAAAGGAAGAGAGACGATGATGACAGTGAGTCGGACTTTAAGGAAGATATACATCAGTTGGTCCGTAGATCGAGAAGGGAACGGACAGGTGTAGGTTCGGGAGCTGATGAGAGCTCAAGGGTGGTACGTTTCACTCCACCCGCACTGTCCGGTATGACTATAGTTCCTACATCATTACCATTTACAAGGCCAAGTGCCACGGACGTTCCAGTGGTGGCTACCTCATCCTCATTCGGCCTCCCACCCACTACATTCCAACTCTCGGCTCCGGAGATTGTATCTTTGCCACCTCCAACTCTTACTCCATCGGAGGTCGTCGCAATATTTATTGAGTCGACAGTTGTAGCTACTGCAGGGTTGTCAGTTACGATACCACCTGCGGTTACGTTTCCACCTACTTCTGAGGTCCCGGTTACATTGGAAATCCCTCCTCAGTACACTCAAGTTATATCACATCTGAGGTTTGATTTCGATGCAACCTTATCCGACTCGGAACGAATAGCAGCGCTTGAAAGGGTCGTGGCAGAACAATCAAGGGTAAATCTTATTCAGACCCATGCTATTCAGCGCCTCGTTACAGAGAATCAGATACAGTCGTCCCTGCTGATCGAACATGGAAAAATAATTGATGCTTTGAAACAGTTCTTGGCATCTCAGGGGAGACGAGCTGTAAGGGTGATGAGCTGAGGACTAAGAAGCGTAATGATCGAGACGATGATCCCAATGCATCGAAAGGTGCAGGTGGAGAGTTGCCAAGAACTGAACAAGCTCTTGGGACTTCCACATCTCAGGGGGAGTCAACGAGTGCAGCTGGCAGTTCAGGGGGTGATGAGGTGGTGGTTGTGGATGCTGAGGAGATGATGGATGATGAGGTTATAGGTGATGACGATGTGTTACCGGTTGAAGAGATAGAGAAGATTGGTGCTGAGATTGTTATTGATAGTGAGATTGAAGAGGGAGAGATTGTAGAGGAAAACGTTGAGCACGAGATTCCGGAAGTTGATAAGTCAGATATAGGTCAAGATATGGGAAGCGATGAGACAGAATGGGAGGAGCAGCCAAGATGGAAAGAAGGCTACGCTCAGTGGTTTATAAAGACTAAGAAACCGGCGGTCCCTACTATGTTCAAGAAAAGTTACAACATCAGGGGTTATGCTGAATCAAGAAAGGGGATTATATGCTGGTTATATGATGAGCAGTTGAGGCTCTTTGTGATTAAAAGGTATGATGTGGTTCAGTACTTCAAGAGACTGTTGAGATCGTTGAATACATTGCCTGAGTGTGAAGTGAAGGACTTAGCCAGATTGGGGTTGATAAACAGGAGTGATGATAACATGGCTAGGGTTATTGGAAAGATTGTTTGGAAGGAAAGTATAAAGGAGAAAAAGTTCGAGCTGTTGAAACCACAGAAAGGAAAACTTATTGAAGATAAAGATAGAGGGATGAGAGCAGATGGCAAGCCTTGGATGATCATGAAGTATAAGCCGATCCGGTGTTTAAAAGAAGTTCCGATGAAACAAATGCCCAAGGATGTGCTCAAGGATCTGAAGTGGTGGTATGTTGATTGTGAAACAGCTGAAGCAGTAATGGAGAATGAAGATGAACAAGAGCTGCTGAGAGTGTATGATCCAATGCACTTGGTGAATTGTCTCAAGCTGATCTGCATGTGCTGAACGAGAAGAAAATATTTTATATTCCTGCTTGGAAAGAAGAAGCGAAGAAATATCAAAGAGTTGTTTCGGTTTGTGTACGAGAAGGTGTTCATGCTTGAAGATGAAAGATACAAGATTGTTGAAGATTACAAGAAACGTGCTTGAAGAGAGAAATATGAAGCTACTGCCAAGGGGGAGTCTGTTGGTACATGATGTCAGTAGTTCAGTATATAGTGTCTGTAATCGAGTTAGTATGTTTTGTATTTTGTATTAAGCGAAGTTAGCTCACAAGTTCGCTTATATAGGCGAACTTGTGGAACAAGCGAAGTTAGGAACAACTTCGCCTAAACATGCTAGGCGAAGTTGTCGACTGTTAAATCGTCTAGGTTACGGCAGAAGTTCATACAATTAGAGTTAACGAGTTATTCAGTTTGTGTAATCGGTAATCAGAGAATCACGTGTTTCCAGTTGCAATACAACGTGTCTTTGTTTATTGTAACGTGTGTTTGATCGTGTTAACGTGTATCGTCTTCTACGCTCGTATCGTCTTACGTAGGGATTCCGCACCTACGTAGAACGAGATATTCCGTGTAGATCCGGCTGGAAACCTACACACCTTGGGTTAGTCCATTTCAAGTAGTACCCAAGAAGGGAGGAATGACAATAGTAATGAACAAAAATGACGAGCTAATTCCGATGAGGACTATCACAGGCTGGCGAGTTTGCATTGATTACCAGAAGTTTAATGACGCCACAAGAAAATATCATTTTCCACTTCCTTTTATCGATAAAATGCTTAAACCTTTATCTGGAAAAATAGTCTACTTTTTCTTGACGGATTCTCCGGATATTTTCATATTCCTATTGCTCCTGAAGATCAGGAGAAAACCACCTTTACATGTCCGTATGGCACTTTCGCCTACCGAAGAATGCCATTTGGACTATGTAATGCTCCGGCCACCTTCCAACGTTGCATGGCGGCCATCTTTCATGAAATGATCGAAAACTCTATGGAAGTCTTCATGGACGACTTCTCAGTCTTTGGAGACTGTTTCGATCATTGTCTGAGAAACCTAGACAAAATGTTGACTAGGTTTGAAGAAGTGAATTTAGTACTCAACTGGGAAAAAATGCCACTTTATGGTCAAAAGGGCATTGTTCTCGGTCACAAGATATCTCAAGCAGGACTAGAAGTTGATAGGGCAAAAAGCGAAACCATATACAAACTTCCGCCACCAACTTCAGTTAAAGTCATTAGAAGTTTTCTAGGTCACGCAGGATTCTATCGTCGCTTCATAAAAGACTTTTCCAAAATTGCTAGACCTATGACCAAACTTCTAGAGAAAGACAAACCATTCGTCTTCTCTGAAGAATGTGTTGAATCATTCAATATATTGAAAGACAAAATTGTCAACGCACCAATCATGACTACACCCGATTGGACCCTTCCATTCGAGATCATGTGCGATGCAAGTGACTTTGCAGTTGGAGCCGTACTCAGACAACACAAAGAAAAACATTTTCACCCAACTTACTATGCTAGTAAAACTCTTAATGATGCACAAGAAAATTACACAACCACATAAAAAGAGTTATTAGTAGTATTTTTGCCTTTGAAAAATTTAGATCCTACCTAGTTCTTTCCAAAACCATAGTTTACACCAACCATGCCGCCATACGATATCTCTTCAACAAACAAGACGCCAAACCTAGACTCATTCGATGGATTCTTCTACTCCAATAATTTGACATAGAGGTCAAGGACAAGAAAGGAGCATAAAATGTAGCCTCAGACCATCTATCATGCTTAGAATGCCCAGCTTCAGAAGAACATCCCGAGGAAATTATCAATGATAATTTTCCACATGAAGTTCTCATACATATTCAAGCAGTCATGCAGGAGGAAGATGAAAGTCTTTGGTTTGCCGATTTCGCGAACTACTTAGCATGTAGAATCCTAAGGAAGGGACTGACTCATCAATAGCGGAAGAAATTCTTCTCCGACCTAAAGTTCTATTTCTGGGAAGATCCATACTTGTTTAGAATAGGTGCCGATCAGGTTGTTCGTAGGTGTGTATCAGGAAAGGAAGCTTTAGATATTCTCAAACACTGCCATGAAGGACCTACAGGTGGACACCACAATACCGCCATCACGGTCAGGAAAGTGTTTGATGCAAGATTTTTCTGACCCACCATATATAAGGACACACATGCTTTGATTCAAGCATGCGATGCTTGTCAAAGAGTTCGGAACATCTCAGACAAAAATGAGATGGCTCAAAAGGGCATTCAAATATGTGATGTTTTTGATGTATGGGGAATAAATTTCATGGGCCCATTTCCTAACTCATTTGGAAATATGTACATCCTGGTAGCCGTCGACGACGTGTCTAAATGGGTAGAAGCACATGCTCTTCCCACAAATGACGATCGAACAGTTGCACGATTTATGAAGAAGTTGTTTTCATGATTCGGTACTCCAAAAGCCCTAATCAGCGACAGAGGTACCCACAGCTGCAACTCGCTAATGGAAAAAGTCTTAGCACGATTTAGGGTTCACCACCGATTAGCAACACCATATCACCCTCAGAATAGTGGACAAGTAGAAGTCTCGAATCAGGGAATTAAAAGGATCTTAGAAAAAACTATAGGAATGAATAGCGAAAATTGGGCAGAAAAGTTAGATGACGCTTTGTGGGCCATTAGGACAGCCTACAAAACCCCCCATAGGAACAACACCTTTCAAACTTGTTTATGCGAAGGCATTTCATATACCCGTAGAGCTGAAGCACAAAGCTTACTGGGCTCTTAGAGCAGTAAATTTTGATCTAACATCCGCCGGTAAAAACCGGGAAGATCAGATTCACGAGCTTTAAGAACTAAGAGCACTGGCCTATGAAAATTCCTGGTCTTACAAAGAGAAGACTAAACGTTTACACGACGCCCATTTAAAAGGAAACAAGAAATTTCAAGATGACGACCGTGTACTGTTATATAACACACATTGACATATTTTCCCAGGAAAATTAAAATCTCGTTGGACGGGTCCATACATAGTTGAATCAGTTTTTGACTATGGGACAGTCGAGATTTCAAATTCTGACGTACACAAGTTCAAAGTTAATGGACATAGACTAAAACCATACATCGATGGGCCATTCAAAGATGTTTCGGAGGTAGTAAACCTCCGCAAAAACCAATGAACATACAAGAGTAAAGGGTCTGGCCAAGACCTTAGAAACTAGGCCTTGTAAATATGTTTTGTTTAAAAAAAATCAGTTTCTCAAAAAAAACGGGGGCGTGCTCCTAGAAGCACGGTCCTGTGCCACAAAGTGCGGGCCAGAATCTTCGCTGCAAAAATCTCAGTCAGACTGGTTCGTAACAGAATCGGCAGGCCAAAAACACGGGGCCATGCTTCACCAAGCACGGGGCCGTGCCTGACAGTTGGTTGGCTATAAAATGCATCTCTTGCCAATGCATCTCTTGCACCCAACCAAACACAAACACTCTACTCTGAGAGCACAAAATGCCTACTAAGATAAACGAAGCAATTCCCGTCCTTCGTCAATCGAGGAACGAAATCCGACACGTTTCAAAAACCGAGCTTCTCATGAAATTTTAAGAGCTCGTTAAGGAACTCACCGTAATGAATATCCTTGCAGAGATGCATCTCATTCAACTCACCGAATCGGTTGAGAGCATGAAAATGGAGCTTCGAAATATCAACGAACAACTCTAGTTTCAAGTACTTCGTTTCACGTACTTTCCTCCACCCGGGCCATTCGATGGAGGAGAGCCTTTCGGGGGAATCTAGAGACATTAATATTTATGTTTTTGTGTGTAAACCAGTGCAATAGACACAATGTTTTAGGACCATTGGGCTTAACCCGATCAAATCTATGTTTTAGGAAAACCGGGCATATCCCGAAATTGTGTTTAGGACCTTTAAATTAATGAAAAAGTAATCTTAGGACGTTCAAAATGTTCAGTTAACATCTTAAACATCATTCCAAGAATTCCTAGTCTCACGTTTTGCTGAAAAATCAAAAGAAGCAATCCAGTGAAAAACGCATGGGGCTGTGCTTCTTGAAGCACGAGGCCGTGGTCACCCTAGAATCTTCAGCATGATACGCGCTGACTCCGTACAATTCTCTGAATCAGAAACATTTATTCCCCCAATAGCACGGGGTCGTGCTTCACAAAGCACGAGGCCGTGCTCGACGTTCCAGTCTCTATATAATGCATGCAAAACTCACTATTCCATTCATACCCAACAAAAATTTACTAAAATGGAAAACAAAAGGGCAGAATGGAAGCCAGTGAGAAAAAAGCAAGAATGGTGATTTTTCCTCACAACTGGAGGAAGAAATCATTAGGCTCCAATGCATTATAAGAGACCAAGTCGAGAGTAACATCCAAACTGAAGCTCGCTTAATCGAGCTGACCAACAAGGTTGAGCTACTTAGGTTCGACAATTTCCACGTTGTTGATAGCCACAACAAAGATGTGGATTTCAAACTCAACTACCTTAACCGAGAGATCACGAAGCTCGACAAAAAGCTTTCCAAGCTCTTGGAAGACAAAAGAGCCTCACCACACATTCAAGACTTGTTCGGGAATAGTGGTCGTAAGTTGTTCGGACTTTGTCTTGTCTTTTTAGGATTTATTCTCGTTTAGGCTAGTTTCGTATTTTCGGTTCATGTTATTTTCACTTTCCGTGTAATGTTAAGAAGTTAATGAATTCCAAGGACTTTGCGTTTTGTTTTCAACAACAATCTCTGAAGTAAATCAATTAAAATCATACCAGAACGATATAACAACAAACAAAGAAAATCCTGAATGCTACATGCAGCACGGTACCATGCTTCTAAAAGCACGGGGCCGTGCCCCACTCTTCAGTACAGTTACGTATTTTCTTTAATAAAATAACATTTTTCACTCACTTAACCCTAAAAACCACTTCGTCCAAAGCCGAAAACCGACGCCTTTTTACCAATTTCTTAAATCTTGGCATCAAATCTTCAATTTCCAACCAAAGGTATGCTAATTTAGCAATTCTATTGTTCAAATTCATCATTCTAGGTCTAAATTAAACCCCAAATCTCACCAATTTATGAAATCGGGTCTAAAACAGGAAAATAGATGGGTCAATCATTTAATTCTAGGATATTGATTTGTTAGATAGATTTGTACTTGAGTTTTGTTGGAAGAAATCATTTGGGTTTGGATATTAGATGATTCAGATAATAAAACCACCCCGAGTGATATATAGAACCGACTGGAATCGCAAGTTCGAGTCTTGATAAGTGTAGATTTAGGATTAAAAACACGGACTGTGCTTTGCAAACCACGACCCGTGGTCGATTACAGGTCAACAAAAGTCAAAATCAGAAAACTGGTCAAATTGCAAAAGCACCCACAGCATGGGGCTGTGCTTCTAAAATCACGGTACCGTGCTTCTACAAAACATGGGGTCGTGCTTCTAGAAGCACGACACTGTGGTTCTGTCTTATGTTTCAGATTTTCAGAAACTTTTATTGAAATTAAACTGATCTGAGTATAACTTGTAGATAGCTGAGTACGGAGAGGACGAACACGCTTTCTTGATCTTCCATGAGGATACCGAAAGAGATGAACGGGCCCAACAACAAATGAGCTACCTTAACATTCGCGAACCATAACCAAATTTCTATGCTTGCAAAGAAACGTTAAAGCAACTAAGCCAATGGGGAAGATACAATAGATTCGTGAAAGGACCATAGACACGTGTTTTGAATCAAAAGGGTAAAGCAGTAACCGAACTACCCAAGGAGTTTTTAGCCTCATTCTCTTTCAAGAAGGTAAATTTGTACACGTGGGACGAAGATGCCGCTGAGTTTAGATGTGGGGGAGAGTGGTAAACGACATCGATCACCCAGCTCGGGATTGATTTGGGTATTTACACGAGTGATGAGACCGACAGACCCATCTGGTACGAGTCCATAACCACATTTGCAGATGAAGATGCTGAGGAGGGAGCAGCGGCAGGTGCTACCAGATTATAGGCATGGCAACAACTGAGTTACGTGGATGAGACCTAATGTGCAAGCAACAGCAAAAGCACCGCCTTACGCGACCCACTGATGAGATACATTCACCGACTACTAAGCCAATCACCGCACGTGGCCAGAGTGAAGGGGTCGTGAACTTGAGGGATTTATGGGCCCTTTATTGCATCAAGAATGACATGCCTTGCAACATCACTTATTTATTCTGTCATCTGTTCAGAACCAACGCAAATGCAAAAAGCCCAAATACCCCGATCTTTGGTGGTCCATGGATCTACAAGCTACAAAGCTTACCGTGCAGACACAGAAGGAACCCGAAGCCTAAGACCGATTGCCCTTGACCTCACTTTTTGTAACAACATGCAAATGGTCCAACAAATCAGCAAAAACCCGGACATTTGGAGGTTTCAGGCTGCCTTGAACCAGATTTGGGATCCTGAAGACCCGGCTGATATGATGATCCAGGACGTACCAGAGAGGAGAGGAGGATCACCGCCCCGACAGACCCGTCACCGCACTTACTATCAGCAGGGCGGCCCATCATCATCAGGGGCCAACCCCAGCTCGTCATACCACAACCAGTACTCTTTAAAGGGCCCATACGTGCTCATTGACCAGTTCCAGACTAACACCACCGCCTCTTTTGACAGGTTAACATGACAAATTACTGCCTCCGACACACAGCGAGTAGCAGAATACGCAGAGACGAGGCGAGAGATTGACCGTTTGGGTGAGCACATGGGCAGGCAGTGGGGACCGTTCGACCCGGACATGGGTAACTGACAAGCAGCGGCACTGGTAGGTCAGGTATGGGAATGGGTCTGGGTGGTAGTTTTTTCATAACATTTTTATCATGTTTATTTATACAAATTACATTGTGTCGTTTGATTGTTTGTTTGTTTGGATACTTATTATGGCCATGGGTGCCAAGACACTTTATTAGGTACTTAATTAGCCCGTGTGGACAGGGTGTGGATGATTCCATACCCAATTTTCAGTAGTATTATGCTTGGTTGTTTGCAGTTTTTTATTATTCAGGTACAGAACAGGAAATTGGACGAAAAACAGGGGACGCTCTGTCGAAATTTTGTTAACCCGTAGGGAAGTTCCTTTCCATTTTACCCACCATACTTCATTTGAATCTTAATCTTTTTATGAATCTTTTCAATATTTTTTCTCTAAATAACAAAACTTTTGTAGCAAATAAAGACTATTTTTATAACAAAACCAAAACAAAATTCAAGAAATTTTTTTGCAAATAACCAACTAGAAAATCTATTATAATCAAAAAAGTGAAAAAAAAAGTAAAAATAAGTTTTGTAATATTGAGAATAAATTTATGCAAAATATGGCGTTTATACCCAATCACTCCGTTACTGTGAGATAAACCTCATGACATATATATATTTTTTCGGAAGCTTTGAGTGATCATATGTTTCGTGTGATTTAGAACTTGTCTCAATTATTCATTTCAAGACCGCACGAAGCATTGTATAAGGAAGAAGGTAATATTGTCATAACCCCCTCAAACCATTACCCAAATTACAAAACCCAAAAACTTTAACCAAAACCTTACCACTTTATCCATCTCACCGGTAAAATACAACACTGGTCTTTTACCGGCAGACCCTAAAGAACTTGAAATGCATTCTTTCGATTTCAATTCCTTTGTTGCATACATTTCGCAAAACCTAGGTTGCCTCCAGAACTTAGGGAGATAATCTTTCTCTGTAGCAATGAGGTGAGGAAAGAGTGGCGCCAAAACGAACAAAGGCCACCATTATGTGGAGTTTCCAAAAGCACAATGAAAAAAAGAGCAAAAAGATACGAACAATGCTTAGGATGCGGAAACTGGTCCCACGAAGGAAGATGTAGAAAAAGTCAAACTCAGTCTCAACATAAATATCCAAACTAATGAGGGTGGGGGCTATTAGGCTCAAAGCCGAATGATCCATTAGAGTTGGGAGTTATGTTCAGAACATGATTGAGGACGAACTAATCCACATCCTCGACAAAATCGGTCTTGACGATCTGAGCTTAAAAGAGTCATTAGGTTTATATAAAAAAATCACACAATCGGGAGAAAGGAAGCTAAACTATCAAAGACATCTTAAGATTCCCGATAATCAGCAGAAGCTGTATTTACCATCCCCATCTTCATCACCCTAAACCCTTAAACCACCACTAAATACCAAATCCTTACTCAAACAAACCAACCCATATTACCTTCCGATTTATGCAACCCTTCAAAAAGGTTGATTTTTGAACTTGTTACAAGCATATTTATCGCATGTTACATCTTGGCTAAGAGTGTTCACATACATAGATCACAGGTATGATCAGATATAAAAACGAGTGTGAATGGACATTCTGAGAACGTGCCTCCCTAACCACGCTCCCATGCTTCTGAACACAAGAAAAGACAAAAATCTAAAAGAAAAAGACAAATATTGGATTAAGAATCATGTGACCGTGCTTAGAAACCATTATGTGGAGTTTCCAAAACGAGTTTCCAAAACGAACAAAGGCCACCATTATGTGGAGTTTCCAAAAGCACAATGAAAAAAAGAGCAAAAAGATACGAACAATGCTTAGGATGCGGAAACTGGTCCCACGAAGGAAGATGTAGAAAAAGTCAAACTCAGTCTCAACATAAATATCCAAACTAATGAGGGTGGGGGCTATTAGGCTCAAAGCCGAATGATCCATTAGAGTTGGGAGTTATGTTCAGAACATGATTGAGGACGAACTAATCCACATCCTCGACAAAATCGGTCTTGACGATCTGAGCTTAAAAGAGTCATTAGGTTTATATAAAAAAATCACACAATCGGGAGAAAGGAAGCTAAACTATCAAAGACATCTTAAGATTCCCGATAATCAGCAGAAGCTGTATTTACCATCCCCATCTTCATCACCCTAAACCCTTAAACCACCACTAAATACCAAATCCTTACTCAAACAAACCAACCCATATTACCTTCCGATTTATGCAACCCTTCAAAAAGGTTGATTTTTGAACTTGTTACAAGCATATTTATCGCATGTTACATCTTGGCTAAGAGTGTTCACATACATAGATCACAGGTATGATCAGATATAAAAACGAGTGTGAATGGACATTCTGAGAACGTGCCTCCCTAACCACGCTCCCATGCTTCTGAACACAAGAAAAGACAAAAATCTAAAAGAAAAAGACAAATATTGGATTAAGAATCATGTGACCGTGCTTAGAAACCATGGGGCCGTGGTCACCTTTCAGAAAATATAAAAAAAGAATTATCACATGTCACAAAAAAGCACGAGGCCATACCTCAGGAATCACGCCCCCTGTGGTGAGTCATCATGTACGATCTAACAACATTTAATGTAACCGGAGACCTGGAAACGGGGGCGTGCCTCTAGAGCATGGGACCGTGCCTGCAATCCCAGACTGCCTATAATTAGAGGAAGATGTTGCATTGATCAAGTGTGCTTGAAGAAAATAACGGTTTTCTCTTATAAAAGCACCCACATTACACCTAAATTGAAGATCTTGTGAGGAGTTTGAAGGCTTGGAGGTTACCATTATCATCATCATTACCATCCATCATTATCATTTAGAAGGAGGATTCATCCACATTTGGTTAGATTGTTCTAGTTTGATCATGTGTTTGTTATCAACATCCCTTTTTATGTTTATAACAATGCTCATTATGAGCTAAACTCCATTCACCATCTAAAATCTATGAAGAAGCTTTGTTTTACTCGATAATTATGTGAAACATGTGGTTTAGTTTGGTATAGTACATGCTTATTTTGCAATTATCCTTTGATGAAGAAATGTTTTATCACTTTAAATTAATACATCAAGGTTGATGATTAACAATCATTCATGTTCACTCATGTTCTTGGAGACTAGAAACGGTAAAAAGAATACCTTGATAACTTACTCAAGATAAAACATGGATCCTTATGTTGTACTTAGAAATGATGAGATATAAGTTATGATCTAATTCTCAAGTTTTGATAACTCTAAAATAACCTTGTTAACACGATTGTTTAGGTTATCATGCTAGTTAAGAAAATCATATGTTAATGGAATGTGTAATTATAACCCAATTAAATCAACCAAGAGGAGGTTGTGTGAGTTAACTACAACCACTCGAAGTTGTTAGGATTGGTATTTGAGAAATCGAAGTCAATCCTAAACGTTCTACTATACCAAACTACTTGTCTACTTAAATTGACATTCTCGTGGTACCATGACATTAGAAAATTGTGGACTTTAAAATGCGCATGCTACTTTATTTTATGTCATAGAATATGTTCACTTAGAAATGATGGACTATTCTATCATATATTATTAGGACAAGTTTATCACATGTTTATATACTAATCATCAAGGAAGAATGGAGTAGATTCTTGATCTTAGATGGTAACCTTCATACAATTGAATTACTCATTTAGAATTTCTCATCTTGTCACCTACATATTTGTCACACCCCAAACCACTGCCTACGCGTATAACAAATATGTTGGTACCATAATTGTAAATAAATCAGAGTTAGCCGAAATATATTCACGTGGATTTAAAATATTGTATTCACATAACAAAACACGGGATTATAAAATACCCGATTAGTGTTTATAAAAGATAACTTGTTTACACAAAACCACCATTTATATTTAATATTAACAAAATGATCAAAGCCATCGGATAACAAAGCAGTTCGAGCATTCCAAGCTTCTAATCTTGATGACCTACAAAATGTTAAGAAAATACGTCAGCAACACATGCTGGTGAATAAGCTGACGCATAAACTATTTTTCTTTACTTGATTACCCCTCGAGACATAACTTAGGTCCGGCACATCGTGGCTTAGGAATAGTCAAGTTATAAAACAAAACACAATTATAAACTTAAGTCACACACAAGACACCCTAGCAAACACCGCAACGTTCGACATTACATAGGTACCATACGTATACACATGACCACCCTCACTGGGACGTAACTTAGGTCCGCCCTTCGTGGCGGAGGCGTATGACCAGGTGTGGCGCGGTGTGCCCACCGACGTTTTACCACATATGTAAGGATCCAAACAAACGTACACGACAGCATGAGGGCTAGCGATTACTTTTGTTTATAATGTTTTATAGATACGTAATCTCATGTAATCATTTATTTGTTTGACTCGATTAACAAAAGTTTATAAAGTTGGGCGTATTCACCTTTTCTTGAAAAAGATCAGCTTCAATACACTGATCGGTCTTTCCTTTCTTTGCTATCTCACACTTATAGGACGAGTATTACCTTTTATTAGTACCAGATCTTTAATCTGGCTTAAGACCTGTAGTCTCGTTTTTATAATCTTTAACTCGATTATATTTTCGTTTATGAACCTTTAGTTCAAATACTTTTCTTTATTTAAACATTTAGTTTAAAATATACTTTCTTTTCTTTTACAAGTTAAACCTTTAGTTTTACTTGTTTAACTTTTCTCTAAACACTACGTTTCTTCTTCTTGAAGAAACGTATACTTTTCTTTTCTTATTATATAAGAATAACAATAATAAAGTTAAATAAAATTTATAACAAAGACTATCATATATATATATATTTTTCTTTCTTTTTTATTTCTTTGTTATATTTTCTTTTATTTATTCGAGGTATCGAGTATATCCTCGACATAGGGTTTTAAGCCTTTTAATATTTTATTATTATTTTATTTGGGCATTATGCCTACCTTTGCTTGGCTTGTAACAACCCTAGACCCTTCGGCAGTACATCGACGCCTTCTTATTTTTCTCAAGCTTCTTGATCAACACCTTTCTTAGAACGTGAATCGAGACACACCTATCTTGACAACACGTTGGAACGTTTATCGAGGCGGGTCGTCGGGTCGTCTTGGAATGGCTTGGACTTCAATATAACGTCGTCGTTACATCGGGGTATTTTTGGTTTAATGGCATGGAAAACGAGGTATGTCGTGGCACGTTTTACGAGGTAGCTTCTAGAGAGAAAGAGAGGGATTCTAGTGAGAGAGAGAAGAGATATCAAATTTTGGTGTGATGGAATGAGGGGCTGAAACCTGCTATTTATAGACTTTTCCCGGGACCCATCGCAATACGCGATGGTCCCTTGATCACTCTGTCGCGTATCACGGCGTAGGTCAGATGGTCACACATAGGGCTGCCACGTGGCGGACGTGGTACCACGTGGTGACACATGGCGAGACATAGTGCCACCAGTTGCCACGTGGCGACATGTGTCACGCCTGTCAGACCACGTCATCGCGATACGCGATGACGTTGGTGCTTTGGTTGTCGCGTATCGCCCATCGCCCGTATTCTTGGGTTTGCAAACAGACCCTTCCCGATACGCGATGGGATTGTCCTCTGATCCATCACGTATCACGACGGGACTGGAAATCAGAATTTTACATTTTGGTCCTTGAACTTTTGGAACTTGGTATTTTTAACCCGATAATTTCATGATATTACATCCTCCCCACCTTGAAATAAATCTCGTCCGCGAGATTCGTTTCTTTAGAACAAGTGGGGGTATTTTTTCTTCATCTTAGATTCGAGTTCCTAAGTGTATTTGGGGCCTCTTCGTGAGTCTCACTTTACTTTCACAATTTTCACGGTTCTTCTCTTTAATTTCTTTGCTTTTGAATCTTCGATTTGGATTGGTCGTTCTACGAATTTTAAATTTTCATTTATTTCGACGTCTTTTAAAGGCATAGACAAAGATTCATCGGCTAGACATTTTCGCAGATTAGAGACGTGGAATACATCATGTATCCCGTTCATTTCCTCGGATAGTTGCAAACGGTATGCAACGATACCAAATCGTTCGAGTACCTCGAAGGGTCCAACGAATCGAGGACTTAATTTTCCTTTCTTTCCGAAGCGAACAACGCCTTTCCATGGCGAAACTTTTAATAGAACTTTATCACCTATATTGAATTCTAACGAATTACGACGGACATCGGCATAACTCTTTTGGCGGTCTCGCGCCATCTTAAGTCGTTCGCGTATTTGCAAAACCTTATCGGTGGTTTCTTGGACTATCTCGAGTCCAGATAATTGATTATCTCCGGTTTCAGATTAGCATACCGGCGTTCTACATTTACAACCATACAACGCTTCGAACAGTGCGGCTTGAATACTTGTGTGATAACTATTGTTGTACGAAAATTCCATTAGGGGAAGATGGTCGTCGGAACTTCCACCTAAGTCTATCACACAAGCTCGGAGCATATCTTCAAGCGTTTGAATTGTCCTTTCTCTTTGCCTATCGGCTTGAGTATGATAGGCAGTGCTAAGGTTTCACTTGGTTCCGAACGCTTGTTGGAAACTCTTCCAGAAATGAGACGTAAAGCGACTATCTCGATCAGAGATGATTGACAAAGGCACTCCATGCAAAGCAACAATGTTGTTCACATATATTCCCGCCAATTTATCCATTGAGTACGATTCGTTGATGGGTATGAAGTGAATGAATTTTTTTAATCTATCGACTATGACTCAAATAGCATTATGCTGATGAGTGGTTATCGGGAGTTTCGTGATGAAGTCCATGGTTATCAATCCCATTTCCAACTGGGAGTTCGGGTTGCTGAAGCAATCCCGAGGGCTTTTGATGTTTGGCTTTGACTTTTAAACACGTTAGACATTTTGCCACATGCAAAGCGATGTCCCTTTTCATTGAGTTCCACCAGTAGTTCGGTTTAAGATTTTGGTACATCTTGTCAGTACCGGGGTGCGTCATATACTTGAACTTGTGTGCTTCGCTCAAGATCTTTTCACGCAAGTCTCTAATGATTGGTACCCAAATTCTGTTTCCGAGTCTAAGTATACCATCGTCACCTTTGACTAGTGAGTCAATGGTGCCGTTACGTTTTTCATCAGAGATTTTATTTTCATTGCTTGCTTGGACTTGAGCGGATTTGATTTGCTCGACCAGATCTACTTGGAATTATAATCGTAGTGCTCGAACTCTTTTGGGCTTTTCATGTTCCTTACGACTCAAGGTACCAGCCACAACGTTAGCTTTACCTTCGTGATAGATGATTTCACAATCGTAGTCATTTAGAGTTTCCATCGAGCGCTTTTGACGCATGTTGAGTTTTTTTTCTCAAAGATGTGTTTTAGACTTTTGTGATTGGTAAACACGACAAACTTGACTCCATAGAGATAGTGCCTCCATATGTTCAACGAAAAGATTATGGCGCCTAACTTTAGATCGTGAGTTGTGTAGTTTTTTTCATGTACCTTGAGTTGACGAGAGGCGTAAGCGATCAATTTCTTGCGTTGCATTAGTACACATCCTAATTCGGAATGGGACGCGTCACTAAAGACTACCAAATCCTCGGTACCTTCTGGCAAGTCCAGTATAGGTGCTTGGGTGAGTTTTTTTTGAGTATATCGAACGCCTCTTGTTGTTTGGTTCCCCATTCATACTTGATGTTTTTACGAGTCAAAGAAGTTAGGGGAACATCTATTCGGGAGAAATTTTCTATGAACCTACGATAATAGCCGGCCAAACCTAAGAAACTTCGGATCTCAGTTAGCGACTTTGGAATTTTCCACTTAGAGTTAGAGATATCTTCAATCTTTGCAGGGTCCACTTGAATTCCATTTACGTTTATGATGTGACCAAGAAATTGCACTTCGTGAAGCCAGAATTCACATTTCGAGAACTTGGGGTACAATCTCTCGGTTCTAAGTAATTCAAATAAGGTTCGGAGATGTGAGATATGATCTTCCTTTGACTTAGAATAAATAAGTGTGTCGTCGATGAATACGATAACAAATTTATCCAAGTAAGATTTACAGATTCGATTCATCATGTCCATGAACGCAGCTGTGGCATTAGTGAGACCAAACGACATGACTGTGAACTCATAATGTCCATACCTTGTTCGGAAAGCGGTTTTCGGGATGTCTTCGGATTGAACTTCGAATTGATGATAGCCAGAACGCAGATCTATTTTTGAGAAATAACTTGCACAATGGAGTTGGTCGAAAAGATCGTCGATTCGAGGTAAGGGATATCGATTCTTGATGGTTACTTTTTTTAAGGCTCGGTAGTCGATACACATTCGCATGGATCCATCTTTCTTTTTGACGAAGAGAATTGGCGCTTCCCACGACGATGAACTTGGGCGGATGAATCCTTTCTAGAGTAGCTCGTCAAGTTGTTTCTTTAACTCCTTCATCTCTGTCAGTGCTAAACGATATGGGGCTTTGGCGATTGCAGCGTTTCCAGGCATGAGATCAATCCTAAATTCGACTTCTCTATCGGGAGGCATACCAGGAAGTTCGTCGGGAAAAACATCGGGAAATTCGGAGACAATAGGTACGTCTTTTATCTCCTTTGGTTTGGATTCTTCGGTGACGTAGGCCATGAATGCTAAGCATCCTTGATTTAAACATTTGTTAGCCCTTATCATGGAGATTATGCTAACTTGGCCAGCGCCTTTGTCTCCTTTAATTCGAATGGTTCGTTTACAGGGGCTCGAAGTTCGACAATTTGGCTATTGCAAATGATACGGGAATTGTTGTTTGATAACCAATCCATACCAAGCACAATGTCAAAACCAGCAAGAGTCATAGGTAATGATTGAATATGTAGAACGTATCCAGCTAATAAGATTTTTCCGTTTTCAAGGGCTTCGGATATTTTAACAATTTCGCCACTAGCGGTCTCGACGTTTAGAGTTTTATTTAATTTCGTTAAAGGTTCGTTTAATAGACTACAAAAGCTATAATCTATAAAACTTAAGTTGGCACCTGAATCGAATAGAACCCTAGCATACGTGTCGTTAACTAAGAACGTACCGGTGATGGTTTCCGGTATGTCGGCCGCTTTTCGGGCGTCAAGCATAAAGACTCTTGCATTGCCCTTCTTTGTTTCATTTTTTTGACCACTTTCACCCGCATCACCAGCAACGGGTTTGTTTTTGGGGCATTCGAAGCTTAGATGACCCATTTCCTTGCAGTTGAAGCAAGTCATCGTCTTTTTCCAACAATCGGCCGTTGCGTGGCCGGGTTTGTGACACGAGTCGCAAACAATTGTGGTTGAGGACAGAGCAAAGTGGCATCGGCCTTTGTGGTAATTTTTGCATGTCTTGTATTGAGTGTAGTTGGAGTTGAATTCGGTTTTGCGTTGGTCTACACCTTTGCCCTTGAATCGGGCACCTCCATTCTTTTTGTGATCGTTTGACGGCACGACCTTCTTGTCTTCTTCCTTGTTGCGGATAAGACCATTTATCAGACATCCAGCCAACTCCATTGCAGAGTCGGCGGTTTGTGGAAGGTGAGACCTTACCATGTCATGGATTTCCCACGGAAGTCCCTAAATGTAACGAGTGACTTTGCTGGATTCGGGGGTTACCAGCTGGGGCACTAATCGGCAGTATTCATGGAGTTTTGTATTACATTCATGAAGATTGGTTCTTACGACTCTATGATTTAGGAACTTGGTTTGGATTTGGTCAGTCTCATGCATTGGGCAGAACTTCGCCAGCAACATTTTTTTAAGCTCTTCCCACATCAGATTGTATAACATCGGTCATCCTTTGCTTATTATCAGTGTGTTCCACCACTCCAAAGCTTCGCCTTTAAACATTTGAGCAGTATATTGAATTTTTTCTTGTTTGGAACACTTGCTTATTATAGCGATCGACTCCATCTAACCATCTTAGAGTGGCAATGGCGCCTTTGTCTCCATAGAATTCTTTCGGTCCAAAGTTTTTGAAGTCCTCAAAAGAGCAGCTTTCGATTTTTAATTTCTTGAACTTTTGTTTTATGCCGCCATCAAGGTTTGATTCATTGACACTTTCTTCGATATAAGACGGTTTAGGGCGAGATTTAACAGATTTTCGAGATGGTTCAATGGAATGAGATTGCCTAGATTGAGTTCTAATGTGAGATTCGGCTCTCTCGGCTTCTTTTATCATCTTTTGAATTTGGTTCATATTTTATCAGGGATTTGTTCTTGTTCTTGTTCTTTTTCTTTTTCTTTATTTGCATGGTTTTCTGCTTCCTTTCGAGAAGCTTTAGCATTACTTTGGTTCGACATATTGAAATTTAAATTACATTCTTTTCTTAAACACACATTTTATTCATTTCACATATATATATATATATATATATATATGTGTATATCACAAATGATATATATATTAGTACAAACATATATATATATATATCGTCACTCGATATATATATTCCTATCCTTATTTTAGAAAGATTCACAACATTAAATCACAACACACATCTCAACACATATTACAGCATCCACACATCACTTAACCCTATTCTTCAGTCTTTCATGAATTTCATCACCATCTTGGTCATTTTGTTGCATTTACGAAGAAGCTTATCTCCTATCTTCTTCTTTTTGGCTCCAGCAACAACTACCTTATTCCTCAGATCGTCGGTCTCATGCAAAGCCCTATCAAGATGCTCCTCTTGGGACTGCGGAATCTCGTTTGGGTATCCATATCGAGGTGGCGGATCACGTTACCCCCATCATAACGATTTCATAGTGGTTTTTGGGGTATGGTGATGATGTAACGTCAGACGGATAGTTGAAGAAAGCTTCAGCTGCTTCAGTTTGCTCACGGATCTCGTTTGCTTGTTCTTCGACTGACGGAATCTTGCCTTGATACGGTGGGAAGCTTGGTGGTGAATGGTTCTTGAGTTCTTGAAGGAATTGAATGTAAGGATCCATAGAACAATAGTTTGGACTCTTGTGGAAGAATGGTTTCCAACATCCTTGACTTGGTGGACAGTCACAACTTGTTGGTTCCTCTATTGGAGTTGTTACCGCATCAGTGATCTCTTCATCAGGCTCCTACTCAGGGTCTTCCTCCTCTTCCGGATCTACCTCCTCTTCGGGGTCATCTTCCTCCATTAATTTTGCAGTCTCATACACTATAGGATGTAGATGATAACTCTCGTACGACATCATAACCCTCATTTTCGGCTTTTGGGACGGTCTATCGTAAGAATTGGGGTGGGAGTAAATTGAGTTGAAGGCAGAAGTTCCAGTATGCCATCTTCTTTGGTTGGAGTGGCATTGCATCAAGTCAGATGAATCAGATTCGGGTTCCTCTTTGATTTGCTTGTTGGAGAGGAATGCATACGACGGATGAGGATTGGGTGGTTGATATGCCGGGATGTCAAACGGGTGATACGTCGAGACGTCGGATTGATGATACGTTGGGATGTCAGACGATACATCGGTATACTTGATGGATGAACTTGAGTGTCTTGGGGGATCGTTCTTTTGCATCGGTGGATCATCGGGTATGTTGATTGGAAATTGTTCGGTTCCAGGGAAGTATATCTGTTTGGTTCGGTCGATTGGGTGATCTTGATTGAAGAAGGCTTCGTAGTAATCCTCACTCATATTGTCCTTTGGTAGAGGTTCGGGAATTCCAGCCTTCCTTGCATCTCCCATGAAACCTTCCATTATCTTTTTGAAAGACATGTAAGGGTGTTTTAGATTGAGGAGGGATAGAAAAGGTTACCAACCTATCTTATCCCTATTTAAATAAAACAAGCAATAAAATATTTATTGTTCCTATTCACTTGGATAGAAGCTTAGGTATTATTATTTAATACCTAGATCCCTACAAGATCGATTGCTCTGATACCAATACTTGTCACACCTCAAACCATGTCCTAGGCGTATGACACATATGTTGGTACCACAATTATAACTAAATCAGAGTTAGCGGATTTAAAGCGGAAATATATTTACGTGGATTTAAAATATTAAATTCACATAACAAAACATGGGATTATAAAATACCTGTTTAGTGTTTATAAACGATTACTTGTTTATACAAAGCCACCATTTATATTTTAATATTAAAAAAATGATCCAAGCTATCGGATCACAAAGCACTTCATGCATTCCAAGCTCCTAATCTTGATTACCTGCAAAATGTTTAGAAAATACGTCAGCAACACATGCTGGTGAATAAACTAATGCGTAAAATATTTTTCTTTACTTGATTACCCCTCGAGACATAACTTAGGTCCAGCCCATCGTGGCTTTGGAATAATCAAGTTATAAAACAAAACACAATTATAAACATAAGTCACACACAAGACACCCCGGCAAACACCACAGCGTTCGACATTACTTAGGTACCATACGTATACACATGATCATCCTCACTCGGACGTAACCTAGGTCCGGCCCATCATGGCGGAGGCTTATGACCAGGTGTGGCGCGGTGTGCCACTGACTTTTTACCACTTATGTAAGGATCCAAACAAACGTATACGATAGCCTAAGGGCTAACGATTACTTTTGTTTATAATGTTTTAGAGATACGTAATCTCGTGTAATCATTTATTTGTTTGACTCGATTAACAAAAGTTTATAAACTTGGGCGTATTCACCTTTTCTTGAAATTATCAGCTTCAATACACTGATCGGTCTTTCCTTTGTCAGGTCCCTTGATTTCAGCTGGATCTTACTTAATCATGTCATAACTCACACAAATAAATGTGTCGACAAGAGAGTTAATGACGGGTTGCTATATTTAGAAAGATAACCGTTTGTTAAAGGCGGAATCAATAACAAACATACGGTTTCTTAATCAGTATTCAAAGGTAACCAACACAAACAAGATTCACTCAAAAGATTTCCATTTATATAATATCAATCATACAAACTGGATAATCGATTTAGGGTTTCTTGAAGGAGGGTTTTCCGGTACGTATTCTAGGACAGCCGTCACACAAAATATTCTGTTTCAATTACTGTGTCGCACTCTGTCTTAGGCGGCGTGCCCTAAAACATTCTATTTATAGGCCTGCCTCCTTATGACAGCTGTCATTCCTTCTAGAAACCCCAAACATTAATACATATTCAAATTACATAATCACAAAATAATCTAAGTGTAAAACAAGTCTTACGGGTAGGCTTTGCATTAATCTTCATTCTCCGAGTACGCTGTGTACTCTGCCATCCTTCAGGACTTGGTAGCATAGAAGTGTGCTCGAATCAGTTTCCGGTGTATCACTACTTTGACCATGTCCACCATTAGTGTGAGGAACATTTCCACTTGCCACAGAGGCAGAATCAGTGTCATCAATCAGCTGCACATTGAACCTCTGCTGATTTCCTTGATTGCTTGTGCTCACACCAACAAATGATTTTGTAGTATCAGAATTGAGTTCAACAGGTTCTTCAATGATATGTATCTGTTGTTGATTCTTGGTAGTCAAATTGCCCATAGGTGCAATCAATGCATTTGAAACATTGAAGCAGGGTCTTTCCTCCTTAATCATTTCATTCTCTATCATCTCTATTTCAGCAGCTTGAAGAAAGCACACTACATCATCCACTTTTAGCTCATTGAAGTTGTGCTTTGTAAGTATGAACTTGCAGGCGGTGTACCATTCCTTTGGCATAGAGTTGAGCAGCTTGGTATTGAGGTTAATATCTGTCATGACATAGTCTGTGGTTCTGAGATCATTCACAATTGCTAAGAACCTCTCCAGAATTGATTTCAACCTTTATCCTTCTTTATACTTGAATCTTTCTAGCTGCTGCTTCAATCTCTACTTCTTGATGTTTTTGAGTTCAACATTTCCCTCAAACATTTCAAGTATTGCATCATACATTGCTTGGCATTGGGATGATGTGCAACCTTGGTAAGTATTTCCCAAGACAGACCTAGCTTCAACATAGCTAAAGCTTTGTCATCTACTTTCCTCATCCTTTCTCTCACAGCAGCAGTTGCTGCTGGATTCGCACCTTCTTCAACTACCCCTTGTGGACCATTCTTGATGGAGTTCCACATATCAACATCATTATAGCAAACGGCTGCTTCAAACAAGACCTTCCATTTAGTGAAATTTTCCTGTCCATACAGTCTAGGAATCTTGTTAGTAGAGACTTCTTGTTCCTCGTAACCAGACATTTTGAGAAATCAAAAGTAGTTTCTTTAAAAAAATTCAAAATAATCAGATCTAAAAGCCGATTGTTCAGATATGAGGTGTCTGATGCGATAAGAACAAGATTTATATATAAAGATTAAAACTTTAATTAAAATAAGGAAGAGAGAACACCAATTGATTGTAGATCTGGAAGAAAAATGAAGAACAGAGCTGCTGACGTCACTTTTCAATGTAACAGTGGTCTGCTGACGTCATTCTTCTTTAAATCTTCAATCAGCAACAATCTTTCCAAAATAGCAGCAACAAGCTCTGATACCACTTGTCAGGTCCCTTGATTTCAGCTGGATCTTACTTAATCATGTCATAAATCACACAAATAAATGTGTCGACAAGAGAGTTAATGACGGGTTGCTATATTTAGAAAGATAACCGTTTGTTAAAGGCGGAATCAATAACAAACATACGGTTGCTTAATCAGTATTCAAAGGTAACCAACACAAACAAGATTCACTCAAAAGATTTCCATTTATATAATATCAATCATACAAACTGGATAATCGATTTAGGGTTTCTTGAATGAGGGTTTTTCGGTACGTATTCAAGGACAGCCGTCACACAAAATATTCTATTTCAATTAATGTGTCGCTATCTGTCTTAGGCGGCGTGCCCTAAAACATTCTATTTATAGGCCTGCCACCCTAGGACAGCTGTCATTCCTTCTAGAAACCCCAAACATTAATACATATTCAAATTACATAATCACAAAATAATCTAAGTGTAAAACAAGTCTTCCGGGTAGGCTTTGCATTAATCTTTATTCTCCGAGTAAGCTGTGTACTCTGCCATCCTTCAGGACTTGGTAACATAGAAGTGTGCTCGGATCAGTTTCCGGGTAGACTTTACTTAAAGAGTATTTTACCAAGTAAAATACTCACCGAGTAGACTTCAATCTTCTTGACTTTGCCAGACTTTGCCCGACAAACCCTTACGAGCAACCTTGTTCTTCAATGGTCCATTTCAACTTTTTGCTATAAATTAACTTATTAGCAAAGTGTACTCGAGAGTACAGTTCCTTGCTTGAGTTGAACTTTGCCCGATATTACTTAAAGATATTCATCTCAATCATCAAGCTTGTTCGGACCACTATTATTAATGAATACCTTGCCCGGTCTTCCAATCACTTTGCTTCATGAGCTTGGTTAGCCAAAAACTTACTCGGGAGTGAACTTTACTTGGCTTTGAAGAACAGACTTGCTTGACAAAGCGAACCTTGCCTGGATTTACATAAACTAGTGAACCTTGCCCGGCAATGCACACATTTGCAAACCCTGCTCGGATATCCACTAAAGAAGACTACTTGAAGATAAACTTGCCCGATAGACAAAATAACGTACCCGGTTAAGTAAAAGCTTGCTCGGAGGTCTAAGGTGTGCCCGGATCCATACTTAGCGAATTCTGAGGAGGTTGAGAAGATTTCAATCTTCCATATACTTCATTTTGGTCAAATCTTTGACTCAACATCCTTTCTTTGATATCTCGCACCTATAGTACAAGTATAACCTTTTATTAGTACCATATCGGTCTTTCCTTTCTAGTCTCGTTTTTATAATCTTTACCTCGATTATATTTTCTTTTATGAACCTTTAGTTCAAATACTTCTCTGTATTTTAACCTTTAGTTTAAAATGTACTTTATTTTCTTTTACAAGTTAAACCTTTAGTTTTACTTGTTTTACTTTTCTCTAAACACTACGTTTTTTCTTCTTGAAGAAACGCATACTTTTCTTTTCTTATTATTTAAGAATAACTATAATAAACTTAAATAACATTTATAACAAAGAATATCATATATATATATATATATATATCACTCTTTTATATTTCTTTGTTATATTTTCTTTTATTTATTCGAGGTATCGAGTATATCCTCGACATAGGGTTTTAAGCCTTTTAATATTTTATTATTATTTTATTTGGGCATTATGCCTACCTTTTCTTGGCTTATAACAACACTAGACACTTCGGCAGTACCTCGACGCCTTCTTGTTTTTCTCAAGCTTCTTGATCAACACCTTTCTTCGCACGTGAATCGAGACACACCAATCTTCACAACACGTTGGCACGCTTATCGAGGCCGGTCGTCAGGTCGTCTTGGAATGGCTTGGCCTTCAATATTTTATTATTATTTTATTTGGGCATTATGCCTACCTTTTCTTGGCTTATAACAACACTAGACACTTCGGCAGTACCTCGACGCCTTCTTGTTTTTCTCAAGCTTCTTGATCAACACCTTTCTTCGCACGTGAATCGAGACACACCAATCTTCACAACACGTTGGCACGCTTATCGAGACCGGTCGTCAGGTCGTCTTGGAATGGCTTGGCCTTCAATATAATGCCGTCGGTACATCAGGATATTGTTGGTTTAATGGCATGGAAAACGAGGTATATCGTGGCACATTTTACGTGATAACTTCTAGAGAGAAAGGGATTTCTAGTGAGAGAGATGAGATATCAAATTTTGGTGTGATAGAATGAGAGGCTGAAACCTGCTATTTATAGACTTTTCCCGGGACCCATCGAGATACGCGATGGTCCCTTGATCACAGTCATACATAGGGCTGCCACGTGGCGGACGCGGTGCCACGTGGTGACACATGGCGAGACATAGTGCCACAAGTAGACACGTGGCGACACGTGTCACACCTGTCAGACCACGTCATCGCGATACGCGTTGACGTTGGTGCTTTGGCCATCGCGTATTGCCCATCGCCCATATTCTTGGGGTTTGTAAACAGGTCCTTCGCGATACGCGATGGGCTTGTCCTCTGATCCGTCGTGTATCGCGACGGGTCAGGAAATCAGAATTTTACATTTTGGTCCTTGGACTTTTGGAACTTGGTATTTTTAACCCGAAAATTTCATGATGTTACAATATTATATATAAGTATTTCTATTCTATAAAAAGTTTGAAAATCAACCTCAAAATGATTAAACACCCCGATTAAAGTAAAGTGAAGATGCATTATTAGAAACATTTGTGTCCACGTATTGATAATTGGTTCTTACCAATGCTATTCTACATATACGATAGGAACGCTTGCCTATTTTGTGTGTGTTTAGTTTTAGTAAAAGTTTCTTTTATAAAATTAAAACATGATCTTGTGCAAAAGCTAAATCTCCCATATCATTTTAATTTAACCACACGCACAACAAACATCATTAGGGGATGGTTATGGTGATGGTGGTGGTGGTGGTGTTGGAGGTTGCTGGAAACGATGTTCGATTGAGGGAAAGAAGGTGTGACGATACTGTCGGTATGGTGGCTGTGGCGATTGAGATGCCGCTAAGATCGATGGCGCTGATACCAACACTTGTCACACCCCAAACCACGGCCTAGGCGTATGACAAATATGTTGGTACCACAATTGTAAATAAATCAGAGTTAGCGGATTTAAAGCGGAAATATATTTACGTGGATTTAAAATATTATATTCACATAACAAAATACGGGATTATAAAATACCCAGTTAGTGTTTATAAAAGATTACTCGTTTATAAAAAACCATTATTTTATTTTAATATTAACAAAATGATCCGATCCATCGAATATCAAAGCACTTTGAGCATTTCAAGCTCCTAATCTTGCTTACCTGCAAAATGTTTAGAAAATACGTCAGTAACACATGCTGGTGAATTGTAAAACCGCGTAATTTACCCATTTAGTATTAGCTAAAAATACTAGCTTTTATAAGTCTAGGGACTAAATTTGAACATTTTGAAAACTTCATCCATCACGATACGCGACGGGGCAAACATAAGCCAATCCCGTAGCGCGATAGACTTGCACAACAACCCAGAAATGGGCGGCGTAGCGATACGCGATGGCTCACCCTTTGGCACCATCGCGTAACGCGATGACAAGGATAAACAACCCGTGACACGTGTCCAACCACGTTTCAACACGTGGCACAATGGGACAGGCCATGTATCACAAGCTGGTATGGCGGCGTCAGATTGCGGCGTCGCCATACGCGACGGGTGTGAGAAAACTCATCGCGTATCGCGATGGTTCCCTGAATTCGCCTATAAAAGGGGTGACGGGTATTGAACCATTTCATTCCAAACTCACCTCAATTTACACACACTTAGCATAGGAAGGCGTGCCCGATCCCCGTAACGAGTCGACGTGCCATTTTCTCGAAGTTCGTGCAAGTCTTGTAGTCATAATCAAGTAACTATCACATAAGCGAGTAGATCAAGATCCTGCCTTTTTCTTATTATCATTTTAAGTACCCGTACTAAGGTAGGAGTTACGTTTAAGTTATTTGAGTTATAGCTTATACATCAATTAAGGCTATAGCCTTTAACCTTGAAAGTATTTTATAAACATTCTATAATCATTCATAAACGAGATTTGATAAACGTTACTTCATAGCAAAGTAATGTTAATAAAAGATATATTTTAAGTGCATGTGGTAAACTGTAAGGGGAATATCATTAGTAGTAAGTTTCTTGCCTAAGGAAAGTAATCCGTACAAACCCCAATCAACCGAGGGACCCGTTTACTTACCTGGAGAAACTTACCAACATGTTATAACCTATTAAGCCAAAGCATACTACATCAAACGTCACATAAAACTAAGTGTTTTCATTCACAATAAAAAATAAACGATTTCAAGGTTAAGCTTAGCAATCATAGCTTAATCAAGAAACACCATTCAAAACATTCATACAAACCTATTTATGTATAGGTTAAATATCATTCTCAATCAATCAATTAGTCAAGGTTTTCAATACCGACGGTACTGGTGAATACGTTAACCTTTTCAATCAGTTAAAACATATTTATACTTGATAAGATGAACGGGCGTTTGTCTTAACGAGTCAGTCAATGTTTACATGAGATTATGTGATCTCTAAAACCTTATAATACAAAATAGAGAATAAAATCAACTAAGACCGAATACGCATGTGTCTGGATCCAAACATAACTGTTCAGCCTAATCATACAAAGGCCAGGTGGCCGCAGGCTAACGGTCATGACTAGTTCTCTGTTCAGGGCTACGTGGCTCGGAGAACATAATTGTGTGTGCAGGGCAGTGGTACATATACCGGAAGTAGAAATACTTCCGCTGAGCATGTCAAGAAAACTATGTTTGTATTGTAATCATCATTCAAATGTTTTATAGAGTCGTACGTGTTCTCCAGCATATAGGTGACGTATTTTTCCAACCCATTGCAGGTAATTAAGCATAAGTAGTAATAGCAAGGATTGGAGTCTATATGAAGATAGAAGCGCGTTACTAGATGGTTCCATTTTGATATAAAATCCTTGTAATATAAAACATATATTTTGTAAATCGATACTTGGGTATTTAATTCCCAAGTAAATTTTCAATGTAAATTAATATTATATTCAACCTAAAGTTTTCCGCTAAAATTCACCCATAAACTCTGATATATTTACAAAACAGGTACCAACTTGTGATCACACGCCTAGGCCCTAAGTCGGCGTGTGACATGAATAAGCTGACGTACAAAATATTTTTCTTTACTTGATTACCCTTCGAGACATAACTTAGGTCCGGCCCATCATGGCTTAGGAATAATCAAGTTATAAAACAAAACACAATTATAAACTTAAGTCACACACAAGACACCCCAGCAAACACCGTAGCGTTCGACATTACTTAGGTACCATACGTATACACATGATCACCCTCACTCGGACGTAACTTAGGTCCGGCCCATCGTGGTAGAGGCTTATGACCAGGTGTGGCGCGGTATGCCCACCGAATTTTTACCACATATGTAAATCCAAACAAACGTACACGACAGCCTGAGGGCTAGCGATGAATTTTGTTTATAATGTTTTAGAGATACGCAATCTCATATAATCTTTTATTTGTTTGACTCGATTAACAAAAGTTTATAAAGTTGGGCGTATTCATCTTTTCTTGAAAAGATCAGCTTCAATACACTGATCGGTCTTTCCTTTCTTTGATATCTCGCACCTATAGTACGAGTATAACCTTTTATTAGTACCAGATCTTTAATCTGGCTTAAGACCTTTAGTCTCGTTTTTATAATCTTTACCTTGATTATATTTTTTCTTTTATGAACCTTTAGTTCAAATACTTTTCTTTATTTTAACCTTTAGTTTAAAATATACTTTCTTTTCTTTTACAAGTTAAACCTTTAGTTTGACTTGTTTTACTTTTCTCTAAACACTACGTTTCTTCTTCTTGAAGAAACGTATACTTTTCTTTTCTTATTATTAAAGAATAACAATAACAAGCTTAAATAACATTTATAACAAATAATATCATATATATATTTGTCTTTCTTTTATATTTCTTTCTTATATTTTCTTTTATTTATTCGAGGTATCGAGTATATCCTCGACATATGGTTTTATGCCTTTTAATATTTTATTGTTATTTTATTTGGCATTATGTCTACCTTTGCTTGGCTTATAACAACCCTAGACACTTCGGAAGCACTTCGACGCCTTCTTGTTTTTGTCAAGCTTCTTGATCAACACCTTTCATTGCACGCGAATCGATACACACCTATCTTCACAACATGTCGGCACGCTTATCGAGGCAGTCGTCGGGTCGTCTTGGAATGTCTTAGCCTTCAATATAACGTCGTCGGTACTTCGGGATATTGTTTGTTTAATGGCACGGAAAACGAGGTATGTCTTGCACGTTTTACAAAGGTAACTTCTAGAGAGAGAGATATTTCTGGTGAGAGAGAAGAGATATATCAAATTTTGGTGTGATGGAATGAAGGGTTGAAACCTGCTATTATAGACTTTTCCTGGGACCCATCGCAATACGCGTTGGTCCCTTGATCACTCCGTCGCGTATCGCGACGTAGGTTAGATGAGTCACAAATAGGGTTGTGATGTATATAAAAATATACATCTTTTTAACATTAAATAATCTCTAAAAACTGCAACTTCTATCATATAATATAGTTAAAATAACTACTTATCATGTTAAGATGTATTTTCAGGTGAATCCAAGCCTCAAACGAAAAAACGAATGAAAAAAACAAAGAAAACCAAAGAAAAAAGAAAGCATGGGGTTGTGCTTCAAAAAACATGGGACTGTGATTCAGGAAACACGGGGCTGTGCTTTTAGAAACACGGGGCTGTGCTTTTGGAAACACAGGGGCCGTGCTCACTTATCATAAAAGACAAAAATCTACAAGAAAAGACAAAGTAGTGGACAACTGGACACGGGGCCGTGCTTCAATGGACACGGGGCCATGGTCAACTTTCAGAAACGACAAAAAGAATTAGCACATGTCACTAAAAAGCAAGGGGCCGTGCCTCAGGAAGCACGAGGCTGTGGTGAGTCATCATGTACGATCTGACAACATGCAATTGGGACACGTAAACACGGGGCCGTGCTTCTATCTCCAGACAGCCTATAAATAGAGGCTCTTGTGTCATTTGAGAAGTGTGCCTTGAAGAGAATTCTATACGGTTTTCAATTGTAAAAACACCCACTATTTTGTCTTGAAGTGTGCCTTGAAGATCTAGTGAAGAGTTTGAAGGCTTAGAGGTCATCATAATCAACCATCATCATCATCCATCCAGCATCATCATTAAGTAGGAAGATTCATCTACATTTGGTTTGATTGTTCTAGTTTAATCATGTGTTTGTTATCATCATCCACTCTAATGTTCATAACCATGCTCATTATGAGCTAAACTCCACTTACCATCTAAAATCTATGAAGAAGCTTTTTTTAACTTGATGATTATATAAAACATGTGGTTTAGTTTAGTAAAGTACATGGTTATCTTGCAATTATCTTTTGATGAGAAATGTTTCAACATCTTAATTCAACAATTCAAAGTTGGTGATTGTCAATTATATTGACAATCGTTCATGATCGATTCATGTTCTTGAAAGATAGAAATACTTTGATAACTTATCGAAACATGGATCCTTATATTGTAGTTAGAAATGATGATATATAAGTTATGATCTACTTTTCTAGATTTTGTAATTCTGAAATAACATCGCTAACGCGATTGCTTAGGTTATCATACTAGTTAAATAAAACATATGTTAACGGAATGTGTAATTATAACCTACTTAAATCAACCAAGGGGAGGTTGTGTGACTAAACTATAACCACCCGAAGTTGTTAAAATTGGTATTTGAGAAATCGAAGTCAATTATAATCTTTATACTTTACTAAACTCATTGCCAACTCAAATTGACATTCTCGTGGTAGCATGACATTAGGAAAGGTCGACTTTAAAATGTACATGCTACTTTCTTTTATGTCATAGGATATGCTTACTTAGAAATGAGGGGCTATTCTATCATATATTATTACGGCAAGTTTATTACATGTTTACATATTAATCATCAAGGATAAATGGAGTGGATTCTTGATCTTAGATGATAACCTTCACATAATTGAACTACTTGTTTAGAAATTCTCGTCTTGGTCACGTATATATTATATGTAAGTATTTATATTTTATAAAAAGTTCAAAAATCAACCCTAATATGATTAAAACCTCCGATTAAAGTAAGACAACGATTCATTATTATAAACATTTGTGTCCACGGATCGATACTTGGTTCTTACCAATACTATTCTACATATACGATAGGTACACTTGCCTATTTTGTGTGTGTTTAGTCTTTGTAGAAATCACTTTTATAAATTTAAAACACGATGTTGTGCAAAAATTTAAATCATCCCACCTTTTATATTTTACCACACGCACAGACCACGTCAGGCTGCCACGTGGTCACACATGGCGAGACATAGTGCAACCAGTTGACACGTGGCAACACGTGTCACACCTGTCAGAACACGTCATCGCGATACGCGATGACGTTGGTGCTTTGGCCGTTGCGTATCGCCCACCGCCCATATTTTTGGGTTTGTAAATTGCCCCTTCGTGATATGCGATGGGCTTGTCCTCTGATCCGTCGCGTATCACGACGGGTCAGGAAATCAGATTTTACATTTTGGTCCTTTGACTTTTGGAACTTGGTATTTTTAACCAGATAATTTCATGATGTTACAATATTATAGATATAAGTATTTCTATTCTATAAAAATTCTGAAAATCAACCTCAAAATGATTAAACTCCCCGGTTAAAGTAAAGGGAAGATTCACTATTAGAAACATTTATGTCCACGAATTGATACTTAATTCTTACCAATACTATTCTACATATACGATAGGAACACTTGCCTATTTTGTGTGTGTTTAGTTTAAGTAAAAATTACTTTTATAAATTTAAAACACGATCTTGTGCAAAAGCTAAATCTCCCCTATCCTTATAATTTAACCACATGCACAGGAAACATCATTAGGCGATGGTTATGGTGATGGTGGTGGTGGTGGTGTTGGAGGTTGTTGGAAACGATGTTCGATTGAGGGAAAGAAGGTGCAGCGATACTGTCGGTGGCTGTTGCGATTGAGATGCCGCTAAGATCGATGGCTCTGATACCAACACTTATCACACCCCAAACCACGGCCTAGGCGTATGACACATATTTTGGTACCACAATTGTAAATAAATCAGAGTTAGCATATTTAAAGCGGAAATATATTTACGTGGAATTAAAATATTATAATCACATAACAAAATACGAGATTATAAAATACTCGTTTAGTGTTTATAAAAGATTACTTGTTTATTCAAAACCACTATTTATATTTTAGTATTAACAAAATGATCCAAGCCATCGGATAACAAAGCACGTCGAGCATTCGAAGCTCCTAATCTTGCTTACCTGCAAAATGTTTAGAAAATACGTTAGCAACACATGCTGGTGAATTGTAACACCTTGTAATTTACCCATTTAGTATTAGCTAAAAATACTAACTTTTATAAGTCTAGGGACTAAATTTGAGCATTTTGAAAACTTCATCCATCGTGATTCGTGACGGGGCAAACATAAGCCTATCCCATAGCGCTATGGATTTGCACAACAATCTAGAAATGGGCGTCGTAGCGATATGCGATGGCTCACCCTTTGGGACCATCGCGTAACGCGATGACAAGGATAAACAACCGGTGACACGTTTCCAACCACGTGTCAACACGTGGCACAATATGACAGGCCACGTATCACAAGCTGGTATGGCGGCGTCAGATTGCGGCGTCGCCATACGCGACGGGTGTGAGAAAACCCATCGCGTATCGCGATGGGTCCTAGAATTCGCCTATAAAAGGGGGTGACGAGTGTTGCACCATTTCATCCCAAACTCACCTTCATTTACACTCACTTAGCATAGGAAGGCGTGCCCGATTGCCGTAACGAGTCGACGTGCCATTTTCTCAAAGTTCGTTCAAGTCTTGGAGTCATAATCAAGTAACTATCACATAAGCGAGTAGATCAAGATCCTGACTTTTTCTTATTATCATTCTAAGTACCCGTACTAAGGTAGGAGTTACGTTTAAGTTATTTGAGTTATAGCTTATACATCAATCAAGGCTATGGCCTTTAACCTTGAAATTATTTTATAAACATTCTATTATCATTCATAAACGAGATTAACCTAGACTTTAGTTTAGTTTTTAAATAGCTTAGCCTAACTCGTAGTTTAACTTCAACTAACCTTTAGTTTAACTTTAGCTAACTTTTACTTTAGTTTTAACTTTGATTTAGTCCCATATATGTCCTCTACTTTCGAGCCTGAGCTTTTTTCTCCAATTTCTGAACCAGAACGACTCTTTCGTCGACGAGCACGTAAACAGACTGCAGAAACCGCCGAAACATTCAAAGACGAATCAGTAGACGCCACCACATCAGGAGAAAATCAAACAGAAGAAATGATAGCAGCCCAGAACAATGAGCCGAACATGAGCCAGTATGCCAAGCCAACTCTCGAAGGCTACAGCAATGGAGTGGCTCCACCTGAAATCACCGAAAATTTTAAAATCAAATCAAGCACCATTCATATGGTGGAAAATTCAGTTCAATTTCATGGTCTCCTCGACGCAGACCCTCTTTCTCATATATCTCGATTCTTATGAATTTGTGAAACCTTTAAAATTCAAAACTGTTCGTACGATCAAATCAAACTCAAACTCTTTCCTTTCTCTCTAAGGGGACAAGCCTTGGAATGGATAGAATCTCTTTCCTCTGGCTCCATCACTACTTGGGACCAGATGGTTGAACAGTTTCTCCTCAAATATTTTTCGCCTGATAAAACAACCAAATACCGAGTCAGCATTACCGGATTCTGGACCGATGATGATGAGTCGTTACACCCAGCGAGAGAGATACAAAAGTCTTCGGAGAAGATGCCCACATCGTGGACTGAGTGTATGGTTACAAGTACAAACTTTCTTTAACGTACAATCCAGTCAAAACAAACAGGCCATCGACCAAATCGCCGATGGAGACCTGGGATCCAAATCACCTAACGAAGCATTTGAAGTCCTGGAAAAAGCAGCAAAGAAAAGTTTTGCTTACAACCCACCAAGAACTAAACCAACCCGTAAAGGAATGCACCACGTCGATTCCAACACTCTTGTCACAGCACAGCTTGAAGCCCTTTCTAAAAAATTCGGAAAACTTCAAGCTGAGTATCAAAAACCAGACTTACCTGTGACACTTGTGGAGGAAGTCATAAGACAAGTGACTGTAAACAAGTCATCGTGGCTATGGAAGAGGTCAATTTCATTGCTCGACAGAACAAGCTTTCAGCAATAACTACAATCCAGGATGGAGAAACCACCCGAATTTCAATTGGAAAGACGGATGTAACAGTCAACCCTTACCCGGATTCAAAAAAGACCGATAAATCAACCCTTCCAACCAAAACCCCAATTTCAAGATCAAAGTTCCAGTAGCCATCAAAACCCAAGCTACTCAAAAATCAAAGAAATGTTGATCCAAACCATGACCAAAACAAATGAAGCAGAGAAGAAGGCCGACTCAAGAGCTGTTGATATCAGCGGAGTATTGTTAACACATGTAACCGACCTAAAAAGTCAACGAGCATCATTACCTAATCTAGAAACTCAAATCGGACAAATTGCCCAACAATTATCTGAAAGACCACCCGACACTCTTCCAAGCAACACAATCACCAACCCTAATGCAACAGCTAACGCTGTTACACTCAGATGCGGTACAACCATTGTTGCCTCACCAACTTCATAACCGGTTACGGAAAAGGAACCCCATGATAAAACGCAGGAAAGACTTATCCCAACGGGCACCGTACAACCCAAGGAGCCAGTCTAAACTTATATTCCACCTATTCTATACCCTGGACGGCTGAAGTAGGAACGATTGGAGGCTCAGTACGGGAAGTTTTTAGAACTCTTCAAACAACTCCATATCAACATCCCTTTCATCGAAGCCATCACTCAAATGCTGAAATATGCCAACTTTCTCAAAGAAGTACTGACAGGAAGCTGGAGGAGCTCTCACATGTCACCCTAAATGAAGAATGTTCAGTTGTCCTCTAGAACAAGCTACCAACAAAAATGACCGATCCAGGGCGTTTCACTATCCCTTGTCTCATAGGAAATTTGTCTGTTAGCAATGCCCTGGCTGACCTAGGAGCTAGTATTAAGTTAATGCCTTATGCGGTTTTTGCAAAACTAGGGATAGGAGAACCAAAATCCACCCACATGAGCATTCAGTTAGCTGACCGATCTGTTAAATATCCTCGGGGCATTGTTGAAAACATGCTTGTCAAAATTGACAAGTTTGTTTTTCCAATTGATTTTGTAATTCTAGACATGGAGGAAGACAAAAGTGTACCTTTGATTTTAGGAAGACCCTTCTTAGCCACTGCATTGGCTATTATTGACGTTTGCATAGGAAAACTCACTCTCAGGGTCAATGACGAGGCAATCACTTTTGACATAGGAAAATCTATGCAATATCCGCAACATCACAATGACACGTTATATTGTGTCGACATCATATATTCTATCGTGAATTGCTATATGCGAGATTCCTCCATCAATAACCCACTAGAAAGACTAGTCTTAACCGAAACCATCACCATACCCATTTTAGAAAACGAAAATCTCAATGCTGACTATCAAGAAGAATCATAAGTAGTATGTGAGATCACCGAATGTAACGAAAAATCAAAACCATCAATCGAAGAACCACCAGCCTTAGAGTTAAAAGAACTTCCAAGCCATCTCGAATACGCATTTCTAGAAGAAGACTCTCAACCCCCAGTAATTATTTCATCTCACCTTTCTAAAGAAGAGAAAGACGAACTTCTTCAAGTTCTTAAAAACCATAAGAAGTCCATCGCATGGAAGATCATGGATATCAAGGGCATCAGTCCTTCGTTTTGTACTCATAAAATCCTCATAGAAGAAGAATACAAACCCGTGGTTCAACATCAAACACGTCTCAATCCTAACATGCAAGATGTGGTGAAGAAGGAAGTAATCAAACTCCTTGATGCCAGATTAATCTACCCAATCTCATATTCACCTTGGGTAAGTCACGTTCAAGTAGTACCCAAGAAGGGAGGAATGACAGTTGTAATGAACGAAAAGGATAAGCTAATACCAATGAGAACCATCACAGGCTGGCTAAGTTTGCATTGACTACCGGAAACTTGATAACGCCACAAGAAAAGATCATTATCCACTTCCTTTAATCGATCAAATTCTTGAACGTTTATACGGAAAAATGTTCTACTATTTTCTTGATGGATTTTTCGGATCTTTCCAAATTCCCATTGCTCCTGAAGATCAGGAGAAAACCACTTTTGCATGTCCGTACGGAACCTTCGCTTACCGAAGAATGCCATTTAGACTATGTAATGCTCCAGCCACCTTCCAGCGATGCATGATGGCCATCTTTCACGAAATGATCGAACACTCATGGAAGTATTCATGGACGACTTCTCAGTCTTTGGAGACTCTTTCGATCATTGCTTAAAAAACCTTGACAAAATGTTAGCCAGGTGTGAGGAAGTAAATCTAGTGCTTAACTGGGAGAAGTGTCACTTTATGGTTAAAGAAGGCATCGTTCTCGGCCACAAGATTTCTCAAAAGGTACTTGAAGTTGATAAAGCAAAAATAGAAACTATCTCTAAGCTTCTGCATGCAACTTCAGTAAAGGCCATTAGAAGTTTTCTAGGTCACGCAGGATTTTACCATCGTTTCATAAAAGACTTCTCCGAAATTGCTAGGCCTATAACCAAACTTCTGGAGAAAGACGCACCATTCGTCTTCTTTGAAGAATGTGTTGAATCATTCAACATATTGAAAGACAACCTTGTCAACGCACCAATCATGACTACACCCGATTGGACCCTTCCATTCGAAATAATGTGCGATGCAAGGGACTTTCCGGTTGGAGCCGTACTCGGACAACGCAAAGAAAAACACTTTCACCCAATTTACTATGCCAGTAAAACTCTTAACGATGCGCAAGAAAATTACACCAAAACAGAAAAAGAGTTACTAGCAGTAGTCTTTGCCTTTGAAAAATTTAGATCCTACCTAGTTCTTTCCAAAACCATAATTTACACCGACCATGCCGCCATACGTTACCTCTTCAACAAGCAAGATGCTAAACCTAGACTTATCCGATGGATTCTACTACCCCAATAATTTGACATTGAAGTTAAAGACAAGAAAGGAGTAGAGAATGTAGCCGCAGACCATCTCTCACGCTTGGAATTCCAGCTTCAAAAGAACATCACAAGGAAATTATCGATGATAATTTTCCACATGAAGTTCTCATGCATATCCAAGCAGTCATGCAGGAGAAAGATGAAAGTCCTTGGTTTGCCGACTTCGCAAACTATCTAGCTTGTAGAATCCTAAGAAAAGGGCTTACTCATCAACAACGGAAGAAATTCTTCTCCGACCGTAAGTTCTATTTCTGGGAAGTTCCATACTTGTTTAGGATAGGGGTCGAGCAGGTTATTCGTAGGTGTGTATCAGGAAAGGAAGCTTTAGACATTCTCAAACACTGCCATGAAGGACCAACTAGTGAACACCACAGTACCGCCACCACTGTCAGAAAAGTGTTTGATGCAGGATTCTTCTGGCCCACCATATATAAGGACACACATGCTTTGATCCAAGCATGCGATGCTTGTCAAAGAGCCAGAAACATCTCAGCCAAAAATGAGATGGCTCAAAAACGCATTCAAATATGTGAAGTCTTTGATGTATGGGGAATAGATTTCATGGGCCCATTTCCTATCTTCTTTGGAAACAAGTACATCCTCGTAGCAGTCGAATACGTATCTAAATGGGTAGAAGCACAAGCTCTTCCCACTAACGACGCTCGAGTAGTTGTACGATTTCTGAAAAGGCTATTCTCACGATTCGGTACTCCAAAAGCCCTAATCAGCGACAGAGGTACTCACTTCTGCAATACTTTAATCGACAAAGTCTTAGCACGATATGGAGTTCACCACTGACTGGCAACGCCATATCACCCTCAGAATAGTGGGCAAGTAGAGGTCTCGAATCGAGGAATTAAAAAGATTTTAGAAAGAACCATAGGGATGAATCACAATAATTGGGTAGAAAAATTAGATGACGCTTTGTGGGCCCTCATGACGGCCTACAAAACCCCCATAGGATCAACATCGTTCAAAGTTGTGTATGGGAAGGCATGTCATCTACCCGTAAAACTAAAACACAAAGCTTATTGGGCTCTTAGAATAGTGAACTTTGATCTAATGTCCGCCGGAAAAAACCAGGAAGATCAAATTCACGAGCTAGAAGAACTAAGAGCACTGGCATATGAAAATTCCTGGTCTTACAAAGAAAAGACTAAACGTTTACACGACGCCCATTTAAAAGGAAATAAAAATTTTCAAGTTGGCGATCGTGTACTGTTATATAACACACGTTTACGTCTTTTCCCATAAAAGTTGAAATCTCGTTGGATAGGTTCACACATAGTTGACTATGGGACAGTTGAGATTTCAGATTCTAATGGCCACAAGTTCAAAGTTAATGGACGTCGGTTAAAACCGTACATCAATGGACCATTTGAAGCCGTCTCGGAGGTACTAATCCTCCACCATAACCGATAAACATAATGGAAGTAGGGTCTGGCCAAGACCCTATTTAAATTAGGCATTTTAAATAAATTAGTTTAAAAGTAAAAAAAATAAATAAATAAGATAATAATTTTCAGTATTATTATGCTTTGGATGTTTCTTTGTTGTTTGCAGTTTTATTATTCAGGTACACTACAGGAAAACTGAGGAAAAACAGGGGACGCTCTGTCGAAATTTCGTTAGCCCGTAAGGAAGTTCCTTTCCATTTTACCCACCATTCTTCATATGAATTTTATCATGAATCTTTTTTTTAATCTTTTCACATTGAGGACAATGTGAGATTCAAGTGTGGGGAGGGGAATTACTTGACCAATTGCTTACTCAATTAATTATAAAGATTCTCTAATAAACAAAATTTTTGTAACAACAAAGACTATTTTTTCCGACAAAACCAAAAGAAAATCTAAATTTTTTTTTTTTTTTTTTGTAAATAACCAACTAGAAATCTATTATAACCAAAAAGTGAAAAAGGTAAAAAGAAGTTTTCTAATACTGAGAATAAATTTATACAAAATATGGCATTTATACCCAATTCCTCCGTTACTGTGAGATAAACCCCATACCATATAAATATTTTTTCGGAAGCTTTGAGTGAGACATATGTTTCGTGTGATTGAGAACTTGTCGCAATTATTCATTTCAAGACCGCACGAAGCGTTGTATAAGGAAGGAGGTAATATTATCACAATTCCCTCAAACCATTCTCCAAATCACAAAACCCAAAAACCTTATCCAAAAACCATACCACTTTATCCATCTCACCGGTAAATTACAACACTGGTCTTTTACCGGCAGACCCTAAAGAACTAGAAATGCATTCTTTCGATTTCAATTTTCTTTGCTGCATACATTTCACTAAACCTAGTTTGCCTCTAGAACTTAGGGAGAGAGTCTTTCTCTTTAGTAATGAGGTGAGGAAAAAGTGGCGCTAAGACGAACAAAGGCCACCATTTTATAGAGTTTCCAAAAGCGCAATGAAAAGAAGAGCACAAAGATACGAACGATGCGGAAACTGGTCCCACGAAGGAAGATGTAGAAAAAGTCAAACTCAGTCTCAACATGAATATACCGAACTAATGAGGGCGTGGGCTATTAGGCTCAAAGCCGAACGATCCATTAGAATTGGGAGTTATGTTCAGAGCAGGATTGAGGAAGAACTGATCCACATCCTGGACAAAACTGGTCTTAACGATCTGACCTTAAAAGAGTCACTAGTTTAAAAAAAATTAGCAATCGGGAGAAAGGAGCTAACCGTTGAAGACATCTTAAGACTCCCGACAATCAGCAGAAGTTGTATTTATCATCCTCATTAACCTAAAACCTTGAACCACCACAAAATACCAAATCCCTACTCACACAAAACCAACCCATATTACCTTATGATCTATACAACCCTTCACAAAGGTGGAGATTTGAACTTGTTACAAGCTTATTTATCACAGGTCACATTTTGGCTAAGAGTGTTCACATACATACATCACATGTATGATTAGGGGTGTTCAAAACCGAATATCCGGAGTTTCGGATATCCGAACATTTCGGATAGTGGTTTTCACTATCCGAATCCGTATCCGAAATTTCGGATATCCGAAGTTCGGATATCCGAAATTTCGGATATCTGTTCGGATAGTGAACCGGATATCCGATTATGAGGAAAAGAAAAAAGAAAAAAAAACTAATTCATATTAGGTAGCCTGAGAATAACTTTAGATCTGGAGATTTCAAAAACTATCTTTCGAACTCAAACTAAATTATGGTAAAGTAGCAGGTCATGAACCACCACACAAACATGATAGCATCGCCAGTTATGAAGAACTCAAACTAAACAATGAATCTTCTGAGATCTGAATCGTCGGGATGTTGGTTACCGTTGAGGCGTGTCTGAATCATAGGTGGATAACCACCGTCTAGTCGTCCACCACTACACCGGTGTAGTTCGATAACCACCAGAGAGAGGAAGTGGTGAGATACGAGACATGGCAGCGGCGGCATATGTTGTTAGGCATATGTTGATTCAATTGAAAAATTATACAGATGAATTGGGTTTTAAAATAGTGTATATGTTTAAAAACAAAAAATAATTAAAAATAAACTAATTAAAAATTTCGGATATTTCGGATATCCGAATATTTTGAAAATCACTATCCGAATCCGAATCCGAAATTTCGGATATCCAAAATTTCGGATAATTCGGATACGGATTCGGATTAGGATTTTTTTTGAACACCTCTATGTATGATCAAATATAAAACCGAGTGTGAGTGAACATTGTGAGAACGTGACGTTTTGCATAAACGAAAGCTCATAAAAACAAATCACCTTTTTATATATCACTACATATATTCCTGTGATTTAAGGTTGGATATTTTGTTCCCATTTTCTTGAAACTCTTTTGGGGATGTTTAAGCTATGGTCCTAACTTGCTATTTTTAGATAATATTTATAAGTAGCTTGCTTGAGGACAAACAAGGTTCAAGTGTGGGGATGTATGATGTATATAAAAATCTACATCTTTTTAGCATCAAATAATCTCTAAAAACTGCAACTTCTATCATATAATATAGTTAAAATAACTACGTATCATGTTAAAATGTATTTTCAGGTGAATCCAAGCCTCAAACAAAAAAACGAAAGAAAAAACCAAAGAAAATAGCAAAACATGGGGCTGTGCTTCAGAAAACATGGGGTTGTGCTTCAGGAACACTGGGCCGAGCTCACCTCTCATAAAAGACAAAAATCTCCAAGAAAAGACAAAATAGTAGACAACTGGACACGGGGCCGTGCTTCAATGGACACAGGGCCGTGGTCGACTTTCAGAAATGACAAAAACAATTAGCACATGTCACTAAAAAGCACGGAGCCGTGCCTCAGGAAGCACGAGGCCGTGGTGAGTCATCATGTACGATCTGACAACATGCAATTGGGACACGTAAACACGGGGCCGTGCTTCTATCTCCAGACAGCCTATAAATAGAGGCTCTTGTGTCATTTGAGAAGTGTGCCTTAAAGAGAATTCTATACGGTTTTCAATTGTAAAAACACCCACTAAACACTCATATTGAAGATCTAGTGAAGAGTTTGAGGGCTTAGAGGTCATCATTATCAACCATCATCATCATCCATCCACCATCATCATTAAGAAGGAAGATTCATCCACATTTGGTTAGATTGTTCTAGTTTAATCATGCGTTTGTTATCATCATCCACTCTAATGTTCATAACTATGCTCATTATGAGCTAAACTCCACTTACCATCTAAACTATATGAAGAAGCTTTGTTTTACTTGATGATTATATAAAACATGTGGTTTAGTTTAGTAAAGTACATGGTTATCTTGCAATTATCTTTTGTTGAGAAATGTATCACAATCTTAATTCAACAATTCAAAGTTGCTGATTGTCAATTATATTGACAATCGTTCATGATCGATTCATGTTCTTGAATGATAAAAATACTTTGATAACTTATTGAAACATGGATCCTTATATTGTACTTAGAAATGATAAGATATAAGTTATGATTTATTTCTCTAGTTTTGGTAATTCTGAAATAACATCGCTAACGCGATTGCTTAGGTTATCATACTAGTTAAAGAAATCATATGTTAAAGGAATGTGTAATTATAACCTACTTAAATCAACCAAGGGGAGGTTGTGTGACTAACTATAACCACCCGAAGTTGTTAAAATTGGTATTTGAGAAATCGAAGTCAATTATAATCTTTATACTTTATTAAACTCATTGCCAACTCAAATTGACATTCTCGTGGTAGCATGACATTAGGAAAGGGTCGACTTTAAAATGTGCATGCTACTTTCTTTTATGTCATAGGATATGCTTACTTAGAAATGAGGGGCTATTCTATCATATATTATTATGGCAAGTTTCTTACATGTTTACATATTAATCATCAAGGATAAATGGAGTGGATTCTTGATCTTAGATGGTAACCTTCACATAATTGAACTACTTGTTTAGAAATTCTCGTCTTGGTCACCTATATATTATATATTAAGTATTTATATTTTATAAAAAGTTCAAAAATCAACCCCAATATGATTAAAACCTCCGATTAAAGTAAGACGACGATTCATTATTAGAAACATTTTTGTCCACGGATCGATACTTGGTTATTACCAATACTATTCTACATATACGATAGGTACACTTGCCTATTTTGTGTGTGTTTAGTCTTTGTAGAAATCACTTTTATAAATTTAAAACACGATTTTTTGCAAAAGTTTAAATCAACCCATCTTTTATATTTCACCACACGCACAGACCACATCAAGCTGCCACATGGCGGAAGCGGTGCCACGTGGTGACACATGGCGAGACATAGTGCCACCAGTTAACACGTGGCGACACGTGTCACGCCCGTCAGACCACGTCATCGCGATACGCGATGACGTTGGTGCTTTGGCCGTTGCGTATCGCCCACCGGCCATATTCTTGGGTTTGTAAAGAGGCCCTTCGCGATACGCGATGGGCTTGTCCTCTGATCCGTCGAGTATCGCGACGGGACAGGAAATCAGAATTTTACATTTTGGTCCTTGGACTTTTGACCCGATAATTTCATGATGTTACAATATTATATATATATACATATATATAAGTATTCTATTCTATAAAAATTTTGAAAATCAACCTCAAAATGATTAAACTCCCCGATTAAAGTAAAGCGAAGAATCACTATTAGAAACATTTGTGTCCACTGATTAATACTTGGTTTTTACCAATGCTATTCTACATATACGATAGGAACACTTGCCTATTTTGTGTGTGTTTAGTTTTAGTAAAAATTACTTTTATAAATTTAAAACACGATCTTGTGCAAAAGCTAAATCTCCCCTATCCTTATAATTTAACCACACGCACAGGAAACATCATTAGGCGATGGTTATGGTGATGGTGGTGGTTGGGTGTTGGAGGTTGCTAGAAACGATGTTCGGTTGAGGGAAAGAAGGTGCGACGATACTATCGGAATGATGGTTGTTGCGATTGAGATGCCGCTAAGATCGATGGCTTAGACACCAACACTTGTCACACTCAAACCACGGCCTAGGCGTATGACACATATGTTGGTACCACAATTGTAAATAAATCAGAGTTAGCGGATTTAAAGTGGAAATATATTTACGTGGATTTAAAATATTATATTCACATAACAAAATACGGGATTATAAAATACCCGTTTAGTGTTTGTAAAAGATTACTTGTTTATACAAAACCACTATTTATATTTTAATATTAACAAAATGATCCGAGCCATCGGATAACAAAGCACGTCAAGCATTCGAAGCTCCTAATCTTGCTTAACTGCAAAATTTTTAGAAAATACGTTAGCAACACATGCTGGTGAATTGTAACACCGTGTAATTTACCCATTTGGTATTAGCTAAAAATACTAACTTTTATAAGTCTAGGGACTAAATTTGAACATTTTGAAAACTTCATCCATCGTTATACGCGATGGGGCAAACATAAGCTCATCCCGTAGCGCGATGGACTTGCACAACAACCCAGAAACAGGCAGCGTATCACAGGCTGGTATGGCAGTGTCAGATTGCGGCATCGCGATACGTGACGGGTGTGAGAAAACCCATCGCGTATCGCGATGATTCCCATAATTCGCCTATAAAAAGGGGTGACGGTTATTGAACCATTTCATCCCAAAATCACCTCTATTTACACACACTTAGCATAGGAAGGCGTGCCTGATTGCCGTAACGAGTCGACGTGCCATTTTCTCGAAGTTCGTGCAAGTCTTGGAGTCATAATCAAGTAACTATCACATAAGCGAGTAGATCAAGATCCTACCTTTTTCTTATTATCATTCTAAGTACACGTACTAAGGTAGGAGTTACGTTTAAGTTATTTGCGTTATAGCTTATACATCAATCAAGGTTATGGCCTTTGACCTTGAAAGTATTTTATAAACATTCTATAATCATTCATAAACGAGATTTCATAAAAGTTACTTCATAGCAAAGTAATGTTAACAAAAGATATATTTTTACGGGCATGTAGTAAACTGTAAGGGGAATGTCATTAGTAGTAAGTTTCTTGCCTAAGGAAAGTAATCCGTACAAATCCCAATCAACCGAGGGACCCGTTTACTTAACTGGAGAAACTTACCAGCATGTTATAACCCATTAAGCCAAAGCATGCTACATCAAACGTCCATAAAACTAAGTGTTTTCGATCACAATCAAAGATAAACGATTTCAAGGTTAAGCTTAGCAATCATAGCTTAATCAACAAACACCATTCAAAACATTCATACAAACCTATTTATGTATAGGTTAAATATTATTCTCAGTCAATCAATCAGTCAATGTTTTCAATACCGAAGGTACAGATGAATACGTTAACCTTTTCAATCAGTCAAAACATATTATACTCGATAAGATGAACGGGTGTTTGTCTTAACGAGTCAGTCAATGTTTACATGAGATTATGTGATCTCTAAAACGTTATAATACAAAATAGAGAATAAAATCAACTCAAACTGAATACGCATGTGTCTGGACCCAAACATAACTGTTCAGCCTAATCAGTCAAAGGCCAGGTGGCCGCAGGCTAATGGTCATGACTAGTTCCCTGTTCAGGGCTACGTGGCTCGGAGAACATAATTGCGTGTGTAGAGCAGTGGTACATATATCGGAAGTAGAAATACTTCCGCTGAGCTTTTCAAGAAAACTATCTTTGTATTGAAATCGTCATTCAAATGTTTTATAGAGTCATACGTGTTCACCAGCATAAAGCTGATGTATTTTTCCAACCCATTGCAGGTAATTAAGAATAAGTAGAAATAACAAGGATTGGAGTCTATATGAAGATAGAATCGCGTTACGAGATGGCTCCATTTTGATTTAAAATCCTTGTAATATAAAACATATATTTTGTAAATCGATACTTGGGTATTTAATTCCCAAATAAATTTTCAATATAAATTAATATTATACTCAACCTAAAGTCTTCCGTTAAAATTAGCCCATAAACTCTGATATATTTACAAAACATGTACCAACTTGTGGTCACGCGCCTAGGCCCTAAGTCGGGATGTGATAGGTTGGTATCAGAGTCATCAGTTTCAGCAAATTAGGTATTGAACATTAGTACCTAAGCTTTAACCATTAAACTTCTATTATTATTTCATAGGGATAAGATAGGATTGGTAAACCTCCTATCCCTAAAATTTAACTAAGTGCAGATGTCATACGTTAACTACCTTGGTCATAGACGTCGAGTGGCCATTCGATCTAAACCGAAAAGCATTCACGAACCATCCGATATGGAGAGTAGCAATAGTTATTATACTCGCTTTTTCAATCACAATCAACCAATCAATTCGGTGATACCTTATGGGAGCCAACCCGTGTATCTCCCAGGGAGTCAGCAAATGCCAATAGAGATTTCTGACTACACCACCGACAACAATCCCCAGTACTATCCATTCGAAATCCCAGCATACCATCTTTTCGAGGAACAAGAAGTCCAAAGTAAGATCAAGCAGGAAACTGAATCAGAATCATCAAGTTGGATGAATTGTCACTCTGATCAAAGGAGATGGCAGTTTGGATCACCACCACTGAACTATCAATACCAGATCCCACCGGCCACTGCAGAACCAAGCCGTAAACCAAAAATGAGGGTTACCATGCCCTATAAAAAGAGATTTAACCCATCACCAATCAAGAATCCTTATGAATCGGAAGAGGATCCTAAAGAAGAGGAGGATCCCGAGGAAGAAGATGAGGAGAACGAGAATCCTTATTTTCCTCCATACTTAGGATTAAGACCTTCAATCTCTCAACAAGCTAAAGAGATCCGTGAGGAGGCAAACCTTATTGAGGAATTTTATACAAACAATATTCCCGATGAGGAAATGCATGCATACGTTGCAAACCAGCATCTCTATCTACAAGAGAACGCTTATCTCTTCCCAGCTGCATCCGCACCAACGGGATATCATAACCCGCCAAATTCAGTTATGGACGGGCTGAGGAACGAGAAAGTGGATAAAAAGAAGATAGGAAGGAAGATTGTTAAGAAATGAGACAAGATGAAAAATCTTGTTAAAAAGTGGATTAAGGATTAGGAATTGTTGTTATGTAATGTTGTTAGCCGTTAAGTTCTCTTTCTTGTAAAATACATAATGTATGATAAAGAAAGTGTATTGTCTCATTAAATTTTGTTTTATTCATGTAACAGCATGTCTAAAGCCAACAGTAATCAAGACATACAAATAAATAATAAAGAAAAGAATGTTGAAGAAAACATACAAGTAATCCACAATAAATAAAAGACTGATGCGGAAAATATAAAAGCAATACCACAAGATTATGTACTAGGTATTCGTGATCTGCTCAAAGAATTTGTAACTCCGCTTTATGAATTAATAAAAACGATCCTAGTCGTACTGCCTCACACTCTAATAAAAGGGCGAGTCGAAGCAAAAGTGAAACTGTTAATTCAAAAAGAGAATCAAAGAAAGAAACAGAAAAGAAAGAAAGTAAGAAAAAGGAAAAAGAACCTGAAATAAAGAAATAGGCAAGTGATGAGAGTTCAACAGCTGAAAACGACCTCCGTGATAGAACAAATAAACTTAAAATACACGAAGGTTGTGATTTCAAAGTATTCAAGGTTTATAATCCCAAGGAATTCCATGGAGACAAAGGAGCGACATTTACCCTTCGATGGTTGGAGGAAATGGAATCGATCTTGTTGATAAGAAAGTGCACGAAAAAAGAGAAAGTTCAATATACCTCCCAAATGTTCAAGGGGAAGGCATTAGAGTGGTGGAATACGCTAATCAGAATCAAGGGTAGAGAAAATTTGTACAACTTGGATTGGGCAACATTTAAAGTCATGATATTACAGAAGTTTTGCCCAATTAATAAAATGGATCAAATTCAGACAAAATTATGGAATCATAAAGTTGTGGGAACAAACCTCAAGGAATATAACACCAAGTTTCTTGAGTACTGCAGAATAGTCCCTCACTTGGTCACTCCTGAAATTAACAAAGTGACACGATACATCTACGGGTTACCAATAGAAATCCGTGATTTGATTCGTTCACATATGCCATCTTCGACGGAATCTACTATGGAGTTGGTCAGATACCTGATGGATGGGATGATTAGAAACCGTGATGAGAAAAAGAGGGATGACGGAAGAACGACTGTGGGAGGAAAGATGAAGAAGGTTGAGAAGAAACGAGAAGGGGCGTTTGTGTATAGTCGCCCTGTTTGCAAATCTTGCGGTAGGATACATTTCGGTAGATGTCTTCGACCAACCAACACCGTTATATGTAACTTCTGCAAGAGACCGGGTCATGTGGAAGTGGACTGCAAGAAGAAAGCAGTTGTGTGTTTTGACTGTGGTGAAAAAGGACATTTTAGTAATGAGTGTCCAAAGAAGAAGCCAACGACAACAACGGCTGGAGCAAGTGGCAGCGGTGCCAAGACCGATGCCAAAAATGGAAATGCACATGTCTTCATGCTAGACACTCAGAAGGCAGCTGATATACCAGACGTGATCACCGATACGTGTCTTATAAATAATGTTTATGCTAGGGTTTTATCTGATTCAGGTGCAAATCAAAGTTTTATAGATTATAAATTCTGTAGTCTATTAAATGAACCCTTAGTTAAACTAGATAAACATTATGAAGTAGAAACTACTGATGGAAATATAAGTAGAATAACCGAAGCTTTAAATAACGCCACAATTTCGCTATCCAATCACATCATACATGTATGACTGTTACCTATGACATTGGCAGGTTTTGATGTAGTTCTAGGAATGGATTGGTTATCGTCTAATCAAACTCGTATCTTATGTAACGATAGAGCTATTGATATCCGAACGTCTAACAATAAAATCATTCGTATTACCGGAGATAAAGAAGGGGGAAAGGTAGGAATCATTTCTAAGATTAAAGCAAGTCATTGCATAGGTAAGGGATGCCTTTCATTCATGACCTATGTAACCAAAGAACCCGAACCCAAGAAGATGGAAGAAGTATCAATTGTATCCGAGTTCCAAGATGTCTTTCCTAACGAGTTACCAGGAGCCCCTCCAGACAGAGAAGTAGAATTTAGGATCGACCTCATGCCAGGGACTTCACCGATAGCTAAATCTCCTTATCGTCTAGCACCTACCGAAATGAAGGAATTGAAGAAATAATTAGATGAGCTATTAGAAAAAGGATTTATACGGCCGAGTTCGTCACCGTCGGGAGCTCCAATTTTGTTTGTAAAGATGAAGGACGGATCAATGAGGATGTGTAAAGATTATAGAGAACTAAATAAGGTCACAATTAAGAACAAATATCCACTACCAAGAATCGACGATTTGTTTGACCAGCTCCAAGGAGCATGTTGTTTTTCTAAAATTGATCTTAGATCGGGTTACCATCAGTTGAAAGTGCAAGAGGAAGATATAACTAAAACAGCATTTAGAACCCGATACGGACATTATGAGTTCACCGTGATGTCATTTGGACTCACTAATGCTCCGGCAGCTTTCATGGACATGATGAACCGAATTTGCAAACCATACTTAGACAAGTTTGTTATCGTTTTCATTGATGACATTATTGTTTACTCAAAATCCAAAGACGATTATCAAGTTCATCTCAAGATCATACTTGAAACCCTAAGGAACGAGAAATTGTACGCTAAATTCCGAAGTTCAATTTCTTGGACATGTTATAAACGAGAAGGGTATTCAAGTAGATCCAACAAAGATAGAAGCTATAACCAAATGGGAGAAACCGAAAACACCAACTCAAGTCCGAAGTTTTCTGGGCTTAGCAGGATATTATCAAAGATTCATTCAAGACTTCTCCCGAATAGCTATCCCATTAAATTCACTCACAAGAAAGACAATTAAGTTTGAATGGGGACCGAAGCAAGAAGAAGCATTCAAAACACTCAAACAAAAGTTAGCCAATGCACCTATTCTGGCCTTGCCAGAAGGACTAGAAAACTTTACCATCTACTATGTTGCTTCGCACACGGGAATGGGATGTGTTTTGATGCAATGAAAGAAAGTAATTGCTTATGCTTCGAGACAGTTAAAAGTTCATGAAAAGAATTACATCACACACGATCTTAAATTAGGCGCTATAATATTCGCATTGAAGCTATGGCGACATTACTTGTATGGTGTTAAGTTCACGGTTTACACAGATCACAAAAGTTTGAAACATATATTTGATCAAAAATATTTGAATATGAGATAAAGGCGTTGGATGGAGACGCTCAATGACTACGACTGTGAGATTGTATACCATGAAGGAAAAGCCAACGTTGTGGCTGATGCTTTGAGCAGGAAAGAACATGAAAAGCCAAAGAAAGTCCGAGCTCTTAAATTAGAACTTAAAGTCGATTTAGTTTGTCAGATTAAAGAAGCTCAGAAGTTGGCACTGGAGGAAGGAAACATTAAAGCCGAGAATGAAAACGGCACAATCGATCAATTGGTTTAAGGAAGCGACGAAATCCTTAGACTTGGTACAAGGATTTGGGTACAATGGTCGGGAATCTAAGAAATTAAATTCTAGAAGAAGCACACAAGTCAAAATATATGATGCATCCAGGAAGTGATAAGATGTATCACAACTTAAAGAATGATTACTGGTGGATTGGTATGAAAAGGGTTGTTGCTCTATATGTTGCCAAATGCCTAACCTGTTCTAAGATAAAAGAAGAACACAAAAAACCGTTAGGATTGTTACAATAACCCGAAATACCAATTTGGAAATGGGACATGATAACCATGGATTTTATCATGAAGTTACCTAAAACTTCTCACCAAAATGATGCAATCTGGGTTATTGTAGATAGACTTACCAAGTCTGCTCATTTCATTCCAATTCAAGAAATGTTTAGCATGGATACGTTAGCGCATTTATACGTCGAAAACATAGTATCCTTACATGGTGTGACGTTATCCATCATTTCCGATAGAGATAGTTGTTTCACTTCAAATTTTTGGTCAATATTTCAAAAGGCAATGGGGACAAGATTAAACTTAAGTACTGCTTATCATCCCCAAACTGATGGCCAAAGTGAACGTAATATTCAAACCTTAGAAGATATGATTCGTGCCTGTGTTATTGATTTAGGAAGAAGTTGGGATGCTCATCTTGCTCTAATGGAATTCTCGTACAACAACAGTTATCATACGAGTATTCAAATGGCACCGTTTGAAGCTTTGTACGGACGTAAATGTAGGACACCTGTATGTTGGTCTGAAACAAGTGATAGTCAATTTTCAGGACCCGAGATTGTTCAAAGGACTACTGATCAAGTTATACAAATCCGTGAGCGACTGAAAGCAGCGAGAGATAGACAAAAGAGCTATGCGGACATTCGTCGCAAGCCATTGGAATTTAAGAAAGGAGATAGAGTATTATTGAAAGTATCACCTTGGAAAGGTGTAGTAAGATTTGAAAAGAAAGGAAAATTGAGTCCACTATTCGTTGGACCATTTAAGATACTTGAAAGAATTGGGCCAGTTGCTTATCGGTTAGAGTTACCCGATGAAATGAAAGGTATTCATGATGTGTTCCACGTATCCAACTTACGTAAGTGTTTAGCTGACGAAACTCTTGCCATGCCGTTAAAAGATGTTAAAGTCAACGAGAAGCTTAAGTTTGTGAAACAACCAATTCAAATAGAAGATAACATGATCAAGTTTCTCAAACACAAACGACTCAAGCTCGTGAAAGTCAAATGAGATTCAAGACGAGGACCTGAGTATACGTGGGAGCTCGAGTCAGAAAAGAAGAAGAAGTATCCCTATCTATTCCAATAAATCTCGAGGACGAGATTATCCAAAAGGTGGGGAGGATGTAACATCGCGTAATTTACCCATTTAGTATTAGCTAAAAATACTAACTTTTATAAGTCCAGGGACTAAATTTGAACATTTTGAAAACTTCAACCATCACGATACGCGACGGGGCAAACATAAGCCCATCTCGTAGCGCGATGGACTTGCACAACAACCCAGAAATGGGCGGCATAACGATACGCGATGGCTCACCCTATGGGACCATCGCGTAACGCGATGACAAGGATAAACAATCGGTGACACGTGTTAACACGTGGCACGATATGACAGGCCACGTATCACAAGCTGGTATGGCGGAGTCAGATTGCGGCGTCGCGATACGCAACGGGTGTGAGAAAACCCCTCGGGTATCGCGATGGGTCCCAGAATTCGTCTATAAAAGGGGGTGACGGGTATTGAACCATTTCATCCCAAACTCACCTCCATTTACACACACTTAGTATAGGAAGGCGTGCCCGATCGCCGTAACGAGTCGACGTGCCATTTTCTCGAAGTTCGTTCAAGTCTTGGAGTCATAATCAAGTAACAATCACATAAGCGAGTAAATCAAGATCCTTCCTTTTTCTTATTATCATTCTAAGTACCCGTACTAAGGTAGGAGTTACGTTTAAGTTATTTGCGTTATAGCTTATACATCAATCAAGGTTATGGCCTTTAACCTTGAAAGTATTTTATAAACATTCTATAATCATTCATAAACGAGATTTCATAAAAGTTACTTCATAGCAAAGTAATGTTAACAAAAGATATATTTTGACGGGCATGTAGTAAACTGTAAGGGAAATGTCATTAGTAGTAAGTTTCTTGCCTAAGGAAAGTAATCCGTACAAATCCCAATCAACCGAGGGACCCATTTACTTAACTGGAGAAACTTACCAGCATGTTATAACCCATTAAGCCAAATCATGCTACATCAAACGTCCATAAAACTAAGTGTTTTCGATCATAATCAAAGATAAACGATTTCAAGGTTAAGCTTAGCAATCATAGCTTAATCAAGAAACACCATTCAAAACATTCATACAAACCTATTTATGTATAGGTTAAATATCATTCTCAATCAATCAATCAGTTAAGGTTTTCAATACCGACGGTACAGGTGAATACGTTAACCTTTTCAATCAGTCAAAACATATTTATACTCGATAAGATGAACGGGTGTTTGTCTTAACGAGTCAGTCAATGTTTACATGAGATTATGTGATCTCTAAAACGTTATAATACAAAATAGAGAATAAAATCAACTCAGACCGAATACGCATTTGTCTGGATCCAAACATAACTGTTCAGCCAAATCAGTCAAAGGCCAGGTGACCGCAGGCTAAAGGTCATGACTAGTTCTCTATTCAGGGCTACGTGGCTCGGAGAACATAATTGTGTGTGTAGGGCCGTTGTACATGTACCGGAAGTAGAAATGCTTCCGCTGAGCTTGTCAAGAAAACTATGTTTGTATTATAATCGTCATTCAAATGTTTTATAGAGTCGTACGTGTTCACCAGCATATAGCTGACGTATTTTTCCAACCCATTGCAGGTAATTAAACATAAGTAGCAATAGCAAGGATTGGAGTCTATATGAAGATAGAAGCGCGTTACGAGATGGCTCCATTTTGATATAAAATCCTTGTAATATAAAACATATATTTTGTAAATCGATACTTGGGTATTTAATTCCCAAGTAAATTTTCAATGTAAATTAATATTATATTTGTAACACCCTTGGCAAACACAACATCGTCCCACTCTTAGGCTTTCCCACATCGGCCGTGGACAAGAGAGATCCTTGGTTCATAAGTAATGTCCTGCCTCTTAACATCACCAACGCGTTTTGGGCTTAGTTGGCTATGGAGCACATGAAAACTCCAAGGTTAAGCGTGCTTAAGTGGAAGTAGTACTAGGATGGGTGACCACCTGGGAAGTCTCTACCTGGGCAACCAAAAACAAATCCGTGAGCCCTTCGTGGGCAAAGCGGACAATATTGGTAGTGCGAGGGGCCGGGATGTTACAGGTGGTATCAGAGCCACTCTTGTGCCGTTCGGGATGATGGACATGCTTCATTGAGGACGATAAGTCCAAAGGGGGGTTGTTTGTAACACCCTTGGCAAACACAACATCGTCCCACTCTTAGGCTTTCCCACATCAGCCGTGGACAAGAGAGATCATTTGTTCATAAGTAATGTCCTGCCTCTTAACATCACCAACGCGTTTTGGGCTTAGTTGGCTGTGGAGCACATGAAAACTCCACGGTTAAGCGTGCTTAGGTGGAAGTAGTACTAGGATGGGTGACCACCTGGGAAGTCTCTACCTGGGCAACCAAAAACAAATCCGTGAGCCCTTCGTGGGTAAAGCGGACAATATTGGTGGTGCGAGGGGCCGGGATGTTACAATATTCAACCTAAAGTCTTCCACTAAAATTAACCCATAAACTCTGATATATTTATAAAACAGGTACCAACTTGTGGTCACATGCCCAGGGCCTAAGTCGGGGTGTGACATGAATAAGCTGACGCATAAAATATTTTTCTTTACTTGATTACCCCTCGAGACATAACTTAGGTCTGGCCCATCGTGGCTTAGGAATAATCAAGTTTTAAAACAAAACACAATTATAAACTTAAGTCACACACAAGACACCCCAGCAAACACCGCAGCGTTCGACATTACTTAGGTACCATACGTATACACATGATCACCCTCACTCGGACGTAACTTAGGTCCGGCCCATCGTGGCGGAGGCTTATGACCAGGAGTGGCGCGGTGTGCCCACCGAATTTTTACCACATATGTAAATCCAAACAAACGTACACGACAGCCTGAGGGCTAGCGATTACTTTTGTTTATAACGTTTTAGTGATACGTAATCTCATATAATCATTTATTTGTTTGACTCGATTAACAAAAGTTTATAAAGTTGGGCGTATTCACCTTTTCTTGAAAAGATCAACTTCAATACACTGATCGGTCTTTCCTTTCTTTGCTATCTCGTACCTATAGTACGAGTATAACCTTTTATTAGTACCAGATCTTTAATCTGGCTTAAGACCTCTAGTCTCGTTTTTATAATCTTTACCTCGATTATATTTTCTTTTATGAACCTTTAGTTCAAATACTTTCTTTATTTAAACATTTAGTTTAAAATATATTTTCTTTTCTTTTACAAGTTAAACCTTTAGTTTTACTTGTTTTACTTTTCTCTAAACACTATGTTTCTTCTTCTTGAATAAACGTATACTTTTCTTTTCTTATTATTTAAGAATAACAAATAAACTTAAATAACATTTATAACAAAGAATATCATATATATATATATATATATATATATATATATATTTGTCTTTCTTTTATATTTCTTTGTTATATTTTCTTTTATTTATTCGAGGTATCGAGTATATTCTCGACAAAGGGTTTTAAGCCTTTTAATATTTTATTATTATTTTATTTTGGCATTATGTCTACCTTTTCTTGGCTTATAACCACCCTAGACACTTCGGTAGTACCTTGACGCCTTCTTGTTTTTCTCAAACTTCTTGATCAACACCTTTCTTTGCACGCGAATCGAGACACACCTATCTTCACAACACGTTGGCACGCTTATCGAGGCGGGTATTCGGGTCGCCTTGGAATGGCTTGGCCTTCAATATAATGTCGCCGGTACTTCGGGATATTGTTGGTTTAATGGCACAGAAAACGAGGTATGTCGTGGCATGTTTTACGAGGTAACTTCTAGAGAGAGAGGTATTTCTAGTGAGAGAGAAGAGATATATCAAATTTTGGTGTGATGGAATGAAGGGCTGAAACCTGCTATTTATAGACTTTTCCCGGGACCCATCGCAATACGCGATGGTCCCTTGATCACTCCGTCGCGTATCGCGACGTAGGTCAGATGAGTCACACATAGGGCTGTCACGTGGCGGATGCGGTGCCACGTGGTGACACATGGCGAGACATAGTGCCACCAGTTGACACGTGGCGACACGTTTCACGTCTTTCAGACCACGTCATCGCGATACGCGATGACGCTGGTGCTTTTGCCATCGCGTATCGCCCACCGCCCATATTCTTGGGTTTGTAAACAGGCCCTTCGTGATATGCGATGGGCTTATCCTCTGATCCGTCGCGTATCGCGACGGGACAGAAAATCAGAATTTTACATTTTGGTCCTGGGACTTTTGGAATTTGGTATTTTTAACCCGATAATTTCATGATGTTACAATATTATATATATATAAGTATTTCTATTCTATAAAAAGTTTGAAAATCAACCTCATTATGATTAAACTCTCCGATTAAAATAAAGCGAAGATTCATTATTAGAAAGATTTGTGTCCACGGATCGATACTTGGTTCTTACCAATACTTTTCAACATATACTATAGGAACACTTGCCTATTTTGTGTGTGTTTAGTTTTAGTAAAAATCACTTTTATAAATTTAAAACACGATCTTGTGCAAAAGCTAAATCTCCCTTATCCTTGTAATTTAACCACACGCACAGAAAACATCATTAGGCGATGGTTATGGTGATGGTGGTGGTGGTGGTGTTGGAGGTTGCTGGAAACGATGTTCGATTGAGGGAAAGAAGGTGCGGCGATACTGTTGGTATGGTGGTTGTTGTGATTGAGATGCCGATGGTGGTGGGACTATTGGTATGGTGGAGGCGGTACTGGCGGTAATGGTGATTGAGATGCCGAGGTGCAGCGGTATTGTTGGTACTGTTGGATTAGATGATACTTTGACCTTCAGTTCCGCTCCTTTAGCCACAAACCAAATTATAACGCAACTAATTAAGCCTCGAATTATGTAAACTTCACTCATAATCCAATCATAAATAAAGAGATAATACTTCACAAACTTGTAAACTCGAAGCTAAAGATCACACCCAACGAGAGAAAAGAATGAAAAAAAGGAAAACCTTTCTTTTCTTGAATTCTTTCCCCTTCGTGTTCTTTTCTCTCTATTTCTTTCTAATTTGGGGAAAACTTTCCTTTTTAATTTAGTGTTTTCTCTTTTTTCATTCTGTTAATGAAATTCGGGAGCATAACTTTTTCCATTTTATCTATAATCCTCCACTTAGTGGTCTAGTGGTAAGAGGCTTGGGTTCTTTAGTGGGGACCCAAGTTCGAATCTCACTTGTGTCACTTTTGGATTGGATATTGATAATAAAAGATTTTAATTAGGCCTTGTGCAAAGGTTGTTAGTTCGAACCCAGAGCCCACCTGGGTTTTCGTCCCAAAGTGTGTTACGCTAAAGAATTATGCTCTTGTGGTGACACAATGATTGTCAAGTGATAGTTGACGGTATGGTTTCTCGGGGGAACGCCCAAGCCAATCTATAAAACCAGCATGAGCTCGGTTAAGGCAAGATAGTCTGGCCAAAATATGATATCGAGGCTCTCCAAATTTAAAAAGTACGATAACTTAAATACAAGAAAGTAGTCATTCTAAGAAAAATTAAAAGAAACTATGTAATAATTTTTTTCTTTATTTTCATTTGTTTTATTTTTTAAATAAACTTGGAAACATACTAACAATAATAAAAGTAAAAGGAGCATTTTGCAATCACAAAATGAAATTCCCAACCCTTATAAAACATTCACAACCAACCCTGATCTTTGAATACATTACAAAACCAGCCTCCAACTTATATTAATATTAATAGCAACAAAAACCAAAACACAATCAAAATCAAAAAAAAAAAAAAAAAAAACTCATTTCAACCTTGATCTCTCTGAATCAAATCAAAACCCACCATGGCCATGCCGGAGCACCACCAATTCCACAATTACCTTCAACAACAGCAGCAACAGAAATCTAAATCCTTCAGGTATTACAAAACCCCCTTTTCAAAACCCTAGAAAGTTGAATTTCTATCGTAACGTTATTAATCGTTGATTCTGTTGTTATAATTTGATGATTAGAGGTGTATTCAACAACATGGAAGCTCCAATTGCAGCGCCCATCAGCTACATCAACAGCGATCAACCTCAGCACCCTCCCTATATTCCTCAGTGTAAACCCTAAATCCCTCTGCTTCTAGCTTTTTTAGTATTGGAAAACTCGATAGTCGGGCGATGATGGGGCACCGACTGGTTATTAATAGGGATTAATCGGATTGGAAATTTTATATGTTATTTTTTAACTATAGGTCTGAATAGTGTAATTTGTGTAGATGTAATGACCGTTTACATATTCGGTACACCTATGTCTGAAGTCGATCCACGTGTTTTTTTTTTAATTATTTTCGTAGATGTAACTTACTTGTAGTACATATGAATTTTATTTTTTAAATTATCATTAAATTTTAATGGAGTTCTTTCGAGTTCTCAACAGCTCAAGTAGGTTGAGCTCGGTACAGAAAATGCCGGTGCTGATAATCCCCAAAAATGGGTACCGCTACGAAAAATACCTGCTATGGTACCAGTACCGAAGGCAAACATTTGGGAAATAACGGTACCGTACCGATCCCGAAACCTCAAAAGGTTGGTACTGAATTGGTACCAATGTACGCGATTTGGTACCTGCTTCAAAATGTTATATTTAATTTTTCGAATTTATTCATTGGATTGGATTTATAAGTATATATTTTCAAATACTTAAAAGATTTTGATCGATTATAGGGGCCGATTAGTTCAAATCGCATCGGCTGACCAGTGGTTATCGAATGAACGGTGATTAATCGCCGCCTAGGATGGATTTTTACAACATTGTGATTTTTTGTGTTCTCATTGATCGGAATATAAACTGTTGGATTTTGTTTTGGTGCAGTTCATGTGGTAGGATTTGCACCCGGTACGGATGCTAGTGACGGTGGATTTGAGTTGCAGAGGAATTATGATTTGGAGTTGATGAACAAGAGGCCAAGAGAGCAGCAGTTGTTTGGGAACAATAATGGAAATTCTCAGATATCGTCTATTGATTTCTTGCAGCAGCGATCGGTTTCAACTGGTTTAGGGTTGTCTCTTGACAATGGTAGATTGGTGTCGTCTGGTGAGTCGTCTTTTGTTGCTGGGCTTGTGGAAGATGAACTTGAGCGTGAGTTGAGGAGACAAGATGCGGAGATTGATAGGTTCATGAAAATTCAGGTGTGTTTGTGTGTTAAAAACTCCATTTACGTGTTCTGTTAGATTTCATCACATCAGTTTAAAATGCCAATATTCTGTTAGGTACAATCTTTTAATAGGGTATATGGTGTCATTGCATTATATATAAAGTTTTGAGCTTGAAGTCTTGAACCAAATTAGGCTTTGATATTTAACAAATGACAACTGTGTGTTTTCTTGATTGAAATTAGACAACACTTTATTAGTGAATTTGATTTAAGGAGGCTGTGGGTTGAGTGTAGCACGCCTATGTAAAAGTCACCAACTTATTGCACGGTAACTGGTGTATTTTTTATGATAAAGTTGCACTGATCTCCCTTAAAGTGCTTATAATCAAAGTAGATTTTTCTTGACTAGCTGGTCTGCTCATTTTATTATTGTCAAGATTTACATCAGTTTCTATGTTATACAATCTAAAGCATTTGTAGTGCTATTGTGGCATTTTCATAGAAATTATAGTCTATTGCATGTAAGCTGATGTTACCAGTATTTTAAATCTGACTGTTTAATTGCACCCGTTTAACTCTTATGCTAAAACTGAGTGTTGTTTGTATCATCATTGCATCATTTCTGTAATTCATTATCCATTAATATATTTTGGCATTCCAATCCATGTACTTATGAATGGGCCAATTTTGGGTTGTGTCTCATGTCAAAAGGGTCAAATTAAAAAAGAAGTTTCTAATGCAGACCACCCTCCTAAATTCGATTTTGGAGTTGTGTGTAAATATCGTTTTGTAATGATAATTAACACACATTATATTCACTCTTTAGAAAAATGAGCAAATCGGTGTTTTTGTGTAAACTCAACCTGCCCTGCTCGCTTTAACTTGTATTTAAATTGACTGAACTCTTTATGCAACATGATCGGTCCCATCTTGATACCTCTAATTATCCATTAAATAGGTTAGCTAAAACTAGGGGTGTAAATGAGCCAAACCGTTTGTGAGCTATTCGTGACTGGCTCATTAAAAGCTCGTATTAAACCAAGCTTAAACGAGCTCAAGCCCATGCTCAAGCCTATAAGCATGTTTAGTAGACAAGCCCGAGCCCAGGCTTCACTTACTGAGTGGCTCGTGAGTCTAATTGTGCTCCAACAGTTCTGACAACGGACACGAACAAACTTAAACATGTTCATTTCCTTAACGAACTAACATGAACAGAAACATTTGTTTGCTTTCGTGTTCGGTTAAAGTTAAATGAAAGAACATGAACATGCCCCCGTTCATGTCCGTCCAGTTCGTTTACGGGCCTACCCATCATTGTTTCTCATACCAGCATTTTTCCTTATTGGTTTATTTATAAGAGAACTTTTACTGACTTGTTAATATGTTTTTTCTATCAAAAAGGCTGACAGACTCAGGCAAGCAATTATGGAAAAGGTACAAACAAACCAGCTTCAACTAATCTCACATGTACAAGAAAAATTCATCCAAAAACTTCGTGAAAAGGAAACCGAGGTTGAATGCATCAACAGAAAAAACATTGAACTCGAGTTGCAAGTTGAACAACTCGCCATGGAAGCTGGCACTTGGCAGCAGCGGGCCAAACACAATGAAAGCTTAATCACCACTTTGCAGTATGATCTTGAACAAGTGTACAACAATAACAAACAGATCAAAGATGGTAAAGAAGGGTGTGGTGATAGTGAGGTAGATGACACCGCCTCGTGTTGCAACGGGCGTGCAATTGATTTTCATCTGCTATGCAAGAATAATAATGGGATGAGGGAGATGATGACGTGTAAGGTGTGTAAAGTGAACGAGGTTTGCATGCTTTTGTTGCCGTGTAAGCATCTTTGTTTGTGTAAAGAGTGTGAGAGTAAGGTTAGCATGTGTCCGTTGTGTCGGGGGTCGAAGTATATTGGTATGGAGGTTTATATGTAATGCGTTGTTTGTGGACGGATCCGGTTAGATGAATTTAAGGATTGTTGTATGGTTTACTTTTAATCTATGTGTATAGTGTTGATGTGTTTTGGTTGCAAATTTGTAATACGCTACGATGCATGTAGACGTGGCATGACCGGAGACATTTTATTAACCTGTTGGCATCAGCCAAAACATGTGAAGAATTGTTTGATTGTATTTAGTTAAAACTAACCGGTTGGATTATGAACGTGTTGAATGAGTTTGTTATTTATTTTGGACAGTCAAATGTGAAGAATTATGGGTTTTCTTAAGTAAAACACTCATTTGTTTTGCTATGATTTTAAATTCAGACAATTATTATAGGTTAAACTACTTTTTTTAATCATTTTTTCCCTACACTATTTCTACCTGACTTCTTTAATCCCGAATTTTGTTTGCTGCTTTATGAATTCTTTTTTACTTATCTGATTATTTTTAAATAATATGAATTGCGGATTTAATAAATTCAGCTGTTTATATGACTTTTCTTTTAAATTAGTCTGTTTTAAGTTCTAGTGGTCGGGCTGGATTAGGCAACATGTCAAAATAGGTTTAAATCAAACTCGGTTTGAGTATAACGATTTTTGAATAAATGGGATCAGATCATAATGAATTTTTGAAAAATTATCAATTTAGTTTTGGGTTAAATCGGTTTTAACAAAAATTTACATGGGTTGTAAAATTAGTTTTGAACAACTTTGTATTTATAAATAGACCCAAAGTGTGGCCCAAACCGGCTAAAACAAAGTCATCTACATTTTCAACAATTTAAATATAAATAATTATATAGTTAATTGACATTATTTGGTGCTGTATTCTTTTAAGACTACACGAGTTTTTAAAAAAGGAAACATATAAACAAAAAAAACATAGCATATAAAAAAATATTACTCCGTATTAATTAATAATTATAAACATAAAGATAAAACGATACAATAGGAGACTATATATTAGAGGAGGTAGAGGCATTTGTACTTTTTTTTGGTATTCAACAATAATTTCCTCAATTTAAGATTTTTTCGGTAAACATAAATATCAATTTGAATACCTAATGTATGAAAATTTCATAAAACAAAAAATACAAAATTTTAAGCATTTGAATTAAATAAACATGTGGAAATTAAAGGTTTTTTAAATATCCCGTCTATTGTATCTTCTAATATACAAAATATCTTAATTTTATCAAATATATAGGATAATCGTTTGAGCCCACAGTGTTACGGGGGTTCATTTAGGTTTTTTGTTTTTAATCGTTTTGCTATTTTATATTTTGTAATGATTTATTTTATTTATTAACGTAATTTTATTTTGATTTAATATGTATATATTAGTTTGTTACGTTCATTATCTTTTTTAACGTTTGGATCTTTCAATTGAGATGTGTGATTTTTTTAGATTTCAACGAACGAGCATAAACGGACACAAACATGTTGACTTTTGTAAACGAATAAACATTAACATAAATATTTGTCTTATGAATAAGGGGCGTTTAATGTATGTGACCATCGACAAAGAATATGTATAGGAGAGAAATTAAATTAGGGTATGATTATATAAAGGTTTCACAAATACATGAGATGTTGCAACCCGTTTAAGGGCTATCCGGGTTTGGTGAGTCTCATGACCTGTGAAATTTATTATTTGATAATTAAGGTGTTATTTCACAAATAAATGAGATGTTGGAACCCATTTAAGGGCTATCCGGATTTGGTGAGATATATGACCCGCATAAATTATTGTTTGATTATGAAATAGTTTCACAAATAAATGATATGTTATAACCAATTTATAGACTATCCGGGTTTGATGAGACCCATACACGCAAATTCGGGTCAAACGTATGAGAAACCTCAAACCAAACAATTTGATGCTTGAGAGGGAGTGAGGAGCAATAAAAAAGTGACACATATAATTTTTTTAATATGCATTTACATAGATAATTATATATAGTTAAAGTGGTTACGTTATAACATACAACATTTAAAAACCTTTAATAAATATAGCGGGGAAAAGCTTTATAAATAATCATTTTTGTATATAATATAGTCGTTATATGATATCTTTACCAGAAGTTTTATTAATTTTTTTGTAAATAAATGGTTGATAGACAATAAATAAAAGAGCATATCATAGCAATATCATGTTTAAATTTTTTATTATTTTTTTTAAAGAAAATACAACTAACTGTATGTTATTAATAGTAGGAATTAAGAGCATTCTCTATCTATTCCATATTCCTAAATCAAAAATTACACTGAAATACATTACATTTTCTCTCTCCTTTTTAATTAAATAATATTTTTTATACTTTTATTACTATCTTTTCTTTTTCCTTCACTCACAACCACTTTCAAAATATATTAAAAAAATTATAGGGGGTGAACAATAGTTTTTCAAATATACAGAAAAATCAATGCGTTTTCTAAAATATAAAAACTCTTCACTAACAACACCCTAAATCACTCTCTAAATTATAAAAACATCTCTCACATAATATAGGGGGTTGGTTGAGAATGCTCTAAGAAGATAAAATATTTATAGATTGACAAATAAATAGTATTAATTACACGGAAAATTCTTTTACACAGAGTATAGATAAAAGGATAAAGTTAAAATACAAAGTGAGACAAAAATGAGAAGTGTGAAAAGTATTTGTGACCATCCAAAAAACCCCTTAAAAATAAATTCAAAAAAAATAATAAAAAAAATCATGACTCAAAATATTAATTGTAACACCGCGTCTTTTACCCTATAAAATTTAAGCCTAATTACTAACTTTGAAAGTATAAGGACCAAAAATGAACATTCTGAAAACTTCACCCATCGCGATACGCGACGAGGCAAACATAAGCCCATCGCGTAGCGCGATGGACTTGCCCAACAACCCAGAAATGGGCGGCGTAGCGATACGCTACGGCCCAACTACCAAGGTCATCGCGTATCGCGATGACCAGGCTAAGTCATTAGACACGTGTCCAACCACATGTCAACACGTGGCACAATATGACAGGCCAAGTGTCACGAGCTGGTAAGGCGGCATAAATTGCGGCGCGCGATACGCGACGGGTTACGAGGAACCAATCGCGTATCGCAACGGGGTCCAAAATTCGCCTATAAAAGGAGGAGACGGATATAAGGCTTTCTCATCCCAAACACACCTCCATATTCACTTACTTAACCTCGAAAGGCGTGCCCCTTTTCGTGACAAACCGAAGTGTTGTTTTCTCGTAGTTCGTACAAGGAACGAAGTTATAATCAAGCTAGCAATCGTACAATCGAGTAGATCAAGATCCTGCCTTTTCTTATTATCATTCTAAGTATTCGTACTAAGGTAGGAGTTATGTTTAAGTTATTTAAATTATAGCTTAGACTATCAATCGAGGCTATGGCCTTTAACCTTGATCGTATTTTATAAACATTCACAATCAAGTTTTCATAAACGTTACTTCATAGTGAAGTAATGCCAACAAAAGATATGTTTTGACGGGCATGTAGTAACTGTAAGGGGGATATCACTAGTAGTAAGTTTCTTGCCTAAGGAAAGTAATTCGTACAAATCCCAAGCAACCGAGGGACCCGTTTACTTACCTGGAGAAACTTACCAACGTGATAGAACCTATTAAGCCAAATCATGCTATATCAAACGTCACATAAAATCAAGTGTTTTCATTCACAATCAAAGATAAACGATTTCAAGGTTAAGTTTACAATCATAGCTTAATCAAGAAACACCATTCAAAACATTCAAACAAACCTATTTATGTATAGGTTAATATCATTCTCAATCAATCAATCAGTCGAGGTTTTCAACACTGACGGTACAGGTGAATACATTAACTTTTTTAATCAGTCAAAACATATTTATACTCAATGAGATGAACGGGTGTTTGTCTTAACGAGTCAATCAATGTCTACATGAGATCAGGTGATCTCTAAAACGTTATAATACAAAGTAGAGAACAAAATTCTCACACCCCAAACTACGGCATAGGAGTGTGACGCTTATGTTGGTACCACATTTGTAAATAAATCAGAGTTACGTTTAGTTAGCTGAAGACTTATAAACATGTGGATTAAAATTGTAAATATTTACATTCACAAAAGTCGGGATTTTAAAAGATTCCCGATTAAGTTTACAAGATTACTTGTTTTATAATTACATAAACCACCATTCATTTTAATAATAATTTAAACAAAAGATCCGAGCCATCGGATATATAAGTAGCACTTCGACACTCCAAGGCTAATCTTGGTCGCCTGCAAAATGTGAGAAAATACGTCAGCAACGAATGCTGGTAAATATGCTGACGCTAAAATCTTTTCTTTTACTTTATTACCCCTCGAGACTACGCCTGCCTCGGCCCATCGTGGCTTAGGAATAACAAAGTTAAAACAACACACTTATAAATTCGAGCCTCTACACTAGGTCACCTCAGCAAACACCGCAACGTTCGACTTAGTTAAGTACCCGTATGTATACACATGGTCGTGCTTCCGGCAGGAAAGCGTTCTACGACCAGGCGTGGTGCGATGTACCCATCGCGTACTACCACATATGTAAGGATCCAGACAAACGTGTACTACAGCCTGAGGGCTAGGCTTACACCCTTATTTATAACGGTTTTAGGAACACGTAGTTCCTTGTAAATAATTTTCATATAACATGTTTGACTCGTTTTAAAATAAGTTTGTAAAAGTTGGGGCGTATTCACCTTTTCACTTTGGGATCGGCTTCAAACACCATCCGAGGGTCTTTCCCTTGCTATCTCGCACCTATAGTACGAGTATAACCATTTGTTAGTCGGATATACAATCTAGCTTAAGACCTTTAGTCTTATTTTATAAACTTTACCTTGATGAACCTCTAGTTCATAAATCTCTTTTTCTTAAAAACCTTTAGTTTAAAAGTAATTGTAAACCTTTAGTTTATTTATAAAACCCGACGTTTCTTCTTCTCTAAGAAACGTATTCTTTTTCTTTTATTATTTAAGAATAGTTATTTATTCGTTAAATAATATTTTCATAACAAAGAAGAATATATACTTACACACATACATATTTATCAATATTCAATACCTTAGCTTTTGTTTATTTCTTTGTTATGTTTTCTTTTCTTTTATCGAGGTATCGAGTATAACCTCGACTTAAGGTTTAAGCCATTATAATATATTATTATTATATTCATTTGGCCATTATGCCTACCTTGTTGGCGTTTAGTAACCTTAATAACATGAGCAGCACTCCAACGCCGCTTCACCTTCCTTCTCGTTTTCCGTCCCTTGGCACGCCAAATGTTAACACCAACTTCAACACTCGTCGGTACGCCTTTCGAGATTCATCGCCATGGTGTAGAAAATAACAAACACCTCCTAGTATGTGGGTGGAGGGTGGTACGAACTTCGAGGAAACGTTGACACGAAAATTGAGAATAGGGACACGTTTATCGAGAAGTACTGATTTGTGATGTGGAGGAATGAGATCCCGACCTTGCTATTTATAGACAAAATTTTAGAACCCATCGCGGTACGCGACGGCGTCCTGGGCACCCATCGCGTATCGCGACGTAGCCTTGCACAATCACAACGTAGGTCTGCCACGTGTCGCCATGTGGCAGACGGTGTGCCACGTGGCGGACGACGTGCCACGTGTCGGGACACGTGGCTGATGGTGTGCCACGTGTCCAGATGCCAGAGGTCTCAGGCCATGTCATCGCAATACGCGATGACGTTGGTTAATTAGCGATCGCGTATCGCTATTGACCCATTCTAGAACCCTTTTGACCAAGCCCTTCGCGGTACGCGATTGGTTTGTATTTTGCCCCGTCGCGTAGCGCGACAGGACAAGAAAATAAAGTTTTCATTTTAAACCCTCAGGTTTGGATTTTTGACAATTTTGATCCCTAGACTTTTGAAAAGTTGACATTTTAAACCCAACTCAGACCGAATACGCATGTGTCTGGATCCAAACATAACTGTTAAAGCCCAATCAATCAATCAAAGGAGAAGTAGCCGCGGGCTTAAACGGTCATGACCAGTTCTCTGTTCAGGGCCGTGTGGCTCGGAGAATACCTTTATGTGTGTAGGGCAGTGGTACATATACCGGAAGCAGAATTACTTCCGCTGAGATTGTCGAGAAAACTATATTTGTATTGTAATCGTCATTCAATTTGTTTTATTGAGTCATACGTGTTCACCAGCACATAGCTGACGTATTTTTCCAACCCATTGCAGGTAATTAAGCATAAGAAGCATTAACAAGGATTGGAGTCTATATTGAAGATAGAAGCGCGTAACGAGATGGCTCCATTTTGAAATATAATCCTTGTAATATGAAACATATATTTTGTAAACCGATACTTGGGTATTTAATTCCCAAGTAAAGTTTTCAATATAAATTAATATTATATTCAACCTAAAGTATTCCGCTAAAATTAACCCATAAACTCTAATATATTTACAAAACAGGTACCAACTTGTGGTCACACGCCTAGGCCCTAAGTCGGGATGTGACAGGTTGGTATCAGAGCCATCCGTTTCAGCGAATTAGGTATTGAACATTAGTACCTAAGCTTTAACCATTAAACTTATTATTCCTATTATTATTTCATAGGGATAAGATAGGATTGGTAAACCTCCTATCCCTAAATTTAATCGAAGTGCAGATGTCTTATGTTAACTATCTTGGTCATAGACGCCGAGTAGCTATCTATGGAGAGTAGCAATAGTTACTATACTAGCTTTTTCAGTCACAATAAACCAATCAATTCGGTGATGCCTTATGGGAGCCAACCCGTGTATCTCCCAGGAAGTCAGCAAATGCCCATAGAAATTTCTGACGACACTACCGATAACATTTCCCAGTACTATTCATCCGATATTCCAACATACCATCCTTCTGAGGAACAAGATGTGCGGAGCAAGATTAAGCAGGAAACCGAATCGGAATCATCAAGTTGGATGAATTCACTCTGATCAAAAGAGATGGCAATTTGGATCACCACCATTGAACTACCAATACCAGATTCCACCAACCACTGCAGAAACAGGCCGAAAACCAAAAATGAGGGTTACTATGCCCCATGAAAAGATAACCTTTCAAGCACCAATCAAGAACCCTTATGAATCGGAAGAGGATCCCGAAGAAGAGGAGGATCCCGAGGAAGAAAATAAGGAGAATGAAAATCCCTATTTTCCTCCATATACTGGACCAATACCTTCTATCTCTCAACAAGCTAACGAGATTCGAGAGGAGGCAAATCTCATCGAGGAATTTTATACCAACAATATCCCCGATGAAAAAATGCATGCATACATTGCTAATCTGCATCGTTATCCAAGGGAAAATGCTTATCTCTTCCCAACCGCATCGTACCAACGGGATATCCTAACCCGCCCAATGCAGTGATAGACGAGCTGAGAAATGAGATAGTAGACAAAAAGAAGATAGGGAAAAAGATAGTTAGGAAATGTGACAAGATGAAAAATATTGTTACAAAATGGATTAAGGATTAGAAAATTTGTTGTTATGAGTTGTAATGCTTTCTTCTTGTAAAATAAATAATGTAATATAGAGTGTGTCTTTTCTGAATCTTGTTTTATTCATGTAACAACATGTCTAAAGCAAACAGTAATCAAGAAACCCAAATAAACAATAAAGGAAAGACCATTGAAGAAATCATGCAATAAAAGGATACTGCGGAAAATATACAAGCAATCCCACAAAATTATGTGCTTGGTATGCGCGATTTAATAAAAGAGTTTGTGCATCCAATCTATGAAATATAGAAAAATGATCAAAGTCGTACCGCCTCACATTCTAACAAAAGAACAAGTAGAAGCAAAAGTGAAACTGTTAATTCAAAAAGAGAAACAAAGAAAGAATCTAAAAGAGAATCAGAGAAGAAAGAAAGTAAGAAAAAGGAAAAAGAAACCGAAAGGAAGAAAGAAGCAAGTGATGAAAGTTCAACAGCAGAAAATGACCTCCGTGATAAAACAAAGAAACTTAAAATATATGAAGGTTGTGATTTCAGGTGTTTAAGGTCTATAACCCCAAAGAATTTCACGGGGATAAAGGAGTGATAAATACCCTCCGATGGTTGGAGGAGATGGAATCGATTGTGTTAATAAGAAAGTGTACTGAAAGGGAGAAAGTACAACATACTTCCCAGATGTTAAGGGGAAGCACTGGAGTGGTGGAATACTCTAATTGGAATCAAGGGTAGAGACAATTTATACAACTTGGATTGGGAAACGTTTAAGGCCATGATATTGAAGAAGTTTTGCCCGATAAACGAAATGGATCAAATTCAGACGAAACTGTGGAATCACAAAGTTGTGGGAACCAATCTCAAGGAATATAACACCAAGTTTCTTGAGTATTGTAGAATCGTGCCTCATCTGGTCACTCTCGAAATTAACAAAGTGACACGATATATTTACGGATTACCAATCGAAATCCATGACTTAGTTCGTTCACATATGCCGTCTTCGACGGAATCTGCAATGGAGTTGGTCGGATACTTGATGGATGGGATGCTAAGAAACCGAGATGAGAAGAAGAAGGATGATGGAAAAGCGAATGTGGGTGGAAAGATGAAGAAGACGGAGAAGAAAAGAGAATGGGGATTTGTGTATAGTCGCTCCATTTGCAAATCTTGTGGCAGGAGACACTTCGATAGATGTTTTCGACCAACCAATATCATGATATGTAATTTTTGTAAGAAACCGGGTCATGCGGAGGCAGATTGTAAAAGAAAGACGGTAGTGTGTTTCGAATGTGGTGAAAGAGGGCATTTTAGCAATGAGTGTCCAAAGAAGAAGCCGATGACAACTGCTGCTGGTGCAAGTGGCAGCGGTGCCAAGACCGAGGCCAAGAAAGGAAACACACGTGTCTTTATGCTAGACACAGAAGGCAGCAGATATACCGGACGTGATCACCGGTACGTTTCCTTTAAATAATATTTATGCTAGGGTTTTATTTGACTCGGATGCCAATCAAAGTTTTATAGATTATAAATTCTGTAGTCTATTAAATGAACCCTTAGCTAAACTAGACAAACATTATGAAGTAGAAACTGCTGATGAAAGAGTAAGTAGAATAACCGAAGTTTTAAATAACGCCACAATTCTATTAGCCAATCACATCATACCTGTACGACTGTTACCTATGACGTTAGCAGGTTTCGATATAGTTATTGGAATGGGTTTGTTATCGTCTAATCAAGCACATATCTTATGTACGAAAGAGCCATCGACATTCGAACGCCTAATAACAAAACCATTCGTATAACTGGAGATAAAGAAGGAGGAAAGGTAAGAATCATATCCAAGATTAAAGCAAGTCATTCCATAGGTAAGGGATGCCTCACATTCATGGCCTATGTAACCAAGGAACCCGAACCTAAGAAGATGGAAGAAGTGCCAATCGTATCCGAATTTCCGGATGAGTTACCAGGAGCCCCGCCTGTTAGAGAAGTTGAGCTTAGAATTGACCTCATGCCAGAAACTTCACCAATAGCAAAATCTCCTTATCGTCTAGCACCTACGGAAATGAAAGAGTTAAAGAAACAATTAGATGAGATTTTAGAGAAAGGATTTATACGGCCAAGTTCATCACTCTGGGGAGCTCTAATTCTGTTTGTAAAGAAGAAAGATGGATCAATGAGAATGTGTATAGATTACCGAGAGCTAAACAAGCTCACGATTAAGAACAAGTATCCGCTACCAAGAATTGACGATTTGTTTGATCAGCTTCAAGGAGCGTGCTGTTTTTCCAAGATTGATCTTAGATCGGGTTATCATCAACTGAAAGTGCAAGAGGAAGATATACCTAAAACAACATTTAGAACCCGATACGGACATTATGAGTTCACTGTGATGCCTTTTGGACTCACTAATGCTCCGACAGCTTTCATGGACATGATGAATCATATTTGCAAACAATACTTAGACAAGTTTGTTATCGTCTTTATTGATGACATTCTTGTTTACTCAAAATCCAAAGACTATCATCAAGTTCACCTCAATATCATACTTGAAACCCTAAGAAACAAGAAATTGTACGCCAAATTCTCGAAATGTGAATTTTGGTTGTTCGAAGTTCAATTTCTTGGTCATGTTATAAACGAAAAGGGAATTCAAGTAGACCCAACAAAAATAGAAGCAATAACCAAATGGGAGAAACCTAAAACACCTACTCAAGTCTGAAGTTTTCTGGGCTTAGCCAGATATTACCGAAGATTCATTCAAGACTCTCCCGAATAGCTGTTCCATTAACTACACTCACAAGAAAGACAAATAAGTTTGAATGGGGACCAAAGCAAGAAGAGGCATTCGAAACACTCAAACAAAAGTTAACACATGCACCTATCCTGGCTTTGCCAGATGGACTAGAAAACTTTACAATTTACTGTGATGCTTCGCACACTGGAATGGGATGTGTTTTGATGCAAGGAAAGAAAGTGATTGCTTACGCTTTGAGACAGTTAAAAGTTCATGAAAAGAATTACACCATGCACGACCTTGAATTAGGCGCTATAATTATCGCGTTGAAGTTATGGCGACATTACTTGTATGGCGTTAAGTTCATGGTATATACCGATCACAAAAGTTTGAAGCACATATTTGATCAAAAAGAGTTGAACATGAGACAAAGGCGTTGGATGGAAACGCTTAACGACTACGACTGTGAGATTGTATATCATGAGGAAAAGCCAACGTGGTGGCTGAAGCCTTAAGTAGGAAAGAACATGAAAAGCCAAAGAGGGTTCGAGCTCTAAGATTAGAACTCAAAATTGATTTAGCAAGTCAGATCAAGGAAGCTCAGAAGTTAGCACTGGAGGAAGGAAACATTAAAGCTGAAAAAGAGAACGATACAATTGACCAATTGATTAAAGGAAGTGACGAATCCTTAGACTTGGTACAAGAATTTGGGTACCAATGGTCAGGAATTTAAGAAAAAAAATTCTAGAAGAAGCACACAAGTCAAAGTATATGATGCATCCGGAAAACGACAAGATGTATCATAATCTAAAGAATGATTACCGGTGGATTGGTATGAAAAGGGATATTGCTTTCTATGTAGCCAAATCCTAACTTGTTCTAAATTAAAAGCCGAACACCAAAAGCCGTTGGGGTTATTACAACAGCCAGAAATCCCGATTTGGAAATGGGATATGATAACTATGGATTTCATCATGAAGTTACCAAAAACTTCTCGCCAAAATGATGTGATCTGGGTTATTGTAGATAGACTTACCAAGTCTGCTAATTTCATTCCAATTCAAGAAACATTTAGTATGGATAAGTTAGCACACTTATACATCGAAAACGTAGTATCCTTACATGGTGTGCCGCTATCCATCATATCCGATAGTATAGTCGTTTTACTTCAAAATTTTGGTCAAGTTTTCAAAAGGCTATGGGGACTCGACTAAACTTAAGTACCGCTTATCATCCCCAAACTGATGGCCAAAGTGAACGTACAATTCAAACCTTAGAAGACATGCTTCGTGCCTGTGTTATTGATCTAGGAGGAAGTTGGGATACCCATCTTGCTTTAATGGAATTCTTGTACAACAATAGTTACCATACGAGTATCCAAATGGCACCGTTTGAAGCATTGTATGGGTGTAAGTGTAGGAAACCTGTATGCTGGTTTGAAACAGGTGATAGTCAGTTGTCAGGACCCGAGATTGTTCAAAGAACTACCGATCAAGTAATACAAATCCGGGAATGCTTGAAAACGACAAGAGATAGACAAAAGAACTATGCGGACATTCGTCGCAAGCCATTGGAATTCAAAGAAGGCAATAAAGTATTACTTAAAGTCTCACCTTGGAAAGGTGTAGTACGATTTGGAAAGAAAGGAAAACTAAGTCCACGATATGTTGGACCATTCAAGATACTCGAAAGAATCGGACCAGTTTCTTACCGACTAGAGTTACCAAACGAGATGAAAGGCATTCACGACGTGTTTCTCGTATCTAATCTTCGCAAGTGATTAGCTGACGAAACTCTTGCAATGCCATTGAAAGATGTCAAGATCAATGAGAAGCTTAAGTTTGTAGAACAACCGATTCAAATAGAAGATAGCATGATTAAGTTTCTCAAACACAAATGACTCAAGCTCGTGAAAGTCAAATGGGATTCAAGTAGGACCCGAGTATACGTGGGAGCTCGACTCGGAAATGAAGAAGAAGTATCCCTATCTATTCCAATAAATCTCGAGGACGAAATTTTTCAAAAGGTGAGGAGGATGTAACACCGCGTCTTTTACCCTATAAAATTTAAGCCTAATATACTAACTTTGAAAGTATAAGGACCAAAAATGAACATTCTGAAAACTTCACCAATCGTGATAGGCGACGAGGCAAACATAAGCCCATCGCGTAGCGCGATGGACTTGCACAACAACCCAGAAATGGGTGGCGTAGCAATACGCTACGGCCTAACTACCAAGGTCATCGCGATACGCGATGACCAGGCTAAGTCATTGGACACGTGTCTGTTGGACTTGATTGGATCGAGCAACACGAACAACACCGATATTTTGTGAGAACTCCTCATGACTCTTTCAATATTATTAAGAACGAAAACCACACAAAATACAATAACCCTAAACCATCTATTTATACTAAAACCTTGACTTGCTCACCAAGAAACCTAATTAGACTCAAACTAGGAAACAAAATAAATTAATAATAATAACCAAAACTTATACCTAATTTAATAAACTAAACCGACTCAAACTCAAACTCTTTAAACTTTAAACCTTTATCAAGATTAATCCTTCATTCACCCCCTTAATCTTGATATGGACTCGTTAATTTTTAAAATAGTGTTGGATCCAAATCTTCACGAACCAAATTAGTAGCTTCTTCTTTCGGTTTTGGCCCGGGGCACTCATATGCAAAATGACCGTACTCAAGACAATTATAGCATCTAATATGAGCTTTACCTCGACCCATACCTTTCTCCTTTTTATTTTCACTTGGTTGGAACCGACCACCTCTACCTCATCCAACGCCGCGTCCTCTACCTCGGCCACGTCCATGGTCACTTTTCCCTCGTCCACAACATTCACAAACATTTTCTTCATTCTTTGAACTTTCATGTCCATAAGTTTTGTTAGCAATAACTTACTTTGACCGCTATCACCCGTCTCATCTTGCTCTCTGATTCGTTCCTCATAGGCCTTCAACCTGCCTATTGCTTCTTCGAATGGCATGGTGTCAAGATCTGAATGCTGCTCAATAGAAGCAACAATCTGAAGACACTTCTTTGGCACCGAATCTAACAGCTTTTGCACTAACACTTCATTTTCGAGATTTGAACCTAGACTAGTATATCTTGAAACAAATCCGGCTAACTTTCCAGCAAACTCTTCAATCGTATTTGTCTCCTTCATTCGGAGTTACTCAAATTCTCTTCTTAAACTTGCTAAACGTGCCCTTTGGACCCTGTCAGCACCAAGAAACCTTACACGTAAAGTTTCACATGTGTCTTTTGCACTTCGGTTCCTAGCAACTTGAAGAAATATATCCTCTGGTAAAGCTTGATGAGAATTGCTCTTGCAATCTTATTCTTCTTTTCATCAACGGCCCCACCGGTTACCGACTTAATTGTCTCCCTCAACCCTTGTGCATCCAAAACTGACTCCATTAGAATTGTCTAAGTGTTGTAGTTCGTTGTTGTCAACCTTGGTACTTGAAACGAGGCGTTGTTGTTTTCTTGAACCGGGACATTCCCTGCATTGTTTGCATTATCAGCCCTTCTTTTCTTCGAATCTTCTTAACGTCACACAGATCGTCCTCTTTGATCGCTCACACAGATACGATCACAACGAATCACACAGATTTACGTTGCTTCTTCTTTCAACGAATCACACAGATTAACGTCGCGTCTTCTTCTTTCAACGAATCACACAGATTGACGTTGATTTTTCTTCTCGATCATTCACACAGATACGACCGTCCTCGTCTTCTTCTTGATCGTTCACACAGATACGATCGTCTTCTTCACTGTTTGATTGCTACACAATCGCAATCTGTCTTCTGGTGGGTTCGATCTTCTTTCTTACTATCTAATCTTTTGCTTTGATATTTAATATAGCAATCTGCTTGCTTACTTCAATTATTATCCACTTTAGCGGCTTGAGTTTATTTTTATTTTGTTTCTTCGATGACAACCTTTGACTTTTGAGTTTGTTGCTATAATTTCCTTCCACCAAAAAAGATAAAGAAAATCACCTAGCTTTGTTTCTCTACTTCTTTGATTAATTCCAAACCACCGATTCAACTGAAGTATGGTTTCCTTACGCCTACTTGCTCGATCACCAATCTTCTCTTGACCTGCTCTAATACCAATTGTTGGACTTAATTGGATCGAGCAAAACAAACAACACCGATATTTTGTGAGAACTCCTCACGACTCTTTCAATATTATTAAGAACGAAAACCACACGAAATACAAGAACCCTAAACCATCTATTTATACTAAAACCTTAACTTGCTCACCAAGAAACCTAATTAGACTCAAACTAGGAAACTAAATAAATTAATAATAATAACCAAAACTTATACCTAATTTAATAACTAAACCGACTCAAACTCAAACTCTTTAAACTTTAAACCTTTATCAAGATTAATCCTTCAGTGTCAACATGTGGCACAATATGACAGGCCACGTGTCATGAGCTGGTAAGGCGGCATAAATTGCGGCGCGCGATACGCCACGGGTCACGAAGAACCCATCGCGACGGGGTCCAAAATTCGCCTATAAAAGGAGGAGACGGGTATGAGGCTTTCTCATCCCAAACACACCTCCACATTCACATACTTAACCTCGAAAGGCGTGCCCCTTTGCCATGACAAACCGAAGTGTTGTTTTCTCGTAGTTCGTACAAGGAACGAAGTTATAATCAAGCTAGCAATTGTACAATCGAGTAGATCAAGATCCTGCCTTTTCTTATTATCATTCTAAGTATCCGTACTAAGGTAGGAGTTATGTTTAAGTTGTTTAAATCAATGTTGTAAATGTAGGTCTACAAGGCCGAGTACTCGCTACAAGGTATGGTGCCGAGGGGAGTTTCTTTAACTCCGCCTAGTTACTAAAAATTGGTCAAAGGTGGTAAACATTAGCCTGAATCACATCTAGTCGGTTAACTTGGGTCTATTTTGACTTCAAAAATACATCATAATTCGTATTTCTATAATATTAAAGAACGAATATCATTATTTTTAATTAATGATTAACATTTTTTAGAATAATTTAGTATTTAAAAAATTATTTCTCTTATTTATATTGATAATCATTTATTTTGTTATAAATATTAGTAAATATATGATATTTGAAATATATATATTACCCAAAATTTAATTTTCTTTATATTTATCATGTCCGAGTACTCCCTCCAAGGGGATCGGCCGCCAAGGGACCACCTAGCGAATTTTGCAACATTGATTTAAATTATAGCTTAGACTATCAATCGAGGCTATGGCCTTTAACCTTGATCGTATTTTATAAACATTCACAATCAATTTTTCATAAACGTTACTTCATAGTGAAGTAATGTCAGTAAAAGATATATTTTGACGCGCATGTAGTAACTGTAAGGGTGATATCACTAGTAGTAAGTTTCTTGCCTAAGGAAAGTAATTCGTACAAATCCCAATCAACCGAGGGACCCGTTTACTTACCTGGAGAAACTTACCAACGTGAAAGAACCTATTAAGCCAAATCATGTTATATCAAACGTCACATAAAATCAAGTGTTTTCATTCACAATCAAAGATAAACGATTTCAAGGTTAAGTTTACAATCATAGCTTAATCAAGAAACACCATTCAAAACATTCATACAAACCTTTTTATGTATAGGTTAATATTATTCTCAATCAATCAATCAGTCGATGTTTTCAACACCGACGGTACAGGTGAATACGTTAACCTTTTTAATCAGTCAAAACATATTTATACTCAATGAGATGAACGGGTGTTTGTCTTAACGAGTCAATCAATGTCTACAAGAGATCAGGTGGTCTCTAAAACGTTATAATACAAAGTAGAGAATAAATCAACTCAGACCGAATACGCATGTGTCTGGATCCAAACATAACTGTTAAAGCCCAATCAATCAATCAAAGGAGAGGTAGCCGCGGGCTTAAACGGTCATGACCAGTTCTCTGTTCAGGGCCGTGTGGCTCGGAGAATACCGTTATGTGTGTAGGGCAGTGGTACATATACCGGAAGCAGAATTACTTCCGCTGAGATTGTCGAGAAAACTATATTTGTATTGTAATCGTCATTCAATTTGTTTTATTGAGTCATACGTGTTCACCAGCACATAGCTGACGTATTTTTCCAACCCATTGCAGGTAATTAAGCATAAGAAGCAGTAACAAGGATTGGAGTCTATATTGAAGATAGAAGCGCGTAACGAGATGGCTCCATTTTGAAATATAATCCTTGTAATATGAAACATATATTTTGTAAACCGATACTTGGGTATTTAATTCCCAAGTAAAGTTTTCAATATAAATTAAAATTATATTCAACCTAAAGTCTTCCGCAAAAATTAACCCATAAACTCTGATATATTTACAAAACAGGTACCAACTTGTGGTCACACGCCTAGGCCCTAAGTCGGGGTGTGACATAAATAAAAAATTAAAAAACTAAAATGTTTCCGCCATCATTCCCGTTTAAAAATGTAAATTAAAAAATACAAAAAATAAAAAAATTGACGAAAAGACACAAAATGAATAAAAGAAACAATAATAACTAAAAAGACACAATGACGAAAATGAATAAAAGAAATAATTATAACTAAAAAAAGACACAATAGATCGCAAAATATAGCACAATATAAAGAAAAAAAGACACAATGTCAAGGAAAAAAGACCCAATTAATTACGAAAATAAACGCAAAACACAATGATAAACAAAAAGACACAACGATTTTTTCACTTACCATTGTGTTTTTTTATGAGAATGAGAAAGACGGTGGAAACATATTTGTGTTTTTACTTTTTTTCGTTTTTCTATTAAATTTTGAGTTATGATTTATTTATTTATTTATTAATTTTAAGAGGTTTTTTGTGTAGCTACAAATCCTTCTTATTCTTCTTACTTTGTTACCTTTTATAGAATAACTTGACACTAGATAAAATTCCCAGGCCCTTATATAACATATTATATACATATAATCTTTTTGAAAAAATATTATGTGCCTTTCCATAAGTGTCCTAAACACCAACCATGGTATCAAGTTCGGGCCTGATGACGGCGGTGGTAGCAGCAAGGCAAAGTAGTGGCGGACATACATTGTGAGGAGGGGTAGCCTCCGCTACGGCTCAGCTTTTTTACCGGTAGTATAAAAAAAATTGGCCGATTTTCGTGTTTCGTTACCAATGGAAAAAAATAACGTTACCACTAATATTTTAAGCCCAACCAATCTATGTTTTAAACCCAATCAAAATCCAAAGCTCAAACAAAAAAACTCATTAACCCAACCCAACAAAACCATCGTTCGCCACTTAACCTATCCATCTTATCCATTTACAACAACAAAAGTAAAAAAAAATATATACAGTAGCAGCGCAGCTCCACAGTCCACACCACCGCTGGACAACCTCCACACCACCACACTAGTCACCTGTCACCACCGGCCCACAACCACCGTCCACAGGTAAGATTTTTCAATTTCTTGTTTAAATTAAAATTAATTTAGCATTTATGTTTAGGTTTAAATTGGAAATTAATAGGTATTTAAGGTTTATGTTTAAGTTGGAGTTGATTACCTTTTAGTTTTATGTGTAAATTGCCAAATTGGAATTGAATATTGGTTATTGATTATTAATATTAGGTTTTTGTTTTAAATGCGAAAAGTATTCTATCATATTTTAAGACTCTTGAATTTGTGTTTTATATACACTTGTTGGACGAAATTTTAGGCCTCACATATGCTTTATCAAAACATCTTCAAAAAAAGAGTTAAGATTTGTTAGAAGCGTCTAAGTTGATAAGCTAGACAAATCGAGCATTGAATAATCTAAGACAACCCGGATTTGACAAGATGTTGGCAAAAGTTACATCTTTTTGTGAAAAAAACAAGATAAAGATGTTAGATATGGCGGAAAGTTATGGTAATCAAAGAAACCGGAAGTATGTCATTACTAATCGACATCATTTTGAGGTTGAAGTTTTTAACACGATCTTGGATATGCAAATTCAAGAACTTGGAAATAGATTTAGTGAGGTCTCAATTAGTTTGTTTGAAAATATGTCGGGTTTAAATCCTTGTGATTCGTTTATCCAAGTTTGACATATCTAAGATAGTGATTTTTTTCAGAGATGTATCCGAATGATTTTACTGACGAAGAAAGAGGGTGTATTCCGGGTGAACTTACGATCTTTTATTACACTTGAAAAGAATATGCTAAATTTGCAAAACTAGGTGGAATGGGTGATCTTGCTCGTGTAATGGTGGAAACCGGAAAACACGCAACTTTTCCTTTGGTTTATCGAATATTGAAGCTAACATTGGTTTATCGGTTGCAACTGCAACCGTTGAAAGATGTTTCTCTAAAATGAAGCTTATCAAGACGGATTTCCGCAATCGAATAGGTAATGATTATTTGAACAATGTTTTAGTTTGTGCGGTCGAAAGAGAAACGTTTGATAAAGTAAATAAAGAAGATGTAGTGGCTCGGTTTCAAGCTATAAAAAACCTAAGAGATATTTACAGCCCAACCTATATCCGTCATTGTTGGTTTGTTAACCCTGTTAGTTTAAATTTATTTGTTGTCGTGGTTTTTATATTTGTTTCGTTAACATTGTATTAAATATGGGGAAAAAATTTTGAGCGTTGCGGCTCGGTTTCGAGTCTAGATCCGCCACTGCTGAAAGAAGCGGCGTGGCGACGAAGGTGGCAGGGGCATGGGTGGGGTCGGTGGAGACGATGGCGGTGATTTTCTAGGATCTTGATGACCGTCAGATTGTGGCAACACACAATGGCGATGGTGGTTTTGACCAATTGTATAATTTAAATGGATTCAAATAAACACATATATTAGTTAAATTGCCAAAAGTGAAACCACATACATAAAATTTTTTTAACCCAAATCTGCCCGCCCATTTCTTAAAGAAATCATGTATCGGCACCCATAAGTCTGGTAATTAATATTTTCAAAGTTGTAAGTTACTTGCCAACTTTTGATTCACTAAAAAAAAAACTGTTATAAAACTTATAATATATATTCAAAGATACTAAAAAAAGTGTTTTAGCAGTAATTTAAGGTGAATTTGACAAGATGCCATTGAAATTGACCCATTACAAAAGGATTTTAGTGTATGTATGTCACCTCTTCTTCCTATTAGATCAGTCGCTTCACTTGAATACGAGCAATGTAGCTATTATTGGTAATTCCTCATATACGTGCGTATAGCATTTCTTGTATATATACGCGTACGTTGATTTTTTTCTTATAGTTATACGGATCATACCAATAATGTGTGTGACATTATTATTACCAGTCACAATTCAGTTTTCTAATAATTAGGAAGGAGTTAGAACATAATTACCTTCTTTTTTTAAATATAAATAGGAGTTAAGGTTTATTGTATTAGAAATTTTCTTATAAAATTATGTTTTTCTTATTTAAGGCAGTACAGAAAGATATTTCAAAACGTGCATGTGATATTTGAATTTGACTTTTGATTTCAAAGATATTTAATAATAGTAATAAGAATATATATTGTGAGTGACATTCATTCAGATAAGACAGAATAAATAAAGGTTAAGAAAAGTAGAGTGTGGATGATGATATTTTGAAAAGCATAACAAATATCTGTTGTCAAGCAAAATATCTGAAGTAAAGCCCAAACAGCTGAGGTGGCAACATGCCATGTGGAAAAGCATGACACCTGGCACTTCCATTCCATTAACAGAACAAACTTCATCAAACTCAAACTCCACATTATCTCTCTCTCTAATCAATGGAGGACCAGCTTTGTTCGGAGATGACCGGAAACAACGCCGGTTTGAATGGCGAAGAGAGCTCGTTTATGGTAATATTATTATGAGTTTGGATCTGATACAAATGAAGTTAACGTACTCATTGTGATAATTTAGTAGAGTAATTATGTAATTACATCACCACTTGTATATATAATTACCCTACTTGATTCTCGCAGCTGACACGTTAATTTCATTTATACTAGTTAACTATTATTATTATTATTATTATTATTATTATTATTATTATTATTATTATTATTATTTATTTATTTATTTATATTAATATTAAATTATTAATTAAGGTTCTTAGTTTTCAACTATGTTCGAGTAATGATGATGATTATGATATTATCTTCTGTGGTCCGAAATTAATGATTTCATGTTGTTTGTTGAGGAGATAATTATGATTGTATTTGTTTTAGTTCAACTGGTTAAAATCTATGCATAACTGAAATTTGACCCCAAATTGGTTATTCGGTTACAAATTAGTTAACCGAAGAATTGAATCTCTTAATTGGTTATGATAACAGAACACTACATTTTGTAAAGCCGAAAACCAAATTCAATACTCAAATTAGTTATTTGGCTATGGTTACAATCTCCAAGTTGCTTAACCGAATAACTGAATCTCTTAATCGGTTATTGTTAACCGAACACGACATTTTGTAAAGCTGAAAAACGAATTCAACACTCAAATTAGTTATTCGATCGGTTATGGTTACAATCTCCAAGTTGGCAAACCGAATAACTAAATCTCTTAGTTGCTTATGGTCACCAAACTCGGTATTTTATATAACCGATAACCGGATTATTTACGGTTACAACTCGAAACGAATGAATAACAGACTAAAAATACGGTATCGGTTTAGTAGGTTTCAAACCAACGTATGTTTTTTCATTGTTTGAACAAGCATGCAACCCGTAACCTAAACATTCGAAAACACTTTTTTTTCCCATTATTTTCATAAGGAATTTGCTTATAATAGGTAGATTTTTCCTTGTTGATCTTGTTTGTTTGTCAATTGTTGTCTGAACATGTTGCATGGTTGCTGTTTCTTTGTTAATTGTTGTCTGAACATGTTTTATGGTTGCTGTTTGTTTGTGTGCAAGCAATTTTTGACCTATTAATTAGAGTGTTTGAATTATATATGCAATTTTAATGTTTTTTACAAATTGCGGATTCAGGAATCCCCAAAACAAGAATCATCAGAATGGACCGATGAAAAACATAGTTTGTACTTAAAGTCAATGGAAGCCTCATTTGTTGACAAGTTATATAACTCATTGGATATGCAATGTTGGCAAACTCAAAACGAGTGCTCATCAGATTCATTATCATCCAAGAAAATTCATGCCCCTTCTGGCCAGGTTTTAAAAGTTTTACCTTCTTTTTACAATATGATTGCATGTAAATGCAATGTACCTCCATTCATAAACTTTAGGGACTTCAAAATTATCGTGTAAAGGACGGTGTTATAAGTTTATAACCTAATAAGGGACCCCAGATAATTGTACTGGTAAGACCACCCCGAGGGGCCGGTTTTGGGCCCCAAAAGCGTCGACTAGGCGCGTTTCTCACGTTTTCCGTCATTGTTTTTTTTGTTTTTGTTTTTCTTTTTTTTTTTTTGGGGGGGGGGGGGGGGGGGGGGGGGGCTTATTCATCACAATGATGTGTGTGTGTGTGTGTGTGTGTTGGAACCAAATACAAACAACTTTTAACATGTTAGCAAAAAAATATATTGTTACGATACAACTTTAAAGTAATTATTTTTGAACAAAAACAATTATTATTACGATACAACTTTAAGGTAGCGCAATAGTAAATACTCCAGTTCATTTATTACACTACAATTTAATGAATTACAGCAATTATTATTACACTAATTCAAAACTCTCATAACAATAATTATTCAAGTTATATGTAAGCTTTCACACGTTAACCCCTATTTGAACCCGATCTAATCCCTGCATGTGTGTGTACACATGTATAGTTATGAAAAAGCAATTTTTATTTTGGAACAATTGCATGTATCTCCTTCTAAACGTAATAAGTAAAACAATTACATATTTCCTCAAATTACAAGTTTATACTACATGTTAATTAAATTTATTAATGTAAAACACCTATATTTTAAATAATCAATTTTAAATTTTGTACAAGCTTACATTAAATAGTTTTTATTATGTAACTTTAAACACTTAGGGGGTGTTTGGTAGAGGGATTTGATTGGGGAGAAATGGAATTAGAAATATTTCTTTTGTTTGTTTTCCACTTTTCATTTCTATTTCTCTTTCTATTTCTCTAAAACTAGAGAATTCCATTTCTCTTTAAAACAAAGAGAAATCCATTTCTCAGCAGCCTCCTCATAGCATGTCACCACCTCGTCTCCGGCCACCACCCCGTCTCCGGCCACCACCCCGTCTCCGGCCGCCACCTCGTCTCCAAGTCTGCAACCGCCACCTCGTCTCCAAGTCTGCAACCGCCACCTCGTCTCCAAATCTGCAACTCCGCCGTTCGCAGTGGTGAACACAGAGATGGTAACCGGTTGTAGGTTGCAGGTGGTACGGGTGAACGGAGATTAGGGTTTCAAGTGGTGGTTCGTGGTAGGTTAGGGTTTTCAGATGGTCCGGTTATTGTGGTCGCAGGTGGGTGACAGTGGTGGTGGAAATCGGCGGTGGTCGCAGGTGGCTTCTGATTATCATCATCATCATCGCCACCACAACCACCACCACAAAATCTCCAAAGAGGCAGTGATGACAAATCTGAGCCTCCTTTTTTAATTTTTTTTGTTCCAAAAATTTGAATCTTTTTAATTTCTTGTGTACTGTGGTTGAAGAAGGGGATTTGGTGGCGGCAGCCGGTGGTGGTGGGCTGTGGTTGAAGAAAGGGCTGTGGTGGTGGTGCTGGTGGTGTGGGGCTGTGGTGGTGGGGCTGGTGGTGGTGGTGGGGCTGTGGTGGTGGTGCTGTGGTGGTGGTGCTGGTGGTGGTGGGACTGTGGTGGTGGGGCTGCGGTGGTGAGTGGTGTCAGGTTGGGTGGAGGTGGGGTTGGGTATGGAAGAGTTCTCTGTTTATTTTCTCGTGTACCAAACAAGAGAAATGATTCTCATTCTCCATACCAATTCTCTTTCTCTACAATTCCATTTCCATTTCTATTTTCTCTCCTTTTCCATTCTCTGTACCAAACACCCCCTTAAGGAAAAAATATTTTATAGGGTTTACTAATATTACAATGTTTACTTTTATTATGTTTTTAAAAATTAATATTTTTATCAAAATAAAAAGATTGGTAGTTAAAAATAAATATAAAAAAGTGGCGCTGATGTGATGTGGCAGTGTTTTTGGGTCTCCTCGTTGGGAAGGTTTTTGGTGTTTTTGAAGAATAAATGTTTTTCTAATAAAAGTTGCTCTAAGTGGTTCTCTTATTAATCTATGAACTTATAAAAATGCGCTTATAAACTTCCCAAAATTAGAAAGTATGTTTTTGACATCATGTATGTTTCAGTTTAAGGTTTTACAACACGGATTTTGGTCAAGGGTTGATTTCAAAAGAGAAAGCATGGCACACAATGAAGTAAACCGACACAACGTTTCATCTAGCAATCCATGGATCCAACATTTTAGAAATGGGAATAGGCACGGAGCTATAGAATCTCCTTCACCACGGGCAAAATTGTCATCAACTATTTGCGGTAACACATGCCCTTCTATACAACATGCTTACATCATATGAGACATATTCATCGTATTAAATATTATTCCATGTTTTTGTCATACTCTTAAAGTTGCAGAGGTGATGGATCAAAACTTTGTTGAAGAAGATTTTGCAACTCAGTCGATGAACACATGTTGTAACAAGAAGAGGAAGGGTAGCTATGGTGAATCAGAATCAGGCAATGATCAGGTACAACAGAAAGTTAATATTAAGAAAGTACTTGTTGTAATTATAGTTCTCGTCCTTTAATTTTATATCATATTGCACCAATCGTCTTTCAACTAACGTTTATGGCTTGTCACACAGTTCGTCCTTGTCAGTAGCTGATGTTAGATTTTTTTGTTAAATGATGTGTTAAATGACCGATGTTACATTTTGTCCTTTACACTAACTAATGTTATTTCGTCATTTTAAGTTTTTGTTATATACTAACGGCAGTTTAGTCATTTTATAAAAAGTTAAACAGAGAATATAACATTAGTTGGTGTAAAGGACGAAATGTTGACAAACCTAAAAATTGTAAAGGACGATTGATGAGCCGTGCAATATGATATAGACGACCTTAATACGAGAACTGCCATTAACTTCTTTTTAATATAGCTGGAAAAAGGGTCAAAAACTCAAAATGGTTAGTTCCTAGTCCGGTCAGGTTGGCTAGAAACACTTTTGGTCAAATCTTCTAAACATAGATAGTTAATAATTACAGCTTGCAAACTATAATTTCTTAATAATAGTTACTTTTTTGAATAAAAGAATTTAAAGGGTTGAATGCATTGATAACATTATCTATGATTTTCAACCCGTCATTTGATCTAATTAAGCAAAACATAACCCAAATTGACTCGTTTATAACGGATCTATATTGCCACCTCTAGTTTGTAAGATCACATTGTCGTGCACACGGGTCATTCTTTTTTTCTTTTATCAGGTTGCTGCTTCCTTTGGGCACTTCTCCTGTAACAGGAATCACTGATGACCTTATATCTATGGCATCTTTCAGGTTTCTTGCGGTGTAGTTACGATTGGTGACAAGAGTTAAAGACGGCTTCACTAGAAGTTTTTAACCATATGTAATTAACATGAGATTATTAACATGTGCTTGACGCACTAGAAGCCGTTAGCTAGTATGATGTTGATGCAGAATCCTATAAAAGAATTAATCATGTTCGTAAATCACACGACTTCACAAGATACTAACATAACATGTGATGATGATACATGCATGCATGCATAAGTTGTAGATAATATGGATAGTCCCGACACATTGCGTGTTGCAGTCAATGATTCGTTATTTGTCCGGCGGTTTGTTTTTTTTACTTGCTGTTTCAGGGAGGCATCGGGTAATAGTAAACGAAAAGCCTAGCTCAACTACATATATTCAATAAGCAACATCATTCTTATTCACGTATTATTCTTGTTTGAATGTCTCCCTTTCTTCCTGCACAAAAACAAACATATTCTGGGTATCAACGATCGTTTCTTTTTCTTTTGAGCCGCTGCAGTCTTCCGTCTTTGCTCGAATTCAGACCTCCATGTTCTAATCTCCCGTTCCACCACCAGCTTCCCTTCTTTCGCCCTCTCCGCCTTTTGCACCGTAGCAGAGAGCTCTTCCTTTTTCAAAACATTATCACGCTTCACTTGTTCAAGCTTCTTCATAGTTTCCAGTTCCGACTCTTTCGCCAAATCAATCTGCGAAATGGCTTTTGAAACACGTTCGTTAGCTTCATCCTCGGCTTCCTTAGCTTTCCGGGTTAGCTCATGGTATTTGTCCACCGAAAGAGTGATTCCCGACTCGGGTTCGCTTTCATTGCTTCTGGCCGACTCGCTCTCCTCGACCGCGCTAATCGCACCATGCGCAAACCTTTTACAACAGATATTATATTAGTTGACTTGATTGCTATATTATTAGTATAGTTTGGAGATATGGTTTGACTGGGTTTCTTTTATAATTATTACTTGTATCCCAATATATAGTTCATCAATAATACAAACGTCAAAGTGAGGTTTTTGTTATTCTGTACCTTTCTGATGCGCGTGCTGCCTCGACCTCTCTTACCGCAGAATTTAGTTTACCCATCACTCTGCCTTCTCCTTTTTTGGCTTGTCTTGCTGCTTTTTTGGTTTCCTTCAACTCTTTGCGTGCTTTTCGTGCACGCGATTTAGCCTGATCCATTTCTTCGGCTACTTTGTCTACTTGTTTCGGCATCTTCTCTTTCATTTCATTTATTGCAATTTCGGAAACCGCTCTCATTAAATCGGCTTCGAGAGACAGCATCACAACCGCCTCCGTCCCACCATTCTGTTTTACCGCCACAAGTGTCGCTTTCTCTTGTTCTAGCTCCAAGGTTAACGGATTAACATTTCGCTTCATATTATTCACTTCGCTTCTCGCGTTTTCGATATTATTCCTCACTTCTTCGAGGTCGGTTTTCGCTGAATCGACCGCGGTTTGTGTACCTTTGTGAGTTTCTTCCATGTAAGACGCGAGTTCGGCTTCCAAATCGCGAAGCAAAACCGAAGCAGCGCCCAGTTGGCTGATCTTTTCCAATTCTTCTTCTAACTGCTCCAGCTCTTGTTCATACTCCATAGCTACTTCGGTTCGGTGTTCTTCAACCTCTAAATAAGCACCGTGGGCCGACTCTAACGCCTCTTTCGTGGTTATCCGTTTAACAGTCAGATCTTCAACAATTTTCTCGGTTTCTGCAGAACTAGACTCAGCCTCTTCAGCATCCTTGATAGCTAAATCTCTATCTGGTACAAGTAAACTATAATCTTTTTCAAGGTTTTCGAGCTCGAGTTTAACCGCTTTGAGTTCAGAAACCGCAGCTTGATACCGAGCCTGCGCAACTTCTAATTGTGCCTTGGCAGCCACACTAGATTCATCTGCAACACCTTTCTGTAATTCATCCACTCTTAGTATTGTGAGTTCGGCGTCTTGTTTTACTTGACTCTCTTCGGTCTGGGCTTGCTCCAAATGCAGTTTCAAATCCCCTATACGCTTCTTTGCACTCTCGAGCTCTTTTAAGACTTGTTCTTTTGATTCTTCGGCGGCTTCGGACTTTTTCATTAATGATGGGAGCTCTTCTTGTGCTTTTCGTAGTTCTTGTGCTGCTCGCTTGCGCCTCTGCGTATCACGAACAAAGTTTAGAGATAAAAGCTTAATAGTATCAAGTAAACTTATGATAACTCAGATTATACCTCCGCGATTTGAACCTTATGTTCTTTCCAGTCCACAATTTCGCTGAACATGGAAACGGCATCTTTAACCGACTCAAAGGGTGTCGTTGTATCAACGTCTCCTAGTCTACTCTCGGATTTCTCAAGCCTTTTTTCCGCATGACCAAGTTCTTGTGCTGAATGACCATCATGTTGAAGCGTAAAATCGTCTTCTTGAATACGACCGTCACCCTTAGGAACACCTTCTTGAACATGGTCTTCTATTTCTCCGTTCCTGACCCGATTACCCGATCCTTCACCATTATCCATTCCACAATGGTTCTAAACAAAAACCTACAATTTAAGTTACGTATCATCAAGATTATGATCTTAAGCATCATTCATACAAAATAATACGTAACCAACATATTATAAGCAAATTAAATGCATACCGGAAATAACAGGAATAAAATCCAAAGGCTTATTAAATCTGTCTTCGTATATTGCCAACGATAACTTGATCAAATCAAATAAACCAATGACTATCGCTTCGGAAATTACCAAGAACCGAAATCTAAATGAAAATGATGGATCAATCAATGGCAAAAGCAAAGAGAAAAATTGAAGAAAATAATTATGGCAACAGAAAGAATAACAATTTCATTACAATTTGATCTGGAAAGGGTGATGTTTTTTTGTTTTGATGTTTGTTGGGTTTTTCTATTTTTAGTTCAAAGTATAATGCTGTTCCTAATTTTTAGTTCAATTTGATCTGGAAGCGTGCTATTCTTCCCAAATCAAAGCACGAAAGTACGTCTGGTTTTTAATCCACAAGAAACCCAAAACTTTTTCCTCTTCCCCCAATGTGAGTAACGAGGCCGGCCTATGATCAAAGTCCAACGAGTTACGAGCCTTCCAAAGACACCAAAACAAGCTAGGTTAGAATGATAGCTTGTATCTTGCAATGCAAGTGGTTGATCGATTTCTTACAAAAAGTTAATGTGATTGGTACTAATTAAAAAGAATGAATATATAACGCTAGTTCTTAATCTTCTCAAAATGTATAGAACCCGAAATTAATATTTAGTCCTGAGAGCACTTTGTGTATGAAAAGGATTGATTTTCGGTCTCCAAAATAATTGGTACAATGTCTAGCTAGGAAAGCATGCAAGACTGAAAACCAGTTTCAAAAACATTGTGAGTGACCTTATTCTAAACTGATATTCTGTCTCCATATAGTTTTGAAAATAAAGTGACCAGGGTTTGATATTCGGCCTACGATAATCGACGCATTATTAATGTTTCGAGAAAATATATTAGAAACTGAAAATTAGTCCTAAGAAAATTTTTGTAGCATGTCATATTAGGACGGGTAGTTAGTCTCAAATACCTTTTTATAGAAATTTATTAAAGAATGATTTCCAGTCTCTCATACTTTTATTGTGAATTCAATAATCATTACTAACGAAAGTATAAGGGACTGATGTATCAGCCTTGAAAACATTATATCTTGAAAACATAATATCTAGGACCCGCTTCATCACTTGATGTCTGGATGATACTTGAAAATGATTTGTATGCAACTCATGTTAGTAATTGACAATCAATCACTCATATTCTGACACATTATTTACAACTGAAATTTAGTCACTAATATGTTTGTGTATATAGGGTTTTAGGAGGGATTGTCTGAAATTTCAATCCCAAAATATGTTTCCCTTCATAATTGTGAAAATATAAGGGCGACTAATCTTCGGGTTAAAATATATAGATGATATATTAAACATTTAAAATTTTTTAAAATAATTTATGCAAGACACCTTAGTGGAGACAGATTGTTAGTCTCAGATGTCTTTTGTATATGAAATGATTAAAGATTGTTTTCCATTATTCTTTACATCATTGTCAATTCAACCATTATCGACTAAACTAATATTTCATAACCAATTATGGCAAAACAGACTCGTTGATGGCCACTAATGGTTAATTAGGGTAATTATATACATATTAAAAAGCAACATATCATCACCTCACAGATTTCACTATTTATGAGTTTGTGGTCTAACAAACACTTGTTATTGATCAATTAGGATTAATTATGTCACTGTTAGTCCATTCGGATCACTATTGACCAATTAGAGTCATTGGTTAATTATGTCAACATTGATGATTAATTAATTAGGATCATTGATGATATATTATAATCATTAATGATCGTTATTGGCCATTGTAGTTAACATGAGCTATTAATGATCAATAGTGGTTAATTAGTGTCCTTCATGATCAATTGCGGATCATTTAATAGGTTAGTTATGATTAACGCTGGTTATTTATAATCGGTAATGATCATTTAGAGTCATTGGTAGCCACTTACGGTTGCTATGGTTATTTAGAATCAATGTTGGCCATTAAGGGTGTTTTTTTTGTCTTTTTTGTTAATTAGGTTATTAAGGCTGTGTGTTTTGAAGGGGCTTTAAAGCCCTCCTTGTCACTGTCACGTAGACGATGGGGGCTTTTGTGGTTTTAAAACCCCTTACTATATATATACGTGTGTGTGTGTGTCTGTGAGAGAGAGAGAAAGAGAAGAGTTAACCCCATCTCACCCCTAGTAAATATTTGAAGCCCCCTCCATGCGCCCATGTTTTGATGTTTGGGGTGGTAAAGCCAGCCACATAACGATGCCGCCCTCTCCTTCACGCCCATAATAAATAGACTAAAGGTCAAGCAAGACCGATGTGAATTTTAGTTGAAAATAAATTTCTTCTGATGACGATAGATAAAAAAATGAAAAGAAAAGTTATGTGGACTATGTATTTTCTTAATTACATTGTATCAATCCATTGTGTTCTTATAATCTTTTTCTTTAACATAAAATAGTTTTGATGAAAATCTTTGTTTAAAATTAAGTGACATATACTCAAAACTCCGTTTAATTGTATTAGAATAAAAATTTTAAAAAATGAGATATCATGTATTGATAATTTCAAATGGTAGTACGTACCGTATTATTTCAGTTAATGGCGCTAGAAATATGAAAATGACATACGACATAGCATCATGCTTGTTTTGCTAAGTTGAAACACCGTAGTTATGTGGTATTAATAATTATGTAGTATTAATAAGTTGTGTAAACTTGGAAATAATGAAATGCAGACTACATAGCTTTTCTAATAAAAAAAGAAATTATAATAATAAAAGGACATCCCATTTAGTCTTAATGTTTTATTAGCTGTAAATATACATTACAACCAGAAAAGAAAAAAAACACAGTTGTCTAAATTTAATGCATTAAATTTGAAGCATTTAATTTGTTTATATCAAGAGAGAGTGATACCTTTTTATGCCTATAAATAGGTTTCGATCAGGATTGATTTCATTTCACATCCGACTTAGGGGAAGGGGTGGTGGATGTGATGGGATCACTCGTCACACACTTCACCTAATCTGTTGGTATCACATCACCAACCCTAAATCTATCACATGCGATGGTTTTTTACTAAGGGTGGTGGTGTGGTGTGGTGGTGTGTGATGGAATTTTTTTGTTTTTGTTTTGTTTTTTCTTTTTTTTTGCAACTTAAAAAATATATATTTTTTACTAAAACTTAAAAAATAAAAACAATAGTTTAATAGAACATATATCAACTTAAAATTTAGAAATAAAAAATAAAAGTTACAATAAACGTCTACTCCTCGTCTGAATCCGGAAATTCCAAACCTAAAGAACCTATATGCGCAACAAGATCTCATCTCAATCGATAATGAATAACTTCATCCCGCAAGTCTAATTGGATATCATCGGGAACGGAAACTTGAGTCGGAGGATCCAGTACCCAATCTGGAGAAATTGCATGGAAATCTTCTTTTATTAACATATTGTGTAATATGATGCATGCATACACGTAGCTAGAGATCGTGGGTTTTTTCATTGCACGAACCGGTCGACTGAGTATGCACCATCTACCCTTTAAAACACCGAAAGCTCTCTCGACATCTTTTCTTGCCGATTCTTGCAACTTCTTGAACGCCTTTTCATTGGTCTAGACAGGAAACGAAAAGGCTTTCACAAAAACAGACCATTGCGGGTAGATACCGTCAACAAGATAGTAGCCACGTTTGTAATATCTCTCGTTGACAAAGTACGGACAGAAAAGTGCGGTGCCATCTGTTACGCTCTGAAACAACGGTGATGTGTACAGAACAGTGATGTCGTTGTTTGAGCCGGGAACACCAAAATAAGAATGCCAAATCCATAAATCATTTGACGCAACCGCTTCTAGTGAGATGGTCGGTCGTTGATATCACCCCTAACATACGCCCCTCGCAACTCCCGTGGACAATTCCTCCATTCGATATGTGTACAATCGATGCTACCGAGCATCCCTGGAAAATGTCATCTAGCCTCGCGCGCGGCGTAAAGACGTGTAATATCGTGTCTTGTTGGTTTTCGTAGAAACTCTTTGGCATACAATTTTATAATCGCGTTACAAAAGAATTGTAGACATTCACGTGAAGTTCTCTCAGTCATTTGTAAGTATTCATCGAATTGGTCGGGTGGGTTACCTGTCGCTAGTTGACTGTCACAGCCCCCGACCCCTATACCCCGGGATGGGAAGCCGTGAACATTGATTGGTGGTATCGGTGTTTATTAAATTATTTTGCAGCGGAAAATTTCATCAGAACCGTAGTTAGGAAAAATGATCAGAGTTATAAAAACACTATGATTATTATTATGATAAAACCGGGAATTTAATCCCTTTTGATACAAACATAAGTTTTATAGGGTTAATCCCTAATTTACAAAACACGTTTCTTTATTCTGGTGACAATCCACTTATTTAAGCTGGAAGCCCGCAGGCATCATTCATTTGTCTCTAACAAGTCACCTGAAACATGTTTAAGATATTTGATCAGCAAGAAATACTGGTGAGTGCATTCATTTGTAAATGACACATTTTACAGTTACAACATTAAGATGTTTTTACACCTGCCTGCTTACAAATTACCGAAAGGTACTTGTCACTAGACCGTATCTATGACTGTGGTCATATTAATTATTGGCTAACACTTGTCCAATAAGTAACGTGTAATAGCCCAGTAGGCAAGCCTTGTATACAAAACCCCACAATACCAGTGGTAATCATCCCGTAAGTCTACAGAGACTTAATCACTGTAATGTATTTAAAATACTAAAAATATATTTGAAAACATTTAGACCATTTGCCATGAGTTTTATAGGTTTTGAAATCATCATGACAATGTCGGAAAAATAGCTGTCTCACGCAAATGTGAGTGATATAAAAATTCGAATGTCTCACCTTGCAAGTTTACAATTAAGAAAACGCCTCTTGGTATTAAGCACCTAAGATAAACACAATGTAGTATACCTAGGTTAGTATAAAACCAATAATCATAACGATAATCACGAGAGTAGAAACTTTAAACGATGGCACAATGTCATACCTTAACAGGTAGAGCTTTTGGATTCGTGTATATTAGTTTCTTTCAATCGGATAGGATATCGCTACGACAACTCGGTATTATACCTTTAATATATAATATGTGTGTGTAAATATAAAGAGAAAGAAAGTTTTTGAGCAAGAAATGAACGTCCCGTTGCCTTTCTATTTATAGCAGATTTTGGACCTCATCGCGGTACGCGATGGCCATAAATAGAAAGTCATCGCGTATCGCGAAGAGGCATATAGCTATGTCGAGTCAGCCCTAGGCCTGCTACGTGTCCTCTGCGTAACCTCCACGTCGCGGTACGCGATGGGTAACCTAAACCCGTCGCGTATCGCGATGGAAGGATTTTTTTTTTATTTTCTTAATTCCCAACAAAAATACTAAGGCGGTCCTTAATGTGGCTCGCGGCGATGCGAGCGTGCAAAGTGCGCCATCAAAGTGCCACATTGCGCTCATCGCACTTCGCCCGTGTGCGTGCGCGTCGAAGCACCCTCCGCTAGGACCACTGGGTGTGATATGTCTTATAAGAACATTAACATAGAAATTTCCTTTCTTATAAAGAGCTCACTAGTTTGTTAATCTAGCGATGTGGGACAAGAGTTTACAAACCTATTTATACTATGGTGGTTCCTTCTCCATTTCTTTCCTCCACCAATGTGGGATGGAATTTCCTTCACTTATCTCTTTACTTTCATTTTATGGTTTGTTATATTGGCGAATAGCGGATGTGCATTTTTGAAGTGCCGTAAAACTACGTTTACCCCTCGCGTCGTAAAATTCTTGAAACCATTCTTCGTTTGCTTCGATGTCGGCTACAATCTTTAAAAATAAAGATTTCGGCAAACGAAAGCGTTCCCTAAACGTCTCGTCATTGTATTTCGGCTCCTCCACAAAATAGTCGTTCATTAGCACGTCGTGGGCATGTATACGATCACGCTCCACCATTTTTTTCTTTGGACGGCTCGGGCCTTCAAGTTCGTTATATAGCAACGGGAACCATTCGAGAATGTCATCGTCCGAAGACGAAGAGCTATCGGTGTCTAAGGGATGCAAGTGATTTGGAAATGCCATATTTTTTTGTTGTGAATGAAAGGGAGGTTTTTGAGTTGGATTTGAGTTGGATTTGTGTATTTTGAAGATATATTGTAGTTATTTATATAGGTAAAATTTGTTTTTTTTTTATTTTCCCATCGTTCCAACGGTCATCCCCAACGGCTCCTTTTCTTGGTTTTCACCCTTCACCACGCGTGATGGTCATCACGCAAACTTCCTCCTTCAAACGTGATTAGGTAGTGGCGGCGGTGTAGCAAAGCCCATCACGCGTGATGGTTTCTCCATCACGCGGTGCCCCGGGTCACCTTATGTTCTTATCAAAATTGTTCCAAAATCATATGTGTTCTCTTAATTAGTTTTGCTACTTGTATTAATGTTAATGTATGTGGCCGGTATTTGTTCTAATAAGATCTTAATGTATGCGGTTTCTTGCTTTAATGCATGTCTAGTGATCAGTATCGGGTTATAACATGTTAATTGTTCGTAGTGTTTCCAAACTTTGGTTTCTAACTTATGCATTGTAAAAGGCAGATGCTAGTAAATGGTTGGAAATAATATGTCAGGTAAAAGAAATTTAAACATGATGAAGAAGAGCATACTGACTGAGACAACGTTGTGTCGGCAATGCTGCTATTATGATTTATAGGGTTTTGTATAGTATCCCTCACTATTTGGAATCCTTCATCATTAGTCATTATATAAAAGTTGTGAAAGTATAACGTAATAATCAGAAAAAAAAAATAAATAAATCATGAACTTAAAGTCAGTGAACTCTAAATAATGGCAATTTTTTGAAACCCGGACCGGTCCGGCCGGTCGGACCGGTCCGACCGGGACCCGCTATACATTCCGGTCCGGTTCACTCATACAACCCGTTTTTAAAAAAGCCGGCCGGGTTCGGCGGGTAAAAAGGTTTTGTTTTTACTAAATCAGAACTGGCCGGAAATGGTATTCCGTTTCAGATTGGTAAGCGAGTTTGTGATGCGATCTTCTCTTAAATTCTCATTCTTCTCCTAAATTAAAGCTTAAATGTGTTGAACAAAGTAGATTAAAGAAGAAATCGAATCACAATCATCATGTTGATTTGATTATAGAACTGCTTTAGAAGATGAAGAGATGAAGAAGATGAAGCAGATGAGAGATGGAGGAGATAAAGCATATGAGAGATGAGTGATATATGACGGTTGTGGCCATGTGGGTTTAGGTTAAAAGCAGTGAAGATTCTTTTTTTTCCTTAATCACATTTACTTTAATGCAATTACATTATTCATCCTAAACATCATCATCATCGTACTTAGTATATCTTATCAATAGCAAAGCTATGGTAGGGTCTGAGGAGGGTAAGATGTAGGCAGCCTTACCTCTACCCCATAGGGATAGAGAGGCTGCTTCCGGTAAGACCCCCGGCTCGATAGTAGTTTTGCATCAAGCTTTGGACATAAGACACATAACACTCAACCATTGGGGCACCGACCGATTGGTGCATGTACCCTTGTCTTTCGGCTATCAACGCCACCATATGATGTCTGATTAACCTTCCGCCACTTTTAACGTTATTTTCACGAGATTAGTAAAATAATGTCAAAATTAGTGCAATTTCACTTTTGCACACCCGATGGTTCACACATATATATATTATATGTATGCACCAAGGGTTCATCCTAAATATCATAGTTTTAACAAAATAACCATAGACTTTTACATATTAGTGCATTAGAAATTATGCATACCCAACTACTTTTATAAGATATATAAATATATTTTATTTATATTATTTATGGCGTCATCCGGGTCACCACCGGTCTGCCCTCCCGGGTCGGTCCGACCTTTGGCCCGGTAAGACGTCCGGGTCAACGTCCGGGCCGGGTCTGAAAACATTGCTAAATATGTTAAATAACGAAAGAAAATTTTTGTATAATAATAATAATAATATATTGAGCAGATATGATTGTGAGTCATATTAGAATAAAATTAGTTAATATAGAATCATTCAGTGAAGGTAAAACGTAACACCTCATCCATATCTCTGCCTTCTTATTAATGAAAACATATTATAAATAGATGTTTGAAAACTGCTAACCACCATACCTTATGACACTAAATTCCGGTGAAGTTCACGTTTCCGACAAAACCAAAACAAACCCACCCACATAACAAATAGATATCTTAATACTTATTTCCATGGAGATGTGACAAACTCGTAAAGGTTAATTATTCAAAAAGCATCGTTCCAAACTCAAACCAACTTTCCGGCCAAACCGTACTATTTCGGCAAACAGATATGGACCCGAACAACAAAACAATAACCTTGATTCACCATCTCCACTCCATAAGCAGCCCCTACCATCTTTGAACCACCGCGATCAATTCTCATTACAACCACCTATTGTTGTAAGGTAGTCTCGAACACTTAATTTTTCACTTAATTAGATGTGTTATGTTAATATAAGAACCTAATACATGAATCAAAATATGAGAGCCTGTGTTTTTTTATCTTCATCCATGATGTGATGAAGAAGATGAACTAGTTTATTATTATTTAAATAACACACTATCTTTATGAATATATGAATTTTCTTTTTATTACTTATAATTAATATATTAAATATATATACACGTCAGTTTTAGTTTACTTGTAACGATTAATTAAATAATAAAGACATCTTCTATTATAATAAAACAAGGCCTTTATTTTTACTTGTTATTATGTTGACAGGTGGCGTGCCTCTCCTTCCAGTATTTTGACGAGGAGAGAAGCTGTGAATGTTTCTTCCTGGTAATAGGTTCCGTGATTCCATCTGCGATTGTTTTATTTAGGATCTTAGGGTCTCTTCCCCGCATCTCGTGATTGTAATAGGAGACTCAATTTCATGAAACTCGATGTGATCAAGGATGAATTTATTTTGTTTATTTACTGATTAATGTTTGCTTATTTCCTAATTCTTCAATACTTTGTTGTTATATTAATTTAAATGATCTGTTTTAATCTTTAGGCTTGTATGCAAGTTGCTTTGCAATCAAATGATACTCATCCATCAATTTCAAACACCTGAACACATCTTATCATTAAGCAATGGACACTTTATCTTAGCACCAAGAAGACCATTCTTAAGAAATATGATGGAAGGTAATGTAGCATTAATCAGTTTCATGTTTTATTGTATATTCTTATAAATGATATATTTGTTTTTTTTTTATAAAGTATCAAGAACATATCTCAGGAATTCTATGATACCACCTGAAAGTCAAAGTTTGAGGCTGGTGAAATATGATGAGTGGCTTAAATATTCATTTTTATTTGTATCCCAAAAATGACCAATTCTCATTTTTATTATCATAAACTTTCTATAATTATAGGTATGAGCACTGTCTCATTGATGATATGGTTACTTTCACTCTAAAGAGTGATGGTGTTTATGTATATGCCTGCAACAACTATGATGGTGATGTTCGAAGTCATTTCTTATCACAAGATTAATCTTTAAGGCCGACACTTTATGTATTTAGTTATTATTTTTTTGTATATAATGTTAATTAGATTTCTTACTTACTTACTGGGGTCAGCTCTCTTGAATTGATGAAATCAAGAATGCACCACCATTTTGTTCTTTATGATTTATTTGTTTGTGACAATGTTGGGGATTTATGTTTTAAACATGTATGACTTAGTGTTTTATGAGCATTCACGCGTACGTTCTCTGCCTCACCCCACGTTCACATTTGCTTTTCGTTATCTTCACATTTTGACACACCAATCTCTCCACCATTGTTCTCTCTCTTCTACCGGTTCCATCCTCAACCCCGCGACCGGTTATTTATCGGTGCAGATATGGGCCTTTGGGTTGGGCGTGTTAAACCCTATGTGGCGGTGGTGTACCGATCTCTGTCGTTATCGGCTTCAGTTTTGGCGGTGGCGAGTGTTGTTGCCTGCGTCTGCTTTGTTTTGACGATGGAAGGTAACATGTTCTTTATGTGATGTTATGTTATGTTATCTGTATGATTTGGGCTGCGATTGTGGCATTAGACAATCATAGTCACATGAGCATCTCTGTTATGACTATTTTAAATGATGATTATGCCTTGGTTTGTGGGCGTTCATTGGAACTGTGATAAGATCCTAATGGGTCAAAAACAAGATTTTAATTCTTCATCTGTTGTCCGCCAGAACCCCTAATTTTTGAGTGCTATGATGTTGTCTGATGTTCTCGGCGGCCATTTTTGTTGGTGAGTCTTCAAAACACAAATTGGGGGTAATTGAATCAGATAAATTGGTTTATGGCTATGATGTTGATTCGGTTTGTGGCATGGTAGCTTTTGTTGCAGCCATGATTCGGTTTTTGGCGAGGCGACTTTTGTTGCAGCCATGATTAGGTTTTTGGCGTGGTGACTTTTGTTGTAGCCATGATTTGGTTGGGCGGTGGTAAGCCGTAGTTGACGGCGGCAATTTTAGGCTGTTTTTGGTGGCGGTGGTGTTCGTTGCCGGATTCCATTTTGGAATCCTTGGCAGTAACCATCACTTTCTCTCTCAATCGTTTGTTTGAGAGACCGTAACACAAACGATGATTATGCTAAAGATGAGTTGCAAGATCACACGTTCTTTAAAAAATCAAAAGTAATATGCTGACTGAAATGGTGTTTATTAAATCGGACAAAGTTAACAGATTCGATGCCGATTTCTATCGTTCCGTCTCCGATTCGTTTGTTTCGGGTTCCGTTTTGGAACCTTTGGCGACGGCCATGATGGAGACCGGTGGCTTTCGACCACCGTCACAGTGGCTATGGCTCTAGGTGTGTGCCCTTTTCGTTTGTTGTTCGTATTCGTATTTTACAATATGCAATGTGTTGTTCAATGTATTGTCTCTGTTTCAAAAATATTTATTTGTTGTGAATTCTTTTTGACCAGGTTGGTAGTTTGTGCTACATAAAGATCACCAACAAGATTGACGTACTTAAGCTAATGAAAAAGGCCATGGGTTATCAATGTCCCCTACAAGTCATCTGGAAGTACCCCCCCCCCCCCCCTCTTTGGTACTCGATCAAAAGCAATTGTGAAGGAAAATGATTTGAAAAATATCTAAATCTGATCCTTATGTGACTCCATATATTTGGCTACTTGAGAAGTTGAAAACAAAGGCTGTGAATAACAACTTTAATCCTATTCGGAATTATGTACTTGAGTTGATTGCACAAGATAAGGATACACAATTTGTTGTATTTAAGGTCAAAACGTTTCGTTCTGTTTTGGAATCAAGTACAATAAATTATTAGTTAAATAATAATATGATTATATATGATGGGATCCAAACAGGTTGTGGATCAAGACATCGAGCAAGACAAGCGTTTGGGGATAGCAAGTTGCCTCTTATTGATCTTGAACCGAAAGTTGAAAAAGAAGTCCAATCTCAAGATAAAGGATTAGAAAGACAGAGGAACTCTTACATTTAAGGTATGCAGTTAGTAACAGTTCTACATCGTTGATTATAATAGATTACGAGCGTGCAGGAGTCGGTTTCAGACTCAAAACTGAACCAAAAACTGGTTTTGGAGTTTTGAAAACTGTATAAGTTTTGGTTCAGTTTTGGGTGTATTGGTTTTACTATTTGGATTTGAAATTTGTGGGTCGAAAATATAAACTGACCCAAAATAATGAATTCGGGCCTAAATTATTTTTATTAGTTAAATGATTAGTTGATTATCGTATGTTTGGGCTGGAAATTTGGGTTATGCTATTTATTAAATTCTAATAAATAACTTAATATTCAAAGTTAAAATAAAAATCATAAATTTGATTCGGTTTTTTGGTTGAAGTTTCGGTTTTTACGAAAACTATATATGTCCACTCCAGAAACATTGAATAACACACATAGCTCCCTTTTCGGTTTGACTTCGAATTCCATGCAACTGAGTTCTCAAGGGAAAAGATTTACAACTGGAGTTATGGGTAAGATTCTTGGGTGTTTGAATAAAAAGAAATATTGTGCTGGATGCTTTGATATAAGGAATGGGAATGAGGTTCCAAGATTTTAAAAGGAAGGGGTCAAAATGATTTACTGATTGATGATGTTTGAGTTTAGCAAGTGGTGGTGTTAATCGACGTTTGGTTCCACTTATGGACTACTAAAAGTAACATTTTTAATTATAGTTGTTGAAGCTACTAATGCTATATTATTCCATTGTAGTTTTATTATAACGGCAATGATGTGGCATGGCTAGGTTCGGACGGTTTTCGGTCTCTCTTAGTCGGCGATGATGGTGGCCAACTACTTGGCATAGCAACTTTGGTTGCAGCCGTGATGCCACTGAGCCGTGCTTTGTTGGCGACGGGAATGATGAATTGTTTATCCGAGCCTCTTTGTTCTTGCCGGTTGCAATGGAGGTTTTTCGGGTTTCTTTCTTTTTTGGTGGAAGGTTTCAGCCGGCGGTGTGTGGTTTGTTGGCAATGGCCATGATGTGTATGTTGTAATTTGTAAATTGATTTTACACAGATCTGATTAAATTGGTTTTATTTTTTCTTTGTTCTGTTTTTTTGTCCATATGGTTTTTTCACAGTTTCGCAACCCGTGAGGTTGGAATATCTAGACACAAACCCGTGCGTTATAAAACCTAGTTTACTATTAATTTAGTAAGTAATTTTCATAACAATATTATCTATTATGATTATTATTTTATTTTTATAAAACAAGTAAGACGATTAGTTTATTTCTAATGGTCTAAAAATATAAAAGTGCCAAACATATATAATACAATAAGTATTAGTTATGAACGAAAACTAAATTGGTGAATGAACATATGTGTGCGTGTGTGTATATATATATATATATATATTCAAACCAAAAAGAAATTCCAAATATAACTCTAATTAAAATATAGCTCGTGTATATAGATAATCTTAAACACTCATAATCAAGTTATAGTGTGACTTTGGAACATTAAAGGTATGGACCCTTACCCCCACTCATTGTTGCTTCATTTCAATTGATATAAACCTATTGAGTTCATATATATTTTAAAACTCCTCAAGTTTCTGGATTATCAATTCATTTGATTGTCCGTTGGAATTCCAATTCTGATTATAACATTGGATTTAGCTTTCATGTCATGCGGTATTATTATGATTAATTATCCTTGTTTTCACATGTCCCAATATATGTTATGATAATATATTGCTATGAGTTATGTCAATAAGATTATCTGTATTCTGATACCCTGAGTGTCGCTTCTCGTGGAGTGTCCCACGAGCATGTTGTTGCGGCATCGACAACATGTGCACCAACCGTGACGGTGAGATCAGTTCACGGCGTCTCTTAAGTACAAACGTGGTACATATGGCTATTAGAAGGCGTATGGATCGATCCTAGGATTAATATTAAGGAGATGGATAGCGGGTATGCCAACTCACCATCTCATGTGATAAATATGTAGGAGTAGCTACCGGTATATTGTCACGTTTTATGTTCACTCATGGGTACATCCGTATGAAACGCTTTAAATTTTTTATAAGGTTACTTTGCCTCGTATCATCAACTGTAAGTTCAATCCGAATTACATTTTAATAAATCTTTAATTGTTTTGAGCCTATTATTGCGTACTGAGCATTCGGCTCATTCCGTTATTTAATTTTTATATACAGGTCCACAAGTTACTTTGGGTGGGATTTATGAGCAAAGAATAAAACATCAAGGTCCTAGTAAAATATTTTTTCAACCATGCTAGTGTGTAAATTAATCTTAAGTTTGTCTTGTATAATGTATTATTCCTTTGACAGGTAAATAAATAAAATAATATCTTTTGTTCAGAAACCACGTTTATTGTGACATGTCAGCTCAATACGAGCTGGGGTGTTACATATAAACAGGCGGATATGTGGGCATGTTAATGGTTCAAACTTGAAAGGGTTCCAGTCATGTAATCTATGAGAGGAGTTTGCGTGTTTTAATTAATATGTGGATTTTGCTTTTATAGTTCCTTATGATAATGTCATGGAATGCTTTTCATTTTTTCCCCATCTATTTCGCACGAATTTGATTAATTTAAACTATTTTTGTTGTTGCATATGTCAATTTGCTATAGTTATTATTATTATTATTGTACATGCATATACATATGCTAGACAAGTGTCCGCGCGATGCGGCGGGTAATGAAAAATCATAGTAATCATGTAACAATTAACGAACAACATTTGAACCAATCATCACCTTTGGTCAGCCGGTTTTCGAATGTTTAAACCATAGCAAACGTTTGTTTTACGGTTTATACATAAAATTGGTCATATAAAACCGGACCGGAAGGTCGACTTATTATTGAAGCTTAATGCGTGTAATCAAACCATTGGTAACGATTCAGTTTAAAGTTTCAAAGGTTTAGTTTCGGTTCTCAATAACAAAAAAATCGAACCAACGGTTTGGCTCACGATATTACTTGGAAAACCCTTAAAAACCGAATTGTGAACACCCATACGTAATATGTTACTCCCTCCGTCCCATTATAAGTGTCATAGTTTGATTTTTCAAGTTTTTCTTGTTTAACTTTGATCGACAATATTTTTGTTTGTGTTATATAATACTTGATGTAAAATATATGAATGGATTGAGTTTTAAATGTATTTTACATTGATATAATTTTCATCAGAGGCGACCCAACCATTTTGGTGGCCTAAAGCGAATAAAAGATTTGGGGCCTTTGCAAAAATAAATATTTTTTTTGAGTTCGGACTTTTTCAAATTGTTTTACTCATTCTCTTCACATTTAATCAAATGAATTAGTTACATATAAAACCAAAATAGTTTAATTTCTGTTTAGACACTCTATTTTTTAACACATGCTACCACATGACAATATTATATTGTTTCTTAAAAGAAAGCTACCAAAATATAAATGTGTTGAAACACGTCATGAATGTAACTTGATTGGAAGATATTAAAAAATATCTTGTAGACTACAACACACATATTGGTTATTTTTACATGAGCTTTTACAGTTTTAATACCAATATATCATCTTAATTTTAAGAAAAATGAACGTGATATTTAATATAGCGTTGAACCTTAATCTTTTAAGCTCTAAATAAGTTTTGAGTGTAACCGAGAACAACTGCATTTGCTTAGTTTATGGAATATATCTTTATTTTAAGAACAATGAGAACGAAATGCATTAGAAATACTAAAAAGTTATTGTATTATTCATTATTTTAATACTAAAAATACTAAAAGATATTAAGCTGTTACACTTGTAAGAGGTAAATCGTGAGGGAATGAGAATCGATCCCAGGTCACCACTAAAAAAGCAAGACACATTACCACCGTAGTGTAGCAACTTTGTCGTTCAAAAACCGAAACAATTTTATATATTCATAATTTATATACAACTTTCTTATAAATGGGCCTCAAAATTTTGGAGGCTTAAAGCCCTAGCTTTACTTCTTAATACATTTGGGCCGGCCCTGATTTTCATCAAGTATTATATGGCACGAACAAAAATATTTACGGTCAAGGTTGCAAAAGAAAGACTTGAAAAGTCAAACGATGACACTTATAATGGGACGGAGGGAGTAATTTTTATATTTGAAAAGTTATAGCAATATTATACCCAAATTAAAGACAATAAAATACTCATTTTTATAATGCAATTTTTATAAAAAATATTAACGTATGAAAAAATTATAGCCGTTGGCAAATCGTTGGTGTGAAGTTATTTACATTTAAACTTAAAAGGAATATATGGGTAAAGATAAAGGTTCAAGTAGTAATTATTTTATTAAATTTACAAAAGTCGAGTAAAGTTGAAGAGGCAATGTTGTAACTATTTTAAGACATATTTTTCAATGGACAAGTTTGTTCTTGTCTTGGATACTATGTAAGATGTACCTTAAGCAATAAAAATTATAAATTACTTAAAAATGAGTATCTTAATTTACCCTTATTTGATGTATTATATATAGTATAGATATTTTTAATGTTTGGATCAAATACAATCGAGTTAACATATGAGAAAAAACCGTATAAATGATTAGCTAGATTATTATACTAGCGCTATAGTAATAAATATTATCATATAGTTTTAAAGTGGAGTAATTAATTTGTACGTCATGAACTTAAAGTACTTTTAAATCTTATAATTAACAAAACTAACACAAAACAAAGATTAAATAATATGTAAACATAACTTTGGATGGATAGTAATTATTTTGAATTAAACTAATTTTTACAATTTTTTGCTATTTAATATTTTCACCTTGTAAAATGCAAACACCATTTCTATATTAAAATATAAATTACCACATAACATGTCAATTCACAAAATTTGTGCAGTTTATTATACATACGTAATACACTATTTCTTATTTTGTGTATTAACAAACAATATAAATTTTGTTTAAAGGAAATATTGCTAACTATCCAACAAACTATTAAAAAACGCTAACTAAAAAAATATATGAAAAGAAAAACATATTTTCAAATCACATGTAGAAATGTTTAATTTAAATAAGAAAAAAAATATTTTTTGTTACTCTAAAATGTAACAAAAAAAATTATTTAAAAAGTACAAAAAAAAATATTATAAAAATCTTTAACAAATGTGTTTTAAAAATATAATAGTATTAAAGGATAACAAAATGACTAAAAAAACAACCGAACAAGTTTAGCTCGTACTAATGTAAAACTTATGAAAAATATATGTTCAATAAATAGGAGAGAATGGTAGTACAGCAACACCCTTTTACAAATGGTCAGCTATGGCACATCGGTTAATTAATAGCTCTCACAATGATATTAAATTCCCAAATATATATTGTAAAAAAAAATTATAGTCTAACAATGTCACAACAAAATGTAAATGCAGTGGACTATTTTACTATACCAGATTGAAAAAATGTTGTTACTTTTAAATTGTATTGTGACATAATTACATAAATTGTTTTTTATGTTTACCTTAAATTTTACTGGTGATCCTTTATCTTTTAAATTGATGTTTATTGTCCTTTACGTTTAAAAATGTTACATCTTTTGTCCTTTAGGTCTGACCCCGTTAAAAAATCTCGTTAAGTTATGCCTTCTTGACCCCATATGAGGGTATTATTGTCTTTTCCGTCCCATCCTAATATATAAGTATATTTTTTTATAATTTCCCATCTCCTTTCTCTATCAACCCACATCAAGGCTACCAAAACATCACCTAAGCACTACCACACCATGTCATCGGAGCAACATCGCACCCATCGAAGCAAACGCCGACACCGTAGCAACAGTGGTTAAACCATATCAGTCACCACCAACAGCTACCACCACACTACACTATCCATTCTAATCAAATTCTAGAGTCAGCAACAACTCGAACCCTCCTCTCTCTCTATGCCCGAAATCAGTGTTACTCATACCATATATAATACGATTTACATATTCATATGTTCAATTAAACAAGTCATTGTAATCGTTGATTGCTCAATCTGTTCGTTTGGGGGAATGGAATCGTTACCAGTGGATAGGGCTTTTGTTCAAATTCTAGAGTCAGCAATGGAATCGTTGATTGCTCAATCTGCTCGAGAAGGTAGGGCTTTTGTTCAGAATTCAAAAAAGAGGAGATTAGTGTTTCACTTTCCTCGAATTGGCGTCTGATTGATACCGACGAAGCTTGTAGTCGGTTATTTTCTTGAAGACAGGTGTTTCAAGTGCTGTTTAAGCTAAAAAATTGATCAACAATCATGTTTCAGGTGTAGTGTGAGCGTGGTGGTGATGACAGGCGGTGATGGTGGTGGCCGGCGGTGGTGCTATTGGATGCGTGGAAGTGGCGACGAAGGGGCGTTAATGGTCTTGGGTGGGATTTGTTATTGTTTTATTAAAATACTAGCTTTTAGCCCGCGTGTTACGCACGTTACTTTTAATTATTTTTTAAAATTATTGTTATATATTTTTCATATATAACATGGTGTGGTAGCCCGCTTGTTTAGCACTTCTTAGATTTTAGAGTTCAATTTTAAATACGGTATGAAAATGATCTCCTATTAAAAGATCAGCTAATTTAAAATTGATATAGAATGATAACAATAAAGGGAATCATCGTCACTTAATATTTATTGGTTTAAAAGAATATCTGAATTGAAATATAAAATTTGTTCGTAGTAACAAATTAATTCATATATAACGGAGGCTGAAGGTATAGTGTAGGTGTAAAGTTGTCATATGCTCATCTATCTATTCTAATAAAAGCCTACCATTTTTGTCACTTGTCAATGCCTTAGCTCTCCTCACCTTTTTTTCAACAAATTTTCATACATGGTCCTTATCGTTTAAGTTATTTCAATATATAACATTAAAATTTTAGGTTTATTCCGACTAAATTCATTACTACATATAATAAGTATTCTCCATATGGATTAACAAGAGACGATTAGTGAATTTTGAAGTGTTAATTAAAGTGTTTATTATGGTTTATATTCAAAATAATAAACAATAAACATTCGATTCATAATATGTGGAATGAGAACAATCGACTTGGACTAAATTCTGATAACGTCAGCGGCTAAGGCGTAGCCTTTAATGCCTAAAAATACATATGATTTTAAAACTAAAAGTTTTCAAGTTGACCCAAAACCTAGAATTCGGACACAAGAACCAACCCGAATTACTTTGATTCAGGTCCAGGTTAGTATTTTCTTGGGTTCGAGTTTCTCGAGTCAGGTTAGTTTGGGTTGAGGTACGGGTTTTCTTGGGTTGGGTTTCATGTTACAGGTAAAAGTGGCAGCCCTACTTTCAACGATTATAAATAAGAATCACTACATTCATTTTATGCAACTCTAAATCTTCTAATATTCTTTTAATTCAGAATATTCACTATTATTTGAACATGGTTTTAATGTTAGTATGTATTTTTTATTTTACTGGCAATTACATTCATATGAAATAAACAAATCGTTTTGTTATATTTAAATTTTCGGTTTTTATGTTGCTTGATTATACAATTTTTAATTGTAAAATATAAAGTTAATTAAAAATTTGTCATACACATAATATTAATGACAACAAATTTATCATCATTAGTCAATTTCAAATTGAAAAGATAGGATAATTATATCATCAAAGTTTAGGCATATGGTTTTTGGGATAATCATGTTTTTTTTGGATAAACATGAGGAGATGTTCCTAAATGACATCATATTAATTGATTAAAAGCTATGATATTTTATGTGTATGAATATATTTTTTATTAGTATCATGGATATATATTTTCATTTATTTAGATTTGGTATATACTTGGAGAACTTTTTTTGTCACACAGACAACTATATATAGTTATATTAAGAGTTATAAGCAGACCTATATATTACTTTATTAAGAGTTACAAACAGACATGGACTAAAATTTTTGATTTTTGATAAACAATATATATGTGCCAATACAATCGCAAATGTATTGTAAAAGGTAATTTTTACCTATTTGTAACATATTTGTATATTCTTATTTATGTAATTTCTGTAATTTTAATTTAATTGTAATTGTATAAACAATATGTGATCAATTTGTTGACTGTATTTCACTTAATGGTCAAAGTTTAAAATTTTTAACCGTTACCCGTATAATACACGGGCCTCAAACTAGTATATGTATAATCACTAAGTCACATATACTTATCCCTCAACCTCCTCAACCCATTTGACCCATTTATATCCGTCTCCATATATTCTGGTGTAATGTATTACAAGTATTACAGTTTTGTTTTTAATTATATCTTCACACATTTGGTTCAGTTCAAGCTTTATAATTTTTTGTCTTTTGAAATTTAGATCATGCAATTACCTTAATAACCTCATTGAAAAACACATATATGATGTAAAAATAAAGAGACAGTGAGACCTACACTTACCTAGATCTAATGGTTGCTAAAAGTCAACTTTCAAACTAGAAACCTTTTCATGGGTTTGATTCTATATTTAATGATGAAATTGAAATTAAAGACGAAACATGAAGCAATTTATTTCAACTCAAAGTATAATATTAAAGCCGAGCAATAACATTACACGTATTTCAAGTGCCACATGATCTAGAGGTCTGTTAAATGATTCCGCTACATACAAATTCATGATCTTTTTTAGTTTCTAATCACCTAGGGTATAAAAACAAAATATTTAACCGTAAATCCATGATGCACAATTGTAAAAATAATATAATATAGTAAACCACACTTTTAGGGCATCATTTAATTCCTGTTTCTTGTATTCCACATGAGGTTCAACTACTCGTCCATTGCTGATTGATTCATCCCCTAAACTCCTTGACAAATTAGCCATACCACCAGTTTCCTTAGATATTTCTTTAATAATGGACGCAATGACATGAATCAATCTGTTCATATCAATTTCCATCATTCCATTGTTATTTCTTTCTAATATAAGAGAAACAGTTCTTTGAGTTTCGGTTTCCATCCGTATTGCGGCAATGTTTCCAAATGCTCTTTCATCATGTTAACTAATAGAGCAAATCCTAATGAGCATATATAAAAAGTTGCTATTCATCTACCACCTAAATCATTACATCGATTAATAAGAAATCAAATCACTATAAACATCTTTCACATACTACACAATTATATATTTTTATAATTTAATTAAATGAAAATAGAAAACTACCCATGTAAGTTGGCTCTATCTCCTCAATGTGAGAAACATACAATGCTTTTGAAGCATCAACTTTCTTTTCAAGTTAATCATGACCTGAAAGCATAAACCATTAAAAACAATTAAGAACTCAATGGATTTAAATAATGAATACAATAGTAACAATTATGAACATAAATATATATGTACGCTTGCACACGAACTGAACGAACACGAACACGGACATGGCATGTTCGTGGTCGTTCATTTAGTTTTAACCAAACAAACGATCGGACACGAACACTTGTACGAACATGATTTTCTAGTTCTTGTTTGTTTGTTAAGAAAACGAATGTGTTTATGTTTGTGTATGTTGGTTTGTTAATAGTTTAAAAGAACGGTTTATGAACACAAACAAATTAATATAACTGAACATAGATGAACAAACATAAACAAACATATTTGCCCAAACATCAATTCATAAAACTAAATTGTGATGAGTTCAATTTATTATTCCATAAAATTAGACTAAATTTTAATTAGTGGATAACGTTTAATTGAATATATATATATATATATATATATATATATATACAAAAAAAACACTGATTCAATCATTTTCTTTGGGATTGATGGACAATTATTTTATTTTTTGGAATCATAATAACAATCCATAGTCTCTTTTGAGATAAAAATCTCCTAATCTCAACTTTGAAACTATTCACCAACGTAATTCAAAATTATGAATTTATCTACTAATCTTGAAACAAAACAAAAACTAAATCACACCAGCCGTTTGGAGTGTTCCTTCCAGATTTATTTATTCATATCAAAACGGAAGAGATCTATATCAATGCCTTGGAGTCCCCATGGTTTTCCAAAGAAACCATAGGAACCCAAGGCATTGATTATTATAACAATAATATGTCATAATTCATTATGGAAGCAAAATAAAAGTAACATATGGCTAGAGCTGCCAGTTAACTTTGATGGAAGCTTCAATATAGTTTCGATTCAGCATGTTTCCAAAAATTGTGGTTTTTATTATATAAGTTTCTAGCCCATCAAAATATACATGTATAAGCTTCATCCAGCACCTTTGGATAGCAGTGTCTTGATGACCTGTTGGGTGTCAAAGATGAGTCGTTTTGGGTTAAATAATACCTTAAACAGGCCAAAAACAGTAAGCAAAAAGATACCACCAGAAAAGATATGATTCAAACGTGTTAAAGTCATCCAAATGTATTAAAATGTATAAACCTCCAAACTTTATTTACAGAAGTTGGATTACAATCATAATAATATAGGTTTTTGTAATCATATATAAGATAAACAATTTTTCTTAAATTTTGAATTTAAAAAATAGTTCATTTGACACATAGGAAGAAAGTCGAAGAACTAACCTAATGCGTTTGTCATTTGTTTAAAGTCCCAGAAGCCAGAATCCAAGTGTATATAGCATCTGTTTACCATTAGACCATTAGTATCACAATGAATTCAATATACATGCATGCCTTATAAAAATTATAAATGTGTCGTGTTAATACTGGTAAATAAAATCAGATGAAGGGTAATTTCAGTGTTATTTTATAGTTATTTTATAAAGAGATGCTATAAACTACTTGTTTGTCAAAAAAAAAGGAAAAATAATCCAAGCTTTATTACTTGTAAACTGAAAATAGTATCATAAAATAAATAAAAATAGCTTATTCCTTTCTTTATTTCTTAAAATAAATTATCCACGACTAAACTGCAATCAAATACTAAAACATAAATGGAATGTACAATACAAAAGAACCCTCAAAGGCATGAAATTATTGGAATGAACCATTCATTCAAATTTCTTCCCTAATTTCAGCATATTAAACACTAACTGAAAGGGACGAGTTACTTAGTCTCACGGGTTTGCGGTATTGCCATATTTCTTCTCCAGTGCTCTTACAGCGGACCTCCTGCACATCATATAATGCAGGTCAAACTCGACTGCGCCTCACAATGTTTACACGTGTTCGTCACAAAATACCATCAACAAAGACATAATAAATATAAAGGATGGTAATCACAAAGTTTAAAGATATAAATTAATAAAGGAGGGCCAAGCCACCTAGTTATTAGCAAGGATTCCTCCAAAGCAGTGTAGACTTTTAGTCTCTTTCTGTGCCATCCATGATAAAGCAATTCACTGTCAAAACACCTCAAAATTTTAGAACTCCAAGTCCAAAAAAAAATTAAGCTATTATATTCAAAATTTTAAAATTTTGTGATCAGTTAAAAACCCGATGTCTCAAAAGTTAAACCTCGACTTTGGTTGGGAAAGATCCTATCGTTGACCAACATCCAAATTTATCAAATTCAGAATTCTTAAACAACAAAACCCTGTAGCTCATGATCCTTAATTATTAGGCTCAACTGCAATGCTGCTTGATAGATAATATGTATATCATTTGCCTTGGCCCTCACGTTATTATATATGCGGTGTGAAACGGAGGAACACCAAGTGGAGACCTTAAAGGGACACGGTTATTTTCCATATACAGGAGACTGTTTTCTAGGTGCATTTACACTTAAATCTTTTAGAACAGATATATGAGGATCATCAACATCAATGCATGTAGTATTTTTCACATATGCTTGCTGATCGAATTTTGGTGCCATTAAAATAATTTCAAAGAGTTCAATTGAATAGTTTTTAAGTACTTGATGAAAAGTAATTAGTTTCTCAAATCAAACATAAAATTCAGTTTTGTATTATTGGATATGTGTGTTTGTGGGTTTTTCAATTGAAAAGGATTTTTAACCACTGTAGCAACCCATAGCCTAATTCAAACGCGTATTCGGTTTTTTATTATGGCTTTAGTTTTGAATTAACAGGTAGAAGAACAGATTACCTTTAATTGATTTTGAAGTCAAACAGTAGAATAGATAGCCCGTGAGGACTTGAATAGCTGTGACAGTAGTGCTTAATCGGGATTCCAGTGGAGGATGAGAGAATGATACGCCCACCTGATTCTCGACGGAGAAAGAAGATGATTCCACTGGTTAACGGTGATTCAAGTGGTAGGTATGCGATCGTTGAAGGTCAGAAGAGGCTGGAGGTGAATATTAGGGTTTAGAATGAAAACCATGGTAAAGAAAACGGGTTATTTGATATCCGGGTTAGGATTCATGACCCGCGAATTTTATAAGGCTAAATCAATGAGAGCTTTTCATTTCGAATTCAAGCAATCTGGTGGCTCTAGAAGGGTGGGGAGCGATGTGAGAGTGACACATAGGATTTTATGGTAGACAATTATATAGATAGTTAGATATAATATGTTTATAATATTTTAATTTAATTTGTTTTTAATATATAATATAATTAGGGGAAATATTAACAAGATCTGAAATTACGGTAATACCCCCATGTGAGCAGCACATGATACAACTTAACGAGGTTAGGCCTAAAGGACAAAAGGTGTAACATTTTTAAACATAAAGGACAATAAACATCAATTTAAAAGATAAATGACCACCAGTGAAATTTGAGGTAAACATAAAGGATAATTTTTGTAATTCTGCCTTGTTTTATATAATTTCTTTAAATTTAAAAATAATAATTAAAAACAAATAAGGAAAACAGTGTAGTGAAATAATAAAATACATATATTAACAAGCAAATTTTGAAAATTTGTAAGACACTAAAAAGAAGCTCACTTTAAGCACCTCCTTAATCTTTTAGTACTACTGTAATTATATTCCAATTTAAGTATAATATTAATAAGTGCATCTTATTTTTATCTCGGATGGCCTCTAAACATAGCAGTGACCAACTTTTGTGTCTTTACTAAGATGCAGCAGGCTTTTCCATCGTATCCAATCCACAAGGCATATTGTACAGGAGTGACGTTCAATAAAGAAAAAATACAAAGAATATTAACCACTTGAATTGATGTTTCAACAAAGAAAAAACACAAAGAATATTAACATGGTACTTAACTTAAAAAAGAAAAGCATAATAAGATTGCTTAAAATGGTAATGACCATGTTAGGATGACCTCTCTAGTTATGCGGTGTTGACATGAACCATATATGTTTCTAGAACATGAGAAGTTATTAATGTAAATACATGAGTGTGTGTTTAGTTAGCATACATACAAACGTGTGTGGAAAAGTTATATTACTATGATTATTAAACATCGTTGTGCTATATCGAATTGTCATACTCCAGCAAAACAAGGAGAGAGTGACAGTTGATTTTATACAAGCCTCTTTTAAATGAACACAATATATAGAAGTCTACAGTTTACAAACAAAACAAAACAAAACATTACCCAAACTAGACTAATTGTTCCATTATGGTATTTTCAATATTTCCAATTCTTCAACAATTAACCATTTCTATTTCCGGGTACACTCAACTCCCCAGTCGGTCAACATGTCCGCCTGATGACTTTTGCAACCTTGTAACCAACTGATACTATTGTGAGCATATCTCTAGAATCCCACCACCACTAGTTGATCATTATATATGCACTACTGAATTCATGAGAGGCTAGGCCGGGTGATGATCAAGCGAACTACTAACCCACCTAAACGGAGGACGGATATCAGATTTGAGAATGGGGAAACGAACACGTGAGGCTAGGGTGTGTATGTTAGATTAAGAAGATATATTATGAGAAAGTACATTAATTAGTATATGTAAGTTGATGAGGGATTTAGTTTACACAACTTAAAAACATGCACGTAAGCTAAAAATCTGGCATTTTAGTGGGATGCAAGACTTGCAATGCATAGTAAGGAAGAAACTCTAAATACAACTATAAAGAAAATCTTAGCACAATAGAGGATCCCAAATTCATTGGCATAGATATATCATCAGTACCGTTGAGGATTATATGAACTTCGCGATGAAAAGTCATAATTAGATATCTTGATGTTGTATTGTAGTCCAAGAGGCTCTGTGTTACCAAGATAAATAACCGCACTCTAGTAATCTTTTCCTCTAGCTTTTCGCTAGATTTCTTACTTAGAGCGTTCGCAGCCCATTCCTTTCCCATTTCATTATAATTTACTAAAAATCAACATTCCATAAATTTGTTTCTCATTTTTAAAAAACTTCCCGCATCTTATTCCATATCTCTATCTATATATTCTTTTTATATTATTTCTTTCTTTTTTTCTTCCATTTACAATTTTAACTACCAACTATTTTGTTTTATTATCTTTTACTTAATGCTTATTTCTAATAATTTTTATACAATTTTGAATATATAAAAGGTAACATCAAATGAGCATAGTCAAGTGCGTTAATTACATGACTACATCCATGGCTAGATAATATTATACATTTTCATCATCAGTTCGTCATTAATAAATTTAAAATTCATGGTGCTTGGTAAAAACTACTATAAAAATAACATGCACGCGTTGCGACACATCAATACTTGAAACATTATTAATGTATGTGCATAATTAATACAAAGCAATTCACAATCACATCAGTTCCAATTATCACCATTTGTTGTCAAACGTGTTTTAGAGGGTACATGATGATATGGTTTGTGTTTGCCGTACAACATATATTTCTTCACCTTGTATTAAAAACTATAAACGATAGTCACAGAGTGTATAGAAAATAGTTGACACTGCTAAATTGCATTATACTCTTACCCGTATAAACCTTCAAGTTTACCAAATTAAACATGAATATCGATTAGCTGGAGACTCTGAGATGAAAACATAAAAGACTTTATTATCAGCGTACAATAACTTCTTTTGAGAATATAATTTTTGCAATAAACATGTCATGTGATAACATTTGGATGAAACAAATACCTACCAAATATACCAAGTCATTGCTGCAGGAGTAGATATCAATCAGTCATAGCAGTTTCTAATATCATGCATATCCGGCAAAAAAATAAATAAAAAGCAATTCAAATGGTCAAGAAGTTTGCCATTCATTTCCAAAGTTCACTCAGCTGTAAACTGCACCTCTCTCACTATGAGATCTCTTACTCCAAAATTAATGAAGGTTGAAGAAACATGCTTTCATGAGTAGTAAAATTGTTCGCATTTAGTCATTCTAGCCGGGATTACCCTATTTAAACATTCCATATTTCTCAAAGCGTGCCCTTATTTTATATATTCCACTAAATACAATTCCTATATTGACATCGTCGATTACAATCAATCTTTTGAACCGAATAATGCAATTCGTATATAGATATTGCCGATTTCAAAATTTCAAATTTGGTTTAAACCGAATAACAAATAATGGTTGATCAAATTGCATGATCATAATCTATTTGCACCTTAATCAAATTTGGTTTAAACAGAATAACAAATAACGACTTGACTTCCTTCACAAGTCTTTGCTTCTCCTTCTAGAGAAGCACCAATAATAACCAGTCCAAGAGTTTGTTAATGATACTTGAGAAGGTCACTTAAAACTGTATGAGTATACACAATCAGTTAATGTATATAAACTACAAATTGTACCAATAAATAATCAGTTAATCATTAAATCACATGTTGTCGGTGTAAATAAGACAATAAGTAAATAACACACATGCATTATGACATTTGTCAAATTCGGGTCTCGATTGTATTCGTATTGGTATTGTTTTATGTTGTAAACCCGACCCGTTTGTAACCCGAACATTTCAAATATATAAAATATTGGATTTTGTCATATAAAATATATAAAATATTGAATTTTTATATTATGTATTGTTTAACCATTTAAAACATACTCATTTTCATGCAAATCATAAAAGAATCTTTATACCCAACCCTTCACTCCTTCCCTATATATACACACCCATCTTCTTCATTTTACTCTTGCTACCTCTTCAAATTCTCTCTCAAAACTCCATAGATTCAAGGTTGTTATTTCTTATGTGTTCTTGAAGATTTGACTTCCAAATGTCAAACCAAGTTTAATCTTTCATTCTAATTAGCTTATGTAGTCTTATTAATACTTGTTTATAGTGGCACAACATATATATAATACACACCCCTTGTTACCTTTGGTAGTTGCTTCTCCGACTCTGGTTGGTTAAGCTTCGGACTTCGTAAGGCAAGGCTTCATGTAGGACTTTCGTGGTCCTTGATATATATATACACTTATATAACTTGTTGCACATATTAATCTTGTTTAACTTATGCTCTTTTTTAGTTTGTTTGTCATATTTATGAAGTTCCATGGTGGGGGTTTGTAGAGACTAACCTCGGTTTAACCGTAAATAGTCCAAACCGTGAACCGAACTTGTTACTAGTTTTGTTAAATAATTGTTTTAAACATGCTTTATGTTAGATTTAAGTTTCAAAATTCATTTATACAAGTTCTTGGTTATTTGGGCATGTGGAGACCATCAAGGAACGTATTGTGAGATGGAAACCTAACCGATCCGATTTTTACTCGCTTAAGACACACAAGTGTGTTTTTAGCTATCAAGACTTGTATATTTCTCAAAAAATAGTTTACAAAATGATTTTAATTATTTTCTTAAGTACTTGGAAATGTTGGATCCAACTTGATCTTATAACATAGTTTGGACCGACAAAACCGAATACTCGCTTAACGGGCGTTGTTAGTTCTAAAACAATAGAACTACATACTTGGTTAAGTCTTAATAAGTTTTATTGAGTTATCTCATAACATTCATTATTTTGAAAAGTTGGCCTTGAGTTTGACCAATTATTAAGACCCGAACCAACAACTCGAACACTCGTTAAAAACTCGTTTTAGTATCTTTATCCCAATGGAACTTGCATTTTAGCATTTTTCTCACCTTATGTAACAACTCGGACTTTTTGAAATCTATATTTTTAATAAAAACCCGACCCATTTCGATATTCGGAAAATGTTATTTCGTTTATCAAGTTACTTAACTATTATTATATTATTATTTAACTAATTATATAAAACATGTATATAACTTTTAAAGTTTGACAATTTTAACACAAACGTAAACTCCTACCTCTTTTTGTCTTCAACCTCTAATTATAGGGACTAAGGTGCAAATTATTATTATAACCCATTAAAACCCTGGTTCAACCAGCCCCTAACCCGAATCCATATTACCTTTCAAATACCCGGTTTTATTTCGTGTTCAATACGTCGTTATATCACAAAATTGATTTGGGAAATTTAATCTTCGCATCAAATTCGGTCCACCGACGAGTTTAATTAAGAAACAACATCAATTTGATTTATAATTCTTAATATATTTAGCCGTCTCTATAGCGATCTAGTTATACATATAAAAAACCATAATAAACAAATCAAACTTGAAGAATTATTCACCTAACCCTAGCCGTCATTAACCCTATAGTTAATTGAATTAACATCACTGATTTCTTATCCGTTCTTCGCTGTTGCTGGCCGTCCACAATTCGTTCGCATTGACCCATATTACGAAAGTGTGCGAGGTAATTTAATGCTTGTTTTTGATCTTCGTTGATTAATTTACTAAAGCCCTAACCTCAATAGATCAAACTGATAACGGGATGGTCGATTGAATGATCTAGGGTTCTTAATTGTTTATGGTTCATCGAGTAGTCTGGTTATTAAGTTTCTGTTTGTTGTTTAAACCAACTGGCTGGGTAGCGCAGTTGGTTGTGCATCTGGTTGGCTACCGGGCTGGAGGGTGCGGGTTCGAGCCCCTCTTGTTCCGTTTTTGTTATTTATTTTTCTTTTTCTTTTTATAAATCAACCATTTAATTGAAATATAAATACACTTAGACATTCTATAAATTATAAATTGACATTTTATATAAGACCGAGATATCAACCGGTCATATTTCCAAATCTTGGATTAAAACCATATATATGTATGTATAAATGTGTGTATATATATATATATACTTTAGTTATTGAAATTTGTTAAACGTTTTAATTTATTTAAAAAGGAGTTTTAACTTAATATATGTATATCATGTAAATTCACGTAATAAAAGTATAGTCCAAGTATTTTATAAAAAGATTTATATTTTATGTAATAATAATATTATTTATTATTTAATATAAGTATTTAAAAGAAATCTTTATTAATAATATATATATATATATATATATATATATATATATATATATATATATATATATAAACCTTTGTTTTTGGATTGAAATAAGCAATCCTCGTTATATAAACTATCCAAAAGTTTGTAAATATTTATTTAAGAATATTATTAATTAAAAATATATTATTTAAGCCAATAAAATAACAATAAATCTTTGTAATATTAAAGTTTCATATAGAGTATCCGATCATCGAATCTCGAACCTTTATTTAATCTTAGTTCTGTCATTCAAATTATATTTATTTCCGCAATTATTCTTTATTAGGATTTCTCGTCGGTAATTTCCGAAGTGCGTGACTCTTGTTTACTATCATTCTTACCACATTCGTTTATCTCTTGCTTATTGCTAAGGTGAGTAATCACTCCCCTTTTTACTTATTTTTAAACCTTTTTGGGGGCATGTGCGTATCTTATATATTTATCTATTATCTAGTATTCAAAACCGCAACTGTTAATTGTAAGGCCCCGTTACCGGTAGCCCTACTTTCGTGTTGGATTTACTCATAAACGCAGTTCTAAATATCAGAGTTAATTAAACATTCACGGAACATTAAAAACATTCAAACCATTACATTCCATAACCATAATTCTTGTCTTATCGAGCATTCATGGTCATTTAAAACAAAACATAGTCTTTTAAAATAAAACATCATAGCAAAATCTCAGATGCCAACTCTGCCATGTGTCCTCCTCAAGCTACCTGCCTCATTCTACTCACCTGCGTGCATACTAAAAGTCAGCTACGCTGAGTGAGTTCTAGTTAATCACATAATCATACAATACCTTCTTACATTTAATACTTAACCTCTTAACTTTCTTTCATACACACTTAAGTGCATATACTTTCATTCTTACCTTCATACTTTCTTTACATACATATTCATACGTTTTAAAGAGCCTTTCGCCCTATAACCCCACAGATATTATAAGGGTCTGGTCCCTGACATCACAGATATTATAAGGGTCTGGTCCCTAACATCACAGATATTATTAGGGTCTGGTCCCTAACATCACAGATATTATTAGGGTCTGGTCCCTTTGTTTCGTGTATGTACCGTACCTGTTCATACATACTTTCTTTGACGATACGTGCAATCTCCGAAGAGCGTTCACGTACCATCATCATAACATACATACATTATGCATACATCATATATTCATACATACATCATATCTTTCATCATACTTATCAATCATATCTTAACTACCACCTGACGGTACATGCAATATCCGAAGATCGTTCACGCACCGTCAAACAATTATCATACATAAATCATACAAGGCATACACTTACCACTTAAGATAAGTGTATTAACTATCACATCGAGTATGCACACAGCCCCGAAAACATATCAAGGAAGTGGGGCTAGAAACTCACCTGAATCCTGTTACGCTCTCCGTTAATCGTTATTCCCTTCTTGAGTTGTGCATGGCTAAGTGTATAATATTTACATGTATCAATTAACTACTACTACTCATGCCGTATTTCTATCTTTATATAACCCACAACGAACGGGGGTCCGAGGGCAGCGCCCCTGGCAGCGGGGTCTAGGGACGGCAGCCCCTAGCAGGGTCCAAGGGGCAGAGCCCCTGGCTGGGGTCGAGCTGCCAGGTCAGCTTGGAAAAATTTTATTTCCATTAACTGTCTTAACACATTTTTCATTAGGTTTTTTAATTTATTTTCTAATTTGCTAACTCCAGCGAACTTATCATTAAGAGAACTTAACAATAAACGAACTTAACATTAATCGAACTTACTGTAAGAGAACTTAGTGTTAAGCGAACTTACTGTAAGCGAACTTAGTGTTAAGCAAACTTAACATTAAGCGAACTTAACACCAGGCGAAGTTATGGCTTGACGAACATATACAAGCGAACTTATACTAGGCGAAGTTCACAGTAGGCGAACTTGCAGATAGGCGAAGTTCACAGTAGGCGAACTTGCCTTCAGCGAAGTTATCCAGTGACGGCCACTGGTTTGGTTTAACTCCGCTAATCGGCTACATTTCAACGTATAAATCTTTTTACCATTCTCGTAATCGATCCCATGGCCAACTTTGGATAAGACTTGACCCGGACAAGCGTAAAGTTTGGACCTTTAGGCTTAAAACGTTCAATAAGGTTTTCTTTAACGGGCCGCTCATAATCGCAGATTCGTTAGGTTCATTTTAACATCAAGTTTGCCACTTTAATACTAGTTTAGGCCCGATCTACTATGGGTTTAAGTCTCAAGACTAACCGTTCATGAAAACGTAAACTTTAACATGGAGAACATACCTTTAACGCGTTTGAGGTTACGGTATAGCTTGGTTACGAAAGTTAGGCCTCGAATCTATCTTGTATCACGAGAATATATCCAGAATCGATGCTTGTGTGGCTCGGATCTCACCTTCACTCTTGGCCGAAGGTTTATGGTGTAGGGGTGTGTGTGTTTTTGAATGTGTAGGGATTTGGATGGAAGAATGAAGATTTAGGGTTTAAGGATGGTTTAAGGGAGTATTTATACTCCTTAAAGCCCATGGACCTAATGCCCATTACCCTTAATCCATCTCAATTAAATCCAAGTCCATGATCATTTCTTGTTTAATATTAGCTAATATTATTTAGTGCCCGACCATTCAACGAAATCTTTCTTTATTTAATATTATAAAATTTAGGATGTTACATTAATCCATGTGTGTATATCAGTTTATGCTTAACTTGCTATATGCTTACTTGCTTTATTTGAACGTTGTTTGCTTAATTCGGCAACCGATGTCCATTTTTATGGCACGGTTTAGTCCTTGCTTGGTAACCAATGTCCATTTATATGGATTGGTTGAGCCCTTTCTTTATGGTTGATTGCTTGTTTACATGCTATTGCTTAACTGTTTATTCTCACATGAACAGTTTGCATCTTTCTTTATTTATTATTATATATTATTATTGTTGTGTCTTAAACTGGTGTTTTACTCACTCAACATGTGTTGTTGACAAAATTATATTTTATACGCATATACAGGTTATCGTAGAAATTTAATGCAGGTTGGTAAAGACTTAGTGAAGAATATAAGTTAGAAAATAATTAATCAAGATCATTTGTAATATAAGTTGTATTGTTGTATGATACTTGATTATGTACTTGTTTATATTTGATTTATTTGAAAATTGAATTTAATTAATAGATATTGTCATTTAAATATTCCATGATAGTAACTTTGTGAGCTGTGACAATCAGCTCACGCCCCGACATTTCCGCCTTAGGTTGGGGTGTGACACCTTATTACTTAACATTGGATAAGTAAATATTAAGGTTAGATACTTTAACCCGGTTTCGAGCAAACTTACCGTTTTAAAGGGTTATTATTATAAATTCTTAAATAGTTACATTTTAAACCTTGAACTTTAATTGTTTACTTTTTGCAACAATTATTTTATTTAAAGATCTTCAAGACAACCTTTCTAAATCCAAGACTTTCTTTTGTTTAGGCTTCATACGTTAAACCCGTCATTTCGGCAATCTTCAAATTACCAACTTTTCAAGTTTATTACTTGAATGTGAGTAACTTCATACCCCGTTTTCTATCTTTTGTTTTGGGGGTGACATTTCATACTTATTCAAATCAAATGCTTTATACTTGAGTCTTAAACCACAAACGTTATTGTATACTTTACTTAAATAAATGCTCGATTTGTTGTTCTATGCTTATGTGTTTACCGCTTTTGGAAGGTTGATTCATAAATCTGTGAACTATCTGGTATTCTCTTATAGCACGGTACCGTTAATGTATTCTTATTAACGACCTCATAAAATCCGAATCTATTTGGTATTCTCTTATAGACGGTGCCGCTAATGTATTCTTATTAGCGACCTCATATTAACCAAATTATTGCTATTTATTTGTTGTTTCGTATACAAGATTGTGGCTTTTCTATTATATACATATATGCTCAAAAACTACGAGTTGCTCACCAACCTTTGTGTTGACAAACATTATTTTTATGAAATGTTACAGGTTTGCATCTAGGTTGATTTTGGAGTTCGGTGAAGAAAACGTCACAAATACTGTTAGGATATTAGCAAAAATGAACAATATTTGATTTGCTATATTTTGTTATATTTTGTTGTATTTGACTTATGATTATTGTTATGTGACATTTTCGATGTTGTGAAATGAAATGAGTTGTTAAATATTGTCGCTTAAAATAGTGTCATGCGCTTATGGGCAATCGTTACACATCGGCATGTTCCGTCGCCTTTGGTCGGGATGTGACATGCATCTCTTTCTGAAATAACATTCTGGTACCTCAAAGTATGCTCCAAAGATTCTTATTCTGTTTTGAATGCACGCTCTGCAAATTTACATCTTGTTTCTTGAAACCAAACAGAAGTCTCTAATGACAACCCGTATTTTAGTAACCAAAAGCACTATGTATAATTAGAAGTACAAAGTTAATAACACATCCTAGTATGAAGTAACATATACTCAAACAAAGAAAGGAAACAAAAGAAAATCAAACATATTCAATCGAATAAGTAAACATAAATGAAATTAAGAAAACTCAATTATAAATGAGGCTGATTCAATCAATAAAGCCTAATAAAACCTATTTTTTAATAAAAATAAATGATGAAAATAGATAGGTTTGATTCAGATCTATTAAATTTTAAACTAAACCATCTAAAACTGATTTAAACAGCATATAAAATTACCTATTCGGCGTATTGTTGTTTGCGGCCATATTGCAATAAGGATTGAACGAAGAATCTGCCATAAACTTGCAACAACCGAAGCACAGATTGAGATTTTATGTTATGAAGAACTAGAATAGGCCTTGGCATTTGGGGGTACTCTTTTGAGATGGAACAATGAACAAGTGAAAAGAACAGGGGAGAAGTTTTTTCTTTTTTTGGGTGGGGGGGGGGGGGAGATGAAGAGAAGAGCGGGAGATTGAGACATAGTTGACATAGGATACGATATGAATCAAAATTGAGTCTGTATATTTAGGTTTTTACTGTAGCTGCCATATAACTCAATCATATAATAACGAATGGATTGAATATGTGAATTTGATGGTGTTTTTAAATTTTTCCTTACAATTTATGGATTTTACAATTTTAAAAAATAGGATGGGAATGCTCTTAATACACTATTTACCAGTTTGGAAAACACATAATTATGGTAAATGGGAGTTAACATTTAAAATTGCGGAGTATCTCCGTAGATCTTAATATTTCAGTTAGTGGGATCAGAAATATAAAAATGACACATGACATAGCATTAAGATAGTTTCTAATAAAGCATGTGTTTATGTAGATGCGAAGTTGAAACGTCAGAATTACACAGTTTTAACAGGTTGTGTAAACTTGAAGATCTAACAATTAGGAGACACTTAATTCGAAAGAGCAACTATATAGCTTTTCTTTTTTTTTTCTTTACCGATATAGCTTTTCTTTCTTTTTTTTCTTTAACGCACTCTCCGAATTTGGAGAGTCTGACGCCCCACTCTGGTCAAACTATGTTGTCTTAACCGGGCCCACCCTGGCTTCAAATTTTGGCTTGGGCGTTTCCCGGTAAACCATAACGCCGACTGTCACTTGACAGTTGGTGTGCAACCACTGGAGCAGAACTCTCTGGCGTAACACACCGTGGTACGAAAACCCAGGTGGGCTCCGGGTTTAAACTGACAACTTTTACACAATACCTAGCTCAAATTCTTCATTTTCGATATCCATCCAGAGGTGTAATAAAAGTAGTCAAAATATATTACTATTAAAACTCTTTTATTAATGATCGTTCAATTTATATAGTTGTAAAATTAAAGTGTTTAATTTGTTTATATCAATGGCAAAAAATAGTCCATCATGGAGGAGTTTTTAATACTTTGAAGAATAATCAATTGTGATCATTAAATTATATTTGAGGTTTGCGATATCTTTTTTAAACGGAATAATATGTGATATCTTTTTGGTAAAGGAATTATATGTGATATCTTTTTAATTAATACAGAATATGTCCTTAAATAAGGTTCAATCAGGGGAAGATTTCATTTCACAGCTGCCATATGTTGTTATCAAAATCATCCTTTGTTTTCTTAATCATTTTTGCTACATGCATTAACCTTAATGTGTGCATTATATGTTCTAATCCGACCAGCAACCTTAATATATGTTTGCTTCGAATCACTATCAGATCATAACATGTTGATCGTTCATAGCATTCAACTCCGCGGATTCAAGCCCTGTGTTAATAGAAAAAAGAAACTATGAGCACACCGATCAAAGCAACTCTTCAGTGAAACAAGGAAAATCGAATGACCAAACAAGGGCAACAACCAAAGAAGAGCGTACATGAGGAGACGCTGATGTGTCGGCAGCTTTTGATCTCGTCTTGACGTACAACCACACTCTCTGTCTTCTTTCTCGTGAATTTTATGAGTTTAAATAATTTTGCTGACTTTGAATTGTAAAATGTATGTATATTGGTCTGTAGTGTTTTACAGTATAAGATATTTGTTCTGGTCTTGTAAAAGTTTTGTAAGCACACTTTTAATATTTGGTTATGAATAAATATATATTTTTATATATACAAACATCAAATTGTACATGGTGAATTTCTTATGTTCTATATATTGCTCTTAATGCAATAACTGAATATAATAATTAATAAACATTGACATGCATATATTCTATGTTTTATGACCAAAAATGTCGAAAGTAAGATCGGATCTTATGGCTGTTTATCGAATGGACATCTCTAATATCCTTTAAAAGCACTCTAAAAACAGTAGTATTTTCTATACATAAGTCTGGTGGTGTTTGCCTGACTAGGTAGGAACTCGCAATACATATGTAAGGAAACTAGTATTAAAATTTAAAACCCCGCCTTCCGGCATGTGCGTAAAATCGTATTATATGCATGATATCATATTGTATTGTGTCGTGCCATCTCATATTTTGAATCTAATATCATGTCATGTAGTACAATAGCATGCATATCAGATAATAAAATAATATATCATATTGTTTATTTCATGTATATATAGCAAAATAAGTGGTGTCACATTGCATGCACAAATGAGGGGCGAACTAATGATTCCAAGGGTTACATCCAAAAATTTTAATCAATGTACTTCCTCCTTGTTATCACGATTCACGGCTGGCGAACTATATGTGATCAACTTTTGTGTTTAGCGAAGTAGCAAACTTTTCTACCATATCCGGCTCACATGGCATACTTTTCGGAGTGAAATTCAATAGATCCAATGGTTATTCTCTGCTTAGTTTTTGTGATTACTAGGTAACAGTAGAAGATGAATGGATAGATAACGAACTTTTGGTTTTAGTCTGTTTAGAGCCCAAAAACTAGCCTCCACATATAATATTTTTAATGAGGGAAAGAAAGGATTTTCGAGGTTGTAACTGGGGGCAGATCATATAATGGGTCAAGTTGGGCATAGGTAGAGTAAATTTTTTCTAAAAAAAAAGTACATTTTGAGTCTGGTCCATCCATATTATTTGTGTCCGACTCACACTTGATTTTTCTTAAATAAATTTCTTAAAGCCGAAGAATGAGAAATCGTTTTACCTAATAGGCGCAAATAAAGGCCCACATGCCCAATTTTTTTAAGCAAAAAAGGCCCAAGCCCAAATTATTTTTAAACAAAAAAAACTAACAATAAGTCCACACTCCCAGTCCTAATCGAAAAATAGATGCAAAAGAGTTTTTGTCTGGACTAAGGTGTGAAAAAAGGAACCAAACAGAAGCAAAAGCAAGGCGTTCAAAAAAATTACTTAGACCACTAGATCATGGTCGAGTCATGAGTGCTCACGGATCACAATTCAGACATTAGGCAATCAACAAGTTTAGCGTTTTTATTTATGATTTGGTATATTAGGATGAAATTATTAGAAGAATTAGTGCTTGAATTTGGGCTCCTTCATGAATTAGGAGTATGTTTGTTTTGATAGTGTGGATTCGGTTTTTGAATTTGAGCTTGAGTCTTGAGGTACTTATCTTTCTCTTCTCATCTTATCTTTTGCAGATACTTGTCTCTTCCTTTCACATCTTGTCTTTGCTTGTTTAAAAAAATGTTTTTATGTGTAAGAACGGTAAGTTGAATGATTGGATCGCTGTTTTGATTGAATGATTGAATATAGAGTTTTTATTATTTGACCCACCAAAACCGGGTTGTTGACCCGAAACTTAGAATTAGAAAAAAAATTGTCTCGTGACTTTCGACCCATCCATACTAGTTACTCAAGATCCATCACTGGGTGTAACATGTTCTAGATCCTTCCAAATTGGAGAGATTTGAAAGGAAAATATTTGTAAAACAAAATGTTCTATTTCCATTTCTTTCGAACTCGAGAGCACAATAGTTAACTAATTCTTGTCATTCCACTAGTTTTCTTCTCTCCGTAATTCTCGTCCCTGTTAAACATGTTCAACACTCAATTAGATTGATGACTTTTAGAATCTTGAAGAATATTTAATATAATAATTAGTTTATTATTATAAGATAAGTTAGTTTTATTTTATTTAATCCTATTTGTTTTGGATTCAAATTGTGTATTTGAGTTAGTATAGGATTGGAATCGTGGAATTATATACGTTAGGTTTAATGTGTTAATAATTATTAAGTTTTTCTCGTTTGTCGTTTTCTTAATAAAAGAGTAGTTCTACAAATCCCATGTTCGCGTTCTTGTTCACTTGCTTTAAAGTTTAACATTCCCTTCATTTCAAATCCTTTCAAATTGAAGATAGACGTGCACAAAAAAACCGGTTCCGGAACCTAACTGGTGGAACCGAACCGGAACCGGTTCCAGTTCCAACCCGGTTGGTACAATACCCGGTTTGGGTATTTTTGTACCCGAAAATCGTGCCCGGTTCTCATATTTGTATGTTAGTATCAGTTCCAACCCGGTTCCTACCCGGATCTTAATTGTAACCGGTTCGGTTCGTACCCGGAAAAACCGGTTCCGGCGGGTTTTTTTTGAAGAGTCAAACAAAAGTCAAAGTAGCCGTTGGAACCGGTTCCAACGGTAATATAGCCGTTGGAACCGGTTTTTTAGCCACCAATTAGCCGTTTGAACCGGTTCCAACGGTAATATAGCCGTTGGAACCGGTTTTCGAGAGACAATAGATCCGTTGGAACCGGTTCCAACGGTAATATAGCCGTTGGAACCGGTTTTTGATGCCCAAACCTATATATAACTTGTTTTCCACCACTAATTTCACCACCAAACTCAAAAACAAACTAAAATACTACTCCTTTAGCAAACCCGTTCCGTTACCCGACCATCCAACTAAATATTATTATGGCACCCATCAAAAAACTAACAAGAAGGCTAAGAAGAGTGTTTTTGTTGCCCCAGTTCCTGTTACGGAGGACCCAAGGGTTGTTACGATAGTCAACCATAACCGCAACCAAGACATATGAAAGAATTGGGATTTGATTGTGGATGACGAAGGTTATCAAAAGGCTCGTTGCAAACTATGTGGTTCAATATTAAAGCACGATTCCAACTCTACTTTGAGAAAGCACATCGAGAAGCCATATTGCAAGGCGTTGAAAGGGATTGGCGCGACCGATCAAATTGACTTGGGTAAAGATGGTACACTATTTCGTTACAACACGACTCAAGTTCAAGATAGAATGGCAAAGTTCGTTATTCAACGAGGTTTGCCGTTTAACCACTTTGATGAGCCGGAGTTGACGTCGTTGATTCGCGAAACTCTACAACCGAGATACACACATGTAAGTCGTACTACCTTAAGACGTCATTGTATCAGGTTGTGGGAGTGTGCTAAAAAAGAGTTAATCGAGTCTTTTCATTCTTTAGAAGCCATGGTTAGTTTAACTACCGATGTTTGGTCGGCACCACACGGGTTGCCCGAATCATACATATGTGTCACCGCTCATTGTGTTGATCCGGTGACATGGCAATTGATGAAACGCACCATCGCTTTTGAAAACTTCCCGTTCCCACATACCACCGAAAAAATGTTTGAATTACTTGATGAAGTTATAACGACTTACAACTTGAGAAATAAAATATTTTCGATTTCGTTTGACAACGCTTCAAACAATACTAAGGCGGCTGAAAAATTTATCATTAAATATTCACCACCTTGTTTCGGGGATTTTTTTCATGTCCGATGTGTTGCACATATCATCAACTTGGTTGTTCAAATAGGTTTTGACAATGAAAACATTTGTGATGATTTAAAATACTTTAGACTTATGTTACAAGATGTCTTCAAAAGTGGTAAAAGAAGACATCTTGAATATAAGAACTATTGCAAGTCGGTTGAAAGAAAGTATTTGGGGCCGAATTGGGACGTTCCAACCCCGTTGGAACTCAACTTGTCATATGTTAAAGTGTGCTTTTGCCCAACGCCAAACTTTACAAGCTTTTCATAACAATCTTGTTGAAGAACGCGAGGCCGAAATGTTTCCGGAAAGTGTTTGGGTCCAAGTCGGTTATTTGTTGGAGTATCTTGACGTGTTCAAAAAGTCAACAACAAAATTATCGGGAGTCTATTACCCTACTAGTTGTTGGGTTTTGCAAGAATTGTACTATATGTCTTGTGTTTTTAAAAGCTTTGCGGAGAAGAACAAACTCTTCGAAAATATTGTTGCGGTGATGAAAGAAAAGTTCATAAAATATTTTGAAAACATACCGCCGGTCTTTACTTGTGCCGCCGCATTAAACCCCTATTGTAATGTTAATGGGGTTGAAACAACGATTGAGGAAATATTCGACAACTTAGGTATGCACGAGATTGACCCGAAGTTGTCGACGGAAGCGAAGGACAAGTTCAACAAAAACCTTCAAGACCTTTATGACCATTATTTTCAAATGTATGGTCCAAGCACGAGATCGTCTTTTGTGAAAAAACAACAACTAGTAGGCCGTGCAATGACCCACTTATAAACTTGATGAATGGGATTCGTGAATCGGCATCTAAGAGGCAAAGAGGAAACACACCAAGTAGCGAACTTGGTCGATATAGTGGAGCAAACTATGTTGAGGGCGCAACGGTCGACGAAATTCGCAATATTGATTTGTTGGCTTGGTGGAAAGGTAAACAAAACGAATTTCCCATTCTATCCGCCATTGCTCGTGATTTGCTTGCCGTACAAGCCTCAACGGTTGCTTCCGAATCGGTTTTTTCTCTTAGTGGGAGGGTGTTATCTATGCGAAGAACAAAACTAACTCTTGAGTCTCTAGAGGTTTGCATTTGCCTAAAGGACCATTTGGATGCGGTGGATCGTGTACAACACAAGGCGAACTTTGAAGACGAAATACCAATAGAGCGTCATATTCATGATGAGGAGGCGGAGGACGGGGTTTCTTCCGATAACGAAGACGAGGGTGAAGACGAGAATGAAGACAAAGAAGAGTTGTAATTATTTGTTTTGGTAAAATTATTTGTAACTTGTTTAACTAATATTTAGTTTTGATTTGTTTTATTATAATTACTTTTGTTACTCATGATTAATTTTTGTTACTTTTTTAATAACGACGAACATTTTATTTGTTTAAAAAATAACTATTACAAACATTATTAAAACATAAACGATACTAAACATAACAACTAAAACATAAAAAACAAAGTCCGTCGTTTTAATCCGGGAATACTTATTTTTGGGTTGTAGAGCCGGACGACTCTCCCACTTCCGTTTTTTTAGCTTCCAAACTTCTTTTCTCTCGACAATACTTATTCGTATGTTTTCGTAATGTCGAGTTGGACCCTGCTTTAAGAAACTTCGAGCAATATTTGCAACGTGCCAACTCATGTTAGTCGGTCATGAGACACAAATCATAATGAACCCAAACATCGGGGCATCTTGTTGTTTCGATCACCATAACAATGTCATCATTAGTTGCCATTTGTTGTCGGTTTAAGGTTAATTGTGGTTTGGAGTGTGTTTTATAGTTTTGGAAGTGGTTTAACAAGTACACAAACAAACCTTGCTATTTAGAGTAAAAAATAACCTATTTATAGTTAAAAAACCGGTTCCAACGGTCAAAAACGGCTATATAGCCGTTGGAACCGGTTCCTAACGGCTATGATATTTAAATTTCAAAAAAAACCGGTGGAACCGGTTTTTATGTAAAAACCGGTTCCGGTTCATACCCTACCCGGTTCTTAAAAGTTAGCATATCTGGGCATCGGTTCGGGTCGGGAACCGAACCGGTTCTTGATTGGAACCGGTGCCATTTTACAACCCGGTGTGAAAAAACCGGTTTCGAACCGGTTCGGGTTTTCCAGTTGAACCCGATTTGTGCACCTCTAATTGAAGATATTTGGAAGGAAAACATTCAAACACAAGTCCTTCCTATATTCCACAAATGCCGTAGAAAGAAGAAGAATTGCACAACAAAATGAGTAGCGCTTGTTGATCTTGTACAAACAATATTTGTTCATGGGAGATTACTAGATAGTAGATACAATACAAATTCCATTGGAAAAAAAAATACTTTTCATTTTCATATCCAATTCATCAAAAATTCCTTAAACCAAACAGGTCTTTTGGAACTGAGACGGATATCGCTATATGCCCTTGGTTGTTTTTCCCTTTGATCAGGAATCAATTATTCACCGAAAGCATAGTTTGATCCTATATGAATACTGTAACTATAAAATTGAGGTACACTAGAGTTTTAAACATTTAAATCAAATGATTTGATTGGATTTGTTTCCCCTATTAGCTTTGATATATGGACGTTTCACGAGCTAGTGGAGTCAAATGAGATAAGGATGTTTAGCGCCGCATTATTAACAATCAGTTATTGTGCAAAACCATGTTATCATCCATCCACATTGTTTTTATATAGGTCATACTATGAAAAAAAGAAACAACATTCTACATATGTTCTCAAAAACACTTTATAGCAGGTCTTATAAAAAGAACCTAAAGAACATCTGAAGGCGGTAATGATCATCTAGATTCAAGGAATGTATACCAATTAGCAGCGGGTTCGATGAAGGAAAAGAACTGCCCAACACATTTCCATAAATGCTCATGTAGGGTGCTATCAAAGTTCATTACAACAATGATCAAATACCCACATGGATGCAGCAGTCACTCAACTTCAATATGCTTTCAACAGTTTAATCATTCCTGCATTTCATTAATTATAATTACAAATCAGAGTTCAATAACAAATTAAACACCTTGGTGGTCTCCACTATGGGTGTGCACGAAACCATAAAAACCAATCCGCGACTGAAATAACCAACCCCAAATAAATAGCCGACCATTATACGTTTACATAACAACCGAAATTTTGATTCAGATTCGGTTTTCCATGTAATTAAAACTAATATAACTGAACCAAACAGAATATATGAACTTGCATTTTGACTGTTAACTAATTTCTATGAGTTTAATAAATAGTGTAAGTTTAATTTTAATTATTGAAATGCATTATATTTTGGGCCAATTTTTCTGCCAAATAATTTCAAGCCCAAATGGTAAAACCAAATAACCGAATTTTTATTTTTAGTTCGTTTGTTCCCAAACCCGACCGAAACAGACCCATGCGCACCCCGAGCCTCAATATATATCATTTTTTTAATAACAATTAGTGTGTTGAATCCTTTCACAATTTTTTTAATAATCTTATCAGTTGAATAAAACAATCTAGGATGTTTGGTGCACTAAAAACACAGCTTTTATGCAAGTATAAATACTGCAAGAAAATACAGAAATATGTATACACCAAACCAGAACTTGACACTATTTTTTGATAAAATGATAGATTAATTAGTTTCAAACCTTGAATCTCTTTGATCGCGCACTGTTTTCTGAAAAGCGGGGTGCATGTGATTGATATCTAGCGGGCTCACTTCTATAACTGTAAGCTGCAACTTTTGGCGTTGACCTACTGGTTTCTTGATCTTGACTTCTAGCATTTCTAAATATGCCATCTTTATCCCAACTCACCTCATAATCAGCCTTTAATCGTGATCCTTGCTATAATGAATAAAAACGTATAATAAGACTAACACGTAGATTATTAGGTATTTGCAATGATTATAACACGGATGTCGCATTCTGAAGTAATTATATAGCAAGCATAACTTTCAAAAACTAGTTTGACCCGGGATAATTATTAATAAAAAGGTAATTTCATATATATCCCCTACAAAACTTGACAAAATCATATATATCCAACTTTATTCTAAATATCATATTATATGATACTTTGATTATTTTAAAAGAATATATATGATATTTAGAACTAACTTAAATGCATATGATATTTAACAATTTTTGTAGAGATATATATGAATATATGATGCTTAGAATTATATTACGATATATATAAGATATTTTAGCAAGTTTTAGGCATATATATGAAATTATCCCAACAAAAGAGTGAACAGTATAAAGTTATTAAAAAATGATAATAACAAAAGAAAGCGGAAGTGAGTGTCTACCTTTTGCAATGACCTCCCACATAAAACTTTTAAGGCCTTGGAAAATTCCTTATGATCCTCAAATCGAACCACGATCTTACATTGGAGACCACGAACTATGTCTTGGTCATCTTCGTCTGCATCTTTCCCGATACCGTCATCTTCTGCGACATCAAGATTCCTGTCATATATAAATGTCAGAATTTCAAATTATCACATGAACGTTACGTGTATGCATATTAAAAGAGTGATTTGAGTATTAAACATGTCTGAATGTGTTTAAAGATACATTAAGATGGATTCATAAATACACATCACATGATTTACAAAACAGGTTGAAAGTGTTTAGCACTTTAGCTTAATCACAAATTTGGACTAAAGTAAACCAATCAGATCAAACTACACCTACGCATACTTCTTCTAAAACATGAATGAAAGTGAATAAGTCATTTTAAAAAGAAAAACAGAGGACTTACAGGTGGGTTTAGCCCTAATAATTTATTTTTTTCATTATTTTAGGGTTACGACCACGGGTATTTTACTCATTTCACATACACTTGACAAAAAAGGCTAACGTTCATCCATTCTAGGGACCAATGGTGTTATGTTCATGCAAACAATTGGTCTAAACCTATCATTTTTAAAACTTAGGGACTAAAGTTTCAATATGGCCAAACCATACAAAGCATCCGTGTAACTAATTCAAAAATTAATGCAACAAGTATATTTGGAAATGAGGTGTACTTAAATGCCCTGAATTTCATGTTTAGTTGTAACTTGTAACTTCACACACCCTCCAAAATTTAATTCTATTATCTATATATTCTATTATAGTCAAGACGTGAAATGCAGTAAATTGCCACACAGGATTCAGAACTGTAAGATTTTAACACCCAAGAAACAGATCCTAACGAGTATAAAGTGCACAACTTTGTTAACATAGTTGGTAAATATCAACCATCATAAGAGTATAAGACATTGGCAAAGTTATCATCACGGCCAAAAAACTTTTAACTACACATATTTCTAATCATACAACTGCTAAGTAAATCACTTAACGAACGTAAAAGCCAAATCTCATTACTTCACATTGATTGTGTGTAATACAGAGGCATACGCATATATATATATATATATATATATATTCGTATGATACAATAATTATATAAAAATACAGAGGCATACGCATACCTGATTTTTCCTAACGCAGAAAAAATTGTATGAGTAACCAACATTGAAGGCTTAGACGAGACTCTTGTCTCAGCAAACCATCGTGACGGAACACCTCTCAGCACAATCGTGTCAGGTTCCCGTTTTCTACCTCTTGAATACCCTGCTCATTATAGAAACATTAATATCCATTGCAGTTGAACTTCAAAAGGGAAGTTAATTTAAAAAAAATAACAACTTTACAAAGCAGGCAGCATATACTTATCATAAACAAGATACGATCAGCAATAGTCAGCATACAGTTCAACATTCGATTTTGAATCCATCCAAAACCGAATCCCACTTAACTTGGCAATTCCGAATCCATCCAAAATCCAATTTGAGTAATCAAGGTTAATATTTCCCTTCTTTTCTTGTTCTAATGTATTAATAATTTTTCAAGCTTAATTACGATTAATTAACATTTTTCAAGGTTACTTTACTAGTTTATATAATCATATGTTTATATGTGAATTTTGAAACTGTGCATTTTGGGATTATAATTTGTGACCCATCCCGAAAACCCTTAAGCATGGTTGTAAGAATCACAACTAGGCGCCGATTAATCGCTAGTCGCTACCCCACCAACGAGTTTCCGGTTAATTGTTATTTGGTCAAAATCAGGCAAAATTAAAATTCCAATCTGATTAATAACCACGGCCCTACTAGCGAAACACTGCCCGTAAGTAATATAAACGATCAACATTACCAACCTCTGTCTCCAGCATCAAATGCAGAATTCACCTCCTCCTCCCATTCCTTCCTCATGTTTTCAAAATCATCCGATTTCGGAACCTCCACAGTCAGCCTAAACCTAACCCCGGCCAAACTGAGCTCAATTCCATCCAACTTCCTAACCACCGTTTCCTTCCACTCACTCACCTTCTTCTCCTGCTCAATTCCAGCCTTACTTAAAAACGTTAAATCGCGAACGAACAGAGTGCCACGAGCAACGGGATCATCGCGCTTGCGTTTGTTGGCGTCTTTGAACTTGAGAATGTGGAGGTCGTCGTCGGGTACGGTGACGGAGAAGGTGGATTTAAGGAAGTCGATTAAGGAGGTCTTGAGCTGCCACTCGTCCAGGGGTTTCACCGAGGCGTCGGACCGGTGGACGCTGAGGTTCAGTTTCAGACGGGGGGTTAGGAACAGGCCACAGTCCAGCTCTAGGGTTTCGGTCATCGTGGGTGCTATTGTTGTCTCCGAGACTACTGAATACTACTTTATACATGGTTGAATCATTCGACCGGACCGGATTTTTTTTCTTTTCATTTTATTATTCTCTTTTTTTTTTAAATCTCATGCTATGCTGTGCTATGAGCAGCGTAGAGGTGAAAAAAAAACTGAACTTGGAACCGGACATGAAAAAACCCGCAACCGGTTTTTTTATACCCGGGTTTTTAATTCCCAAACTCGTATCCGACCCTATCCGTAGGGTACGGATAGGGTATGCATTTTAGTATCAAAACTCGTACACGAACCGGACCCGATTTTACCCAGTAATACCCGAAAACCCAAACCGGTTTCATACCTAGAACCGGGTTTTTCAAAAAAACCCGATCTATACCCAAAAAATAACTGGAAATACCCTAAAAAGTGCAACCCCTAAAAATTTCACTCTATACCCGAAAAATGCCCCGAAAAAACCCAAAAATATGGTTTTTCAATACCCGGAAATAGGGTATTCGGTTTTAGAATACCCGTTCTATACCCGGCCGAACCCGATACATAGAGTATGGGTTTTAGAGGCAATACCCGGACCCGACCCCGACCCGGGTATTGCTAATATCCGATTTTCCAATACCCGATCATACACGAACCCGGGTTTTTCTAATACCCGATTTGTGCACCTCTAGCTATGATTATTATCTTTTCTAAAAGCATCTACAACATTAAATTTCAAACATTCTTGATTCTTCTTCTATCACACTATCAAATTTCAAACATGAGTATGAAAGTGACAAAGGTCCAACTTGGTACGTCTACTCATGGTTTGCAATTCCAAGTGCAAAATCCGAACTCTAATCTAGAAAGCTTTTGCATGTCGCTCCTCTGTGGAATTTTGGTTACATGTAACCATGTTGTTAATGCTTGAAGGATTGAAAACAATGATCGACAATCAGCTGTCACATCATATTTTTCATCCATACATAAAAAAATTATGCATTATTTTCCTTCTATGTAAAAATTCTTACAAACCTTACATTTTCAAATTGTCACAACTTTTTTATTTTATTTTTTAGCAAACAAATTACTTTAATACGAAATCAGGTTATTTAAAAAAAATAATAAACTTCAAAGTAAATAAATTAGGAGTGTTTACAACTAAATGGTTGTAATTTTTAATCTTACTTGATACATATGGTAAAATTGAGCTCCCAAAAAAAGTAAAAGGAGTGTTTAAAATAATGTACAACTTATTAATGTGGTTAAATCTAACTATCTATATCATGGTCTACCATAAAATTCTATGTGTCGCCCTTAGGTTGTTCCTCCCATTCTCTAGAGCCACCAGATTGCTTGATTTCTAAATGGAGGGTTCTCATGTATTTGACCTGAATTAACGGATATGGGTCTTACCAAACCCGGATAGTCTTTAAATGGGTTATAACATCTCATATATTTATGAAACTCTTTCATAATCAAACAATAATTATTGCGGGTCATGGGTCTCACCAAACCCGGATAACTCCTATATGGGTTATAACAACTAATTTATTTGTGAAATAACAATAACTTACACGGGTTATGGGTCTTATCAAACCCGGATAGTCTTTAAATGGGTTATAAGATCTCATTTATTGGTAAACACTATCATTGAACCATAATTAAATTATCTCCTTTACATGTTCTCTATTGTCGGTCTATCATCTTCATCGCCAGTTAACTTCCGATACTACCCACCATTGTCAACTATATTAACATCTCATTTTTCATTAGACAAATATTTGTGTTCATGTTTTCTCATTTAAAAAAATCAACATGCTCGTGTCCGTTAATGTTTGTTCGTTAGAAATCTAAAAAACCTACACATCTCAATTGAAAAAAACTCAAACGCTAAAAAATATAATAACAAACTAATATATACGTATTAAATTAAAACTAAACTACGTTAAAAAAATAAAATAAATCATCATAAAATAGCAAAACGATTAAAACAAAAATTTGAATAAAACTCCCGTAACACAGGAGGATTAAACTAGTTGATATATAAATGTAATACAATTCATTAAGTTGATAATGTATCGAAGATTGTTAAAATAAACTAATGGGTCCCATAAAAATTCCATTATTCTCAGAACAACCACTACGGCAGGTTTCTCCACCCCATCCCTTTGGCGAGCATGGTTGAAAGACTGTCGCGATGCGAGTTTGATACGCTTCTCATTTTATTTTAATTTTGTTTTGATGTTAATCAAGTCGTAAGTTCACACCAAATGTAAAGTATTTTTATATTTTGTAATTTGATTTTATTAGTTCAAACTTTGATTCATTAGACGATCATAATTCATATTTACAATTTGGCCATTGGTCAAATTACGACACAATTCAGACTGTGTAAAAATGATTCTAGAAAGATATCAATTTTTGAAGTTGTGTGGTTGGAAGGATCAAAACTATGAAATTTGGTACAAGCTAGATTGAACTTGTACCAAAAGATGGGACAGACCTTAGAGTGGTAATTAATAAGTGAAAATCCTTTGATATTGTTTCCTTAAAAAACGAAACAAGTAGAGATTCTAAAAGATGCAAAGCGCCCTGTAACTCACACATACATTCGCCCCACATGTACACATGTGGCGTGGACAATGACGCAATGTGGCAATCATGTGACGCAAGTTGTATTAGATATGGTATAATCAAGTTTCAATATAAGATAGTACTACGAGCGAAGTTGATCATTCATGGTTACACGACAAACAAGTAAATTAACTACATGCTTAAAGAAGTTTGAGCGTCCGAACAAATCATATTTGAGAATTGATAACTCTAAAATAATAATAATTATTTGGAATAATGAAAAAAATATCTAAATATGACTATTTGTGTTTATATTTTGTAAAAGTTACATTTTTAATAGTTTCTCAACGGTCAAAACTACTGAGGTATATGAAAAAGGAAACATATTCGAGATTAAGACTTTGTAATTTCTATTAACTTCTAAAACAACCTTTTAAGCATCGATTTGATATATGTGTAAGCTACGACTCCAGTTTGGTAATAGCGACATATTTAGCCACATCATTCATGCCCATGTCTAGATTCGCCATAGCTGCCACACCCTGCTCTCGTTTAAAATTTAGCATCTCTTTATTATGTTGAACTTCGTCCAACCACTAAACCGGCCCACCTAGGCATCAATTTAACCGGAATCTTATAATCAATAATCAACCGACCGGCCCAAAAGAAAGAGGTATATGTTTACCCAACCAGTATAGTTTGGGGTTTCAAATTTTCAACATTTTCTAAATCTATATAAATTTACAGAATAACTATTACTTATTAAAACACCTTATTTTATAACAAAGCTGTATATGAGCATCTCAAACCCAATATCATGCATGTTCATCTTGAAAGTGCTACATTAATGTGATGAGCCAACAAGACCGGAGCGCTAAGATGGGGCAAATGGCCTTCCACATTTAGCATCACCACCGTGTTCCGCCCTCCAAGGTTATCTCGTAGGTAACCCGCCACTGATGTCGGCACGGATACATCCTTGGCTGTTTGAAATATCCAACTCGGCGTCTTAACCAACCCCAGAACCCCCCTAAGGTCACTGTTGAACACGGTCCGGGATACAAACAGTGAAATGTCTGGCCTCATGTTGAACAATGTCCTGCTGAACTCCCGCACTGCCTCTGGAACATCAGCTCCTACGGCTAGTGGAGCGAATCCAAGAACCCACGATTTGTAGTTTGATTTCATTGCTAAGAAAAGCTTATCTATCTCGCCTTCCTCGAATCCTCCGTGGTAATCGTCATCATTCAAGAACCTGAAATTTGTTAATATATAGAGATCAGATCAAACAATTTCTTTTAGGTTAGTTACAAACATACAATCAAGACTTTCGGATCAAGCCTTGAGGGGGTAAACGATCAATGAATCTATTAGCTCAAACAAGGAGAAATGACTCTTGTTAGGGTATATGCACGCGGAAAATGGTTATACGAGTAATATGACTTTTTTAGTAGTGCATGCTCTGTCACATTAGTCACTTTTCTATCTGCCTAACACCCCATAGAGTACGCGGAAGTAAGACACAAACAATGAGAAACCTACATCTACGGGCTGCAATAAGGAATTTTTATTGTTTTATGTCTGCCACCACTTATAATGAGGAATTACAAGTACAAGTGATCTATATATAATTACAAGATTAGAATTAACAACTTCATGTTCCCAAGCAAACTAATAAACATGCTAAAATGAATCAAAACCGGTCGGCCTTGCCCAAATCAATCGAGCCTAGACCCAACATGGTACCACCTTGATGTATTAGTTTCGTTTGTTATACAGTCTGTATGACATATTACTTGATATATATTCTCAACATTTACCTCGGGGAAGCACCGATGAGGATGAGTTTGGAGAAGAGTTCAGGGCGCCGAATAGAGGCGATAATTCCGATCATCGCAGAGACCGAGTGACCCACATACGCGCAGCAATCAACACCAAGGGAGTCAAGGATGTTAAGGAGGTCATCAGCATAGGCATCAAGAGAGGTGTACCGATGAAAATTGAAGTGGTCCGGGTTAACACTTCCGGCACAAACGAGGTCGTAAAGGATGACTTTGTACTGCGAAAGGAAGTACGGGAGAATGCGATTCCATGCCGACTGATCGGTGCCGAAGCCGTGTGCCAGCAGCAAGTAGCTCCGGCCGGTCCCGACAACCCGGACGTTGAGTGCGTCTAAAAGAGATTGGCCCATTTTTAGTGATGGGAGATTCTTGGTTGGTTTTAAAGTAAAGTAATAAATAATATGTGCAATATTTAATGTATGGAAATAAGGAAATCACTTTTAACCAAAAAAGACTGATGCATTCCTTTCTACTTTTGACTTGTGGTGGAACCACCACTTATTTCAGCAGATTCTCTCATTAAATTCAAGTAGACAAGATGAGAATATCTTGCAGGGAAAAAACAATTATAGATAACTCGTGGGGCCAGTGGCGGATCCATGAATTTATTCAATGGGTTCACTGTTCGGTTCGGTCTTATGGTTAGGGTCGTTCCGACTGTTCCGATCGCTTCGATGGTTCGAGTTGGTTAGATAATTCAGGTCATTCAATGTATCAAGATTGAGATTTTGCTAATATCATATTTGTATCCTCAAAATAATGACAAAACTTTTTTTAAAAAGGCTAGCATATCTCACTTTCTTATCTTATGACATGTAACGCATAGCAATCACACGATTCATATAATTGCATTCATATATATATATATATATATATATATATATATATAAGTCAAATTGCTACATATAGCAATTATTCAAATTGTGTTGATTTTAGTCTACAAAAGTTACATAACTTTATGCAAAGTAAACTTATTTTAGCTAATCAAATGAATACCACAGCTTTTGAACTTGGGACAAGCGTAAGATAGCAAAATACAAACACCAATGATTTCGTAACCAATCATAAAAAAAATAAAAGAAACTGGCAGAAGGGGGAATTGACCATGGTTCAGCTTTGCTTATGGGTTCATTCACATCTTATATGTGGGTTGAGTCTCATACTTTATATAGGCGTTCTATATATAATCCAAAACTCAGTGGGTTCCCGTGAACCCGCACCCGATTACTTAGATCCGCCTTACCGTGTGAAGTGGATTGAGCTTCTATGTAAGGGTGTTTTGCGTCATATGACGACAAGTCATTAAAGGGGCTTTTTGACTAAAAGGAGTGTAGTAGATGGAGTCTTTCCAATAATTATTTAATTATTATTATTTATTTATAATAATAATAAAAAAAACATTTCATTAAATAAAACGAAGAAATAAAATTACATTAAATACAATCATAATCATAAGAAATAAAACTTAAAAATTGTAAAAAGTAAAGTTTTGGGTAAAGTTTTTAAAAGTTATAAATTTAAGGATTAAAATTGTAGCATACATGGTTCAAATAAAAGAAAATCGGTTGATGATTTACCTAAGCCGCTTCCCTCATTCTCCAGCCTCTTCTCCATGGATACTCCAGGTAAGGTCTACAACTTCAGCTAATTTTGTGCTGAATCCTTGATTAAAGGACATAAATTAACACAACTAATCAACCTGCCAATCATCTTCTCCCCACCCCCCCTCCAAAGAGCTCAAACCGCCTTAGGGTAGTGTTCCCGGCGCCTTGAGGGTGGGAAACGCTCCACTACACATGGTCTAAAACATAAAATAATATTAAATACTCAAATAGTGTTAACCTGGTTAAACAAAAGTTTCACGCATAGTTTTGTGAGTTATTCTTTCGGTAATGGTAGTGGAAAAATAAACAAAAGTTTAAGTTGAATAGTTTGATTATAGAAAAGTTATCTTACGTTATTCTGAAAATAAAGTCGTGATATGTCTAAAAGAATATTTATAATTGATTTACGTCAATGAAAAACAATAAAAACAAATATTGGTGCCATTTTCGATAATACCAATAATTGTGTTGTGCCCAGTCTATATCAGTATTGACACTTAGACCATCCGTAGTGGTCGAGTTGTGGCTGCGTTTTGATGTATAACGCCGGGGGCACACCGCCCCCCCCCCCCCCGGCGTTTTGGGATTATTTTTTTTTAACGTTATGTATACAACGTGATAAATGGCTCCAATATCAACAAAAGATCCGTTATATGTTACTGTTGGAGAGGAATAAAAAAAAATATTATTTCCTATATATTTAACCAACTCATCCCCAATAAAAAATCATCAAACTTATAAAAATTATCTTTCAACTCTATAATTTCTCACACAAAATTCACTATATAAATGGATCCTCCATCTATATATAAACAGTTTCTCGGGCCCGACCAACAAGCCGAGGATGTGGCGGAGGAACAGGCGGTTACGAGTGCGATTATGCTCGCGAAAACTTATTTGAGTTCTGTTACGAGTGCGATTAGCTCTCCACCACCCCGTTTCAAAAAGAGCATATATCGAACATTTACCATATTTACACTACAATTCTATTTATAATAAGAAAAAGAAAAGTAAAATTATATCGGAATGCCAAGAAAAAAAACTAAGCACAACCAAATATTAAGATTTTCTATTTTAGTTAATGAACAAAACTTATCGACGAGAAATCAAATTAGTTAGAAGTTAAATGAATTAAAAACATTTATTATATGTTGTAAGATCGAAACTGAACTTAAAAGAAAAACCTAAAATATTGGTAGCGTTTTGTATGCATGAATGAAATGCGGAATGAATGGACCATTATAAAGTAATGAAAAAAAGAGTGTTTGGTAAGCTAAGGCAATAGAATCACTAGTTCCTTTGTCCATTTCATTCTCTCTAAAACACCTCAAATTCATTCAATCCACCCCCCCATTGTTTTTTTTCTCATTTCATCCCATCTTTCACCATGCATTACCTCCATCACCCACCCAGCACTACTTCCCCCCCCCCCCCAACGACCATCGCCACTGATCACCACCATCGCCGCCACAACCCCTACCCCATTCGTTACCGCCAACCACTACCACTGCCCACTACTGTCGCCGCCACACCACCTGCCACCATTAACCACCATCACGACATCTAGGGCTGACAATTTATACACGAGACACGAATACACGACACGTACCTACACGACTTTAACAGGTAACAAGTAAGGCCTTAACAGGTTTCGTGTACTAAACAGGTAGACACGAAATTACCTGTTAATTTTTGTGTCTAAACAGGTATAATACCTGTTTACCTGTTAGGCACCTGTTAATACCTGGTTATTTTTAAAATTAATTAAATATATATAAAATATATATAGTTATAACTCATATTACCCTAACCCTAATTCTTCCTTACAACTTACAGCCGTCACTCACTCACTTTCATTATCCTCTCACGGCCGGCCATCACCAAAACCCGTCGCCGTCCGTCCCTCTCACGCCAGCCATAACCCGTCGCCACCATACTCTCTCCGGCCTCCACCCGTCGCGTCCAGCCGTCCATACTCTCTCGGCCTCCAATTTCGTTCATCATTCTTGGTAAGTTATTCTATTATTGTTTTGTTCCGTTCACCATTCATTCAGGCTATTACTAAATCCGTTCATTCTTCAGTTCCGTTCACCCGTCACCTCCAGTTCATACAAAATTCTTCAGCAAGCCATCATCCGTCGCCTCCAGTTCCGTTCATCATTCATTCTTGGTAAGTTAATGTTTTGTTGCAATTCATCTCATAAATACTAAATCCATCGTTAGTTGGTCATTAATTCATATTTTTGTTTTGTAGTTTGTACCAAAGGGTTTGTCAGTTTAGGTAAAAATATAAAATCCATCTTTAGGGCTGTTTTAGTTTAATTATTTTACTTATTTGGTTTTGAACCTTTGATTATAAAATCCATCTTTAGGGCTGTTTTAGTTTAATTATTTCACTTATTTGGTTTTGAACTTTTGATTGCTCACATTTGTTAGTATTTACTATTTAGGTAATTATGAGTGACCCACAAAATAAGGTGGAAAAGGCGAAGGATAAGAAAGCCAAAACAACGGTATGTTTGTTGATTCAACTATACTTATTTTGGTTCAAGTTTGGTTTTATTTTTGTGTAACTTTATGTATTTTTTTCTTTAATCATTCTAGACGGGGAGTGATTCTATCCAAATTGATTTAGAAGATGACTTCTCGATGGATATGGATGTGGATGATGAGGTTCACTTAGTGGATGAAGAAGATATAAACGATAGCAAATCAGGGTCAAAGAGAAAACAAAAAGAAAGAAAAGAGAGATCTCATGTGTGGCATTACTTCATTAAACACACTAAGAAAAAAATGGGAAAAAGGACTCCAACCGAGTGTAAGAAATTCCATTATGTCATGATATATGATAGTGGCCAAGGTACGGATAATCACACGAAACACAAAAAAACTGCTATGGTTCTAGTTATAAAGATGTTGGTCAAATGCTTCTAAATAGTGACATGAAGTTAAAGTCGTCTTCTTTTTCTAACAATACGTTTCGTGAGATGATTATAGATGCTATTGAGATGCATGAATTACCTTGTCATTTGTTGAGTATAAGGCTTTTAGAGATTTGTTTGAGTATTTGCAACCCGATGTGAATATTCCCTCTAGAAATACCGTTAAATTTGATTTAGTGCAAAAGTTTAAGAGAGAAAAAGAAAAGATGAAAGTTATTCTTATGGAATCACCTGGGAGATTATGCTTAACTGGAGATTTATGGACTTCTATTACTATTGATGGGTATTTAGCAATTACAGTTCATTATATTGATAAGCATTGGGTTTTGCAAAAGAGAGATTTATCGTTCTTTCATGCCACCACCTCATACTGGTGTTGCCATATGTGAGAAGGTGTTTTCTATTCTAGTAGAGTGGGGTATAGAAAAAAAATTTAGTGTGACGTTGGATAATGCATCTTCTAATGATGCTTTCATTAGGCTTCTAAGAGAACAGTTGAATACAAAAGCGCCACTTGTTTCTAAGGGTGTTTTTTTTCACTTGAGATGTTGTGCTCATATTTTGAACTTGATTGTGCAATATGGGTTAAAGGAAATTGATGATTGTGTTTACAAAGTAAGAGAGAGTATCAAGTATGTGAAAGGTTCACAACAAAGGAAGGAAAAGTTTTTGGAATGTGTTGAGTTGTATTCAATCAAAAAACAAAAGGGGTTAAGGCAAGATGTTGTTACAAGGTGGAATTCCACATATTTAATGTTTGATGGTGCTATTTATTATCGACGTGCATTTAGGCATATAGAATTGAGTGATTCTAATTATAAGGAATGTCCAGTTGCATCAGAGTGGGATAGGATTTAAAAGATATGTTCGTTTCTTGAAGTATTTTATGATGTGACAAATGTTTTTTCGGGTACCAAATATCTGACTTCAAACTTGTACTATCCACATGTTTTTTGGCTTATTTGACTTTGTATGATGTGATGAATTCTGAAGATGAGTATATAAAGAATATGGCAAACTTGATGATGAGGAAGTTTCAGAAATATTGGTCAGATTTTAGTCTTACATTAGCCGTGGCTGTGGTGTTGGATCCTAGATACAAGTTGCATTTTATCGATTTGAGTTATTCAAAAATTTATGGAGAGGGAATTAGTGAATATACACATGTTGATCAGCTATTGCATTCTACTTTTCATGAATACGCCATTGCCTTGTTAAATGAGGGTGAGGATACAAGGGATGAGTCAACACCTACTTCTGATGGTAGCAAAGGTGTTAAGGACACATGTGGTGCGAGTTCAAGACTTAAGATAATTTTTATGTTTGTTCATTTATTTGTTTTATGTATATTGCCTTTTAATTATTAACTAAATAATTTTTTTATTAATATGTTTTAGGATTTTGATAAATTTCAAAGTAAAGATTTTACAACTAACCAAAAGTCAGAACTGCAATTGTACTTAGAGGAGTCAAGAGTTGATAGGAACTTACCACTTGATGTGTTGGCTTTTTGGAAAGCCAATGAGTTTAGATATCCCATACCAGCGAGGATGGCAAGAGACTTTTTGACTATTCCGGTATTAACTGTGGCATCAGAGTCGACATTTAGTGCAAGTGGAAGAGTGATTATCGAACATTGAAGTTCACTTAGTAAAGCTACCGTTGAGGCTCTAATATGCATAAAAGATTGGTTACATGGAGAATTTTGTAATGTCCATCTTTGCTTGATTTTTATAAGTTTTATACATGATATTATATTAATTTTATAATGTATATGTTTGTTTGTACTTTGTAGGTTCTAACAAAGTTAGTGTGGAAGAGCTCACTGAAGATATAATGTCGCTTGACATTAGTTGTGAATCAAATGCTTCAAACTCGGTGAACAATCCTAAGGTACCAACTCCAAATGCTTCAAGTAGTGTTGCTCTCTAAAAACAATGAACAATCCTAAGGTACCTCACTCTAAAACTTTCTAATAATGTTACTTGATAAAACTATATGAATATGTCCAATTGTCCATGATTAATATGACTAATTGACTATACTTATTTTGTGTGTAGGTTTAATTGCTTGGAATTGAAGATTTGAGAAGAAAGACCAATTGGAACTTGGAAGCTTGAAACTTGATATTGTTTTCAATATATGTTTTGATTAGAATTCTATGTGTTTTTGTCTTAAATTTGTTAAGGAGCATGGATTTATGTTTTATTTTAAGACTTTTATGAACTTTCGTCGATTTTTGTTTCGCTAAAAGGTTGTCAAATATGATTTCTAAACAGCTATTATCGTGTATATCAGGTATTAACAGGTTCGTGTTCATGTTTGGGTTACAGGTACACGATATGTTTTCGTAGTCGTGTACAGGTATACCCATTTCGTGTTCGTGTCTTATCGTGTACGGGTATATACGATATGCCAGCCCTAACGACATCCTTTGACCACCGCCAACCACCATCACCTCCCGCCACCACCACTACTCATCGCCACCATCGCTGCTCACCACCAATTTTATTTTATTACTTCGTCTTTCTTGTCTACCTAGCAACATAAAACAACAATCTATTTCATTCCTAGTCACTACATGGTAACTGATGTGTTGTAAAACACACTTGTTTTCCACACCATTTATCATTATTTTAGTCGCTTTTATATATAATATTTAATGTTTCTTAACTTGTTTTAGTATGATATTACATAATTATATCTTTTATAGGTTGCGGGTTTAAAAGAGAAAAGAACCGAGCTTTTCAACATACTTAGAGGCCTTTATGCTCAATTATTGAAGAACCAAGTTAAAGCTCGGCCCGAGCCCATTTGTGTGAAGCCTTGCATGTTATATTATAAAATAACACAAAAGAAAAAACCCTAGAGCCCGATAATCTGGTCTGATCGGCAGCAAAGAAACAACAAGAAACAATAAAAAACTCTAAAGTGGTGGTCATATGTGGAGAGAGTAGTAGCCAAGAAAAGAAAAAATAAAAAAACCTAAAGCCTCTAATTCTGTCCGATCGCAAGGAGCCAAGAAAGGAAAGAAAAAATATAAAAGCCTAACCCTTGTCATTAATTCTGATCGGCAGCCAACAAAGGTGCACAAAAGAAGTACATTTCTGGTTAACATATTTGAAGATAGGCATTCTCATCTTTTTGGTTTGATTTGATAGTTTTTAAATATGATACTTTTTTCTGTGTTAGCTTATGATTTGGATTTTTATTTCATTAATATGATTATTGGCTAAACTATTTGCATTACATAGGTTGAGATGATTATTGACGTTGTTTGACGATTTATTCGGTTTTGATTAGTTATATGACGTAATTATTATTGAAAAGCTTTATCTAATTCGATATTTGATGTGTTAAAATATTGTTTTTAACATAGTTATTAAAGACGTTAGGCGCACTTAAGGCGCAAAGGCCTCTCCGAGGGCCTAGGCGCTAGGCGCAGGCTTAAAAAAAAATAAGCACACTTAAATAAAAAAGTTCAAAAAATATTGTAATGGAAAGTATCACTCTTTTAAATACCAAAATATTACAAAACCATAATCCTCAACTTTAAGTACCAAAAACAGAAATTCCAAAATTAACAAAAATCATACAAAAGTTTAAAATGAAAACAAAAATGGGAAACTCAGTTTATGTCATCAGAGCATTTGTATGAATATATAAGCATGAATACATCACTATAACTTGACATATTCTAATTGTTCTATTTAAATCATTATTTCTTACAAACAATTCTTATTTCCACCACAGAACTTTAACAAGCAGGTTAAAACAAAGCATCTTCATCATGCATCTTCATCATCGTTAACAGTGTTCTTTTATATAAATTATTACTAACCTCTTCTCTTCTTTCTGTAAACCGTGTTCTTGCTTTGTGATATGCATAATTAGTAGTTGTTCATTATAGGAGCGAGATTAGAGTTATTTTTGTTAATCCCATGAATTTTAGGAAAGTTGTTTTAAGAGATAATAATTCAAAGAAAATCAAAGTAAAAAGAATAAAAAAAAATTCTGGGTTGCCAATTTTTCGCCTAAATTAGCGCCTTCAGTCATGGAAGTCGGTATATTAGCGCCTTGCCCTAAATAATCGCCTAGGCGCCAAAACGCTGCGCTTTTAATAACTACAGTTTTTGTATAATTATTGCTTGTGATTCCGCGTATGACTTTGATTGATTGTGTGTCGTTCGGTTAGGGTTCTACGTTTAGGTCATAGACTTAGTGTTTTTGATCTTGTCATGGTTAGTACTGCCATATGAATCTTGAGTGCAATTAATTATTAAAATTCAATAGGTTCACCTTCCTTGCGACCGAGAGGCAATAGGGATTCGGTTTGTCTCGCATCTTTATTTGGTTAGGTTAGAATTACGTGAAAGCGAGTTTTGGTCTTGTCCGGTTTACTTTTGCGTGCAAATATGTGTCTTAGATCGAGTTAGATTTTGTTACTCTTTTATCCCTAGAATTGCTAGTACCAATTTTAAGCGGGCTTTGTGTCGTTGAGTTTGAGAGGAGATGCGTCATTAGGGTACCTTAGTAATCTTTATCCCGGTGCATTTATTCAATCTTCTTAGATTTGTGAGGGTTAGTTGGTGAGACCGAGAGGTGATATAGCGAACTTTAATGAGCCTTAGTTGATTATTTTAAGATCCCGGTGTCGCGTGATTAGTTAATTCCGTTAACCGTTAAACTGTCAATATGATTCTTGCCTAGGTAGTCGTTTCTCCATATTCGTTAAAACCTCGTTAAGTTTCATTAATTTTTCTAGTTAGTTCCGTTAAGTTAAGTAAGTTAGTTAACAACATAATCCAGAACATGTTGGATTTTAAGAATTTAGTTAAAATAAATATTCACCCTTAAAATTGTTTAACTTATAAAAAAAAGCCTCCTCCATCATCGTATATATATATATATATATATATATATATATATATATATTCATAATCAAATAAATAATGCATTTCTTCAGTCCCAAGTCACAACCATTTAAAAATATGGGATCCAAGATGAACAATGATGTCCTTATATAAGTGTAGAATCAACATGAAGGTTGGTGTGAAATGTTACAGAAACGATATGATAGTTAGGATATAACTGTTACAATTACATTCGACACTAGAAATTGTAATTTGATAGAAAACCCAATGGTTATCGATGTTCCAAAGCCGCTACCAACCATCGGTTTAACTACTGAAGTTCAGCGTCACTACCGAATTTCAAACTCATCAATGGCAAGTAACTATTAAATTTTAAAATCACTATCATATGCACTAACTTTCAAAGGTCATCTGCATGCAACTTTTTTGCCATATATACCAATCTATTATTTTCCGATAAAGTACTTTTAAATTAAGTCAAAAATTTTCATGATACCATCTAGGGGTGTTGCCCCTTAGACCCCACAAGGGGCCAGTCCCTTAACCATGTTTGGACTCTACCCGAAATTGTAAAGGGTCAGTGCCCCTTCGAACCTCTCATGATATTGAAGTCATAGAGGTTTTTTAGTATCGAAGGCACAATAGTGTTGACAACTATGTACTTCATGATTCCTAACTTTATCAATGTTTATTTTTAATTCTTATTTGGCCTAAATGTAAATCCAAATTACCAAAATAGTCTAATGACAAACCACAAACATCGGCTAACTAAGTACTCATCATGCATTCAAAATATCCCTTAGTTTATTAAAAATTACCCATTGAAATTCTAAAATATATTTCTTACTATTTTAGTTATTATTCATGTTAATTTATAGCCCAAGGAATTAGAAATATGAAATCTAACATGCCATTGGATTAGTAGATAGCTATATTACTTAATAACAAAGAAAAATAAAACAAAATATATGTTTCGGATTTTTTTTTTATTTTGAACAACAAAGTTATAAGGGTATTAGGAGTGGGTGGAAAATTATGGAGAATGATAAACCAATAAGGGAGTTATGTCAAAAGTAGAGAGTTTATAGAGATTTATTAGGGTGTGTGGAGATTTATTTGAGTGAACGGAAATTAATAGAGTCAAGAAATAGAAATCAAAACAAAAGTGAAAGAAGATGGATGAAGAACTCTCTCGAAGACCCTCAGAGGAGGAAGAGGAGGGATGGGTGAATGTTGATAATGAAAAGGGAAAGTGAAAGCAAAAACGAGGTTTGAACGAAGATAGAGGAAGTAAAGAAAACACAGTAAGATTTTTGTTTCAAACTTACCGGTGGATTGCTCTCGGAAGGAGGTGACAGATTTCTTTGGAGAATTTAGTACTGTTAGAAATGTGTATATTGCTAGAAAGAAGGACACGGGTGACAAGTGTTTCGGATTTGTATCTTTCTCAAAGGTTAAAGATGTAGTAACCTTGGAGGCAAGGCTGAAATATACTAGGATGGGAAAAGATAAAATGCTCGTGGAGGTTCCTATTTTCACTGAAGAAAATGGATAGGTGAGAAGAAAGCAACTGAAGGGGATTCGTATGGGGAGGAGAAGAAATCAACAGAAGGGGATTCGAGTAAGCCATCGGTATGGAGCAGGGTCGAATATGAGTGGAAATTAGACAATTTTTTGGCATGGTGATCAGGGACATCGTATTAGGAGGCATGTTAGAATGACGAGGGTAGTAATAAAAAGGTTCTTGAGGTTGAAGTCCATGAATGTATTAGTGCATTTGAAATCTTACACAAAAGAGCGTTGGAGGGAGCGGTGAAGGAGTTAAACACTTTGAACATTTTAAAAAGTGTACTCAAAGATGCTGGGGTTTTTGGTCTATGTATTCACTATCTTGGTGGATTGCATATTTTTATTAGTATTCGATGTTCAATCAGATGCTGATAACTTCAGAAAGAAAAAAGATGTTTTGGGGCAGTGGTTCAGAAGCTGGATGAATGGCAAGGCGTCCAAAGAATCGCTTAGCTTTATGTCATTGGGGCCCCTTTTTATTTGTCTGACGATGAAGTGTTTAACTCATTAGTCGCTTCAATAGGTAAAGTTATACATAAGTCTCAGATTTCTTGGAATAAGGGGGCCTTATCCATCGATTGCATCAGAGTTTTGGTTGGTGAAGGAAGAATAATAGCAGAAGAAATTAAGTTAAAATGGAGAAATAAATTGTTTAGAGTTCGGGTCACTATAAAAAATTGGGGGTTTGCGACCCGGAATGTGTGGGAGCGTGGAGTCATTGGTCGAAGTGGGTTGTGGTCACGAAATGGTTGAAGGAACCAGAGAAGGACGAAGATAAGGAAGATGAAAGGTCTATAGAGAATGTGGATGACTCCTTGGGTAGCAAAAAGGACAATAATGACAAATTGGAAGACGTGCAAATGGTTAGTTCCAAACAGGAATGTCGGATAGATGTTCAAAAATCACGAGTAAGGTAATAATGAGGACTTTCAAGAAACAAAACTTATTTTTAACTTTAGTGGAGCTAATGGAGTGAGGCCCATGAGAAAACCGGTTATAAAGGAAGAGGATTCAGGTTACGTAAGCCTAATAATAGACAGGCCCGGATCTAAAAAGCAACAGGATATGAAGACCCATTTGATTTAGCCTGAACAGGAATAGAGTTATACTAAATAAAATGGACTCTAGGCCCAAAGTTCCAATTGCAGATTGATCAAAGGATAGGTTTGATTTATTGCCGAAGGTCACATATGTATTAATGGACAATGAAGATACAGAGGTATTTCAAGAAGATAAGGCCAAAGAATGGGATATGCAGGTGGATACTATGGTCTATTGCAACCTTATTCAATTAAGTATGGAAAAGGAAATGAATGCTACCATTAAGGCGGATGCTTCGGTAGGTGCAGAGACGGAAATTTTCTCAAACTTGGTAACGGAAACAATAAGGAATGAAGGAGTTGGCAAAGTAAATCAATGAATTATTTTTCAATAAATATCAAAGGCTTGGGGGTGGAGGCGAAAGCCAGGTGGATAAAAGATTTAAAAGTCAAGGAAGGTATTTCATTTTTAGCTCTTCAGGATACACTTGCGGTTGATCTGAAAAGTAAACATATGGCTAGTTTTTAGGATAATTCAGTGTTCAAGATGAAGTTTGTGGGGGCGTTTGGTAAATATGGGGGTCTCCATTATATTTGGATCCCTTGATATTGAAAAATCATGAGATCTTCAACGACATTAACTTCCAATTTTTAAAAGGAAGCGTGGCTGGTTGTGCGGAACCCATATGTATTATGAACGTATATACTCCGTAGGGGACGATTGACAAGAAGAATATGTGGAACCGAATTGCAGATTTAAAAGACAAGCACTCAGGTTTGTGGTTATTGCTAGGAGATTTCAATGTTGTCAAATTTCCTGAGGAAAGGATGAACTCTAGCTTTAACCTGGTTCACACTAGAGATTATTTGTTAAAACGATCTAGTTGAGTATGCAATGAAAGGGGGGAAGTTTACCTTCTCAGCCGGTAATAAGATAACTAAAATTGATAGATTATTAGTCGGTGTGGGTGTGGTGAATTTATGTTTAGATGCGTTCTAAGAGTATTACCTAGATTTATGTCGGATCATAGACTGCTCATTCTTATTACGAAGGAGGTTAACTTTGGACATCGCCCTTTCCGGCTTTTTAATTCATGGCCCGATCATGACAATTTTGATGACATAATCCGGTCTGCGAGTGAGAAATGGAAATTTAGTGGTCCTGTAGATTTGGCGTTGTTTAATAAACTGAAATTGATTAGGAGTGATATAATCAAGAGATGATGGAAAATGCTAAAGATAAAGAAGGTGAAAAGGAGCAGAGAGTGAAAACTGAGCCGAAAAATTGAGTTGGAAAAGGAATCAAGAGAGTTGTCCAAGGAGGAAGAGTGGGTTAGAGTGGAAAGCATTAAAAAGCTAATGGAGTTAGCAAACCTTAAAATTAAAGACATTAAACAAAACTTGAGGGTTCGTTGGGCTTTATTTGGTGATGATAACCGTGCTTTTTCCATAGTTTTGTCAACAATTGAAAAGAAAAAAACTCTATTCCCGGTATGGAGATAAACATTGAGTGGCGTGACAAACAAAAAATTATTAAAAGAAACAAGTTTTAGGCTTTTTTAGAGGGAGATTCAGGAAATTGTGGATAGGCTGAAAGTAAAATGTCAGAATCTCAAAAAGATGTCATAAGAAGAAGCCAATATGTTTATAGCAAAGGTTTCCAAAGGGGAAGTAAAAGAGGTTGTGTTCGGGTGTAACAGAGTCAGGGCACCGGGCTGTGATGGATTCAATTTCAAATTTCTAAAGAACTTTTGGGATTTATTTGAAGATGACTTCGGTAAGATCTTCGCAAAATTCTTTGAAAGTGGTAAATTCAACAAAGGTGTGTGTTTGGCCTTCATCGCCCTTATCCCTAAGTGTGTAGAACTGGTGACTCTTAATGAGCACCACCCTATAAACTAGGTAGGGGTGATTACTTAAGTTGTCTCAAAGGTGTTGGCGAATAGAATAAAAAAATTTTTAGGTTGGTTATCTCTAAGTCTCAGTCGGCTTTTTCAAGAGGTAAGGCTATGTTATATGGGCTGCATATTGTTAACGAGTTAATAAGTTGGGCTAATAGGTAAAAATGTGATGTATATAAAAATATACATATTTTAAGCATCAAATAAACTCCAAAATATCATCTTTTTTTATATAATCTAGTTCAAATAGCTACTTATTATGTTAATTTCTATTTTCAGGTATATTCCAGCCTCAAATTAAGAAACAAGTGGATACACGAAGAAAAATGAAGAAAATCAAACATAAATTGTGTTTAATCAACCTATAACACCCCATGTTGCAAGCAACACACCCTTATGTTCACCTCTGCAAGAAAAGACAAAAAACCGATGAAGTAAAACACGAGACTATGACTCAGAAAGCACACACTCGTGGTCACCTTTCATAAAACGATAAAAAAATATATATCTGACACTACAAACATGGGGGTTGTGTCTCACCTAACACTCCCCCATGGTGAGTCATCATGTACGATCTGACAAAACATTAAATGCACATAGACAGCTAGACGCAGGGGCGTGCCTCACCAGATACGGGGGCGTGCCAAACTCTCCAGACAACCTATAAATAGAAGTGCATGTCTCACTGTTTCAAGAGTGCTTGGAGAGAGTTAAGACGGGTTTCTCACTTAAACACACTCACTTTACACTCATATGAAGATCCATTAGAGAGTTTGAATGTTTGGAGGCATCTATCATAGTCATCCATCATCATCATCATCATCATCATCATCATCATCATCATCAATGAAGAAGAAAGATTCATCATCATCATATTGGTTAGATTGTTCTAGTTTAATCATGTGTTTCTTATCTTTACCTTCTTTGATGTTCATTGTCATGCTGAACATGCGCTAAATCTCCTTTTACCATCTAAATCTACGAAGAAACTTAACTTTATTTGATAATCATAATGAATGTGTGATTTAGTTTTCGTGAAGTACATCGTTGTTTTGCAATTATCCTTTGACGAGATATGCTTTGTCTTCATAATTCCTTAATTCAAGATTGATGATTAACACTCATTCATAATTCACTCATGTTCTTAGAAACTAGAAATTATTAAAAGAATATCTTGATAATTTATCCAAAACATATTTCCTTGTGTTGTACTTAGAAATGATGAGATACAAGCTATGATCAATTTCTCTAGTTTTGGTAATTCTGAAATAAAATTGTTAACACGATTGACTAGATTGTCATGCTAGTTAAAAAAATAACTTGTTAAGGGAAAGTGTAATTATAATCTACTTAAATCAACCGAGCGCGGGGTAAGTGACTAAACTATAACCACCCGAAGTTGTTAGAATTGGTATTTGAGAAATCGAAGTCAATCCTAATTTTTATACTTCACTAAAACTACTTGCTTACCTAAATTGGCATTTCCGTGGTAGACATGAAGTTATGAATTCTACTTTATTTTATGTCATAGGGTAATTCACTTTGAAACGAAGGGCTATTATATGTTATATTATTAAAGCAAGTTAAGCACATATTCATCATATTTATCATCGAAGAAGAGTTATGTGGAATTATGATTTAGATGATAACCTTTATATATTGATTTTATCGTCTAAAACTCATCTACTTGTTCACCTATTTTACTCTAATATTTCAATTTACCGTAATTAGTTTAACAACTACCTTTAATGAGTATCACTTCTAGTTAAATTAGAACAAAGATTAATTATTAGAAATCATTCGTGTCCATGGATTGATACTTTGTTCTTACCATTACTATTCTACATATACGATAGGTACATTTGCCTATATGTGTGTGGTTTAGTTTTAGTAGAAATTATTTTTATAAATTTAAACACGGTCTTGTGTGAAAACAAATCAACATAATTTTATACACGTACACACAGCACACACCAAAATATAAAGCCTTTTTTTCTTAAAAATAGACTTTGAGAAAGCTTATGATAATGTAAACTGGAAGTTCTTAGTCTCAATGATGGAGCAAATGGGGTTCCCTGGAAAAATGGTGTAGATGGATCTCAGGCATTCTCTGTTCAGCTAAGTCTTCGATCCTAGTCAATGGCTCTCCTACTTTTGAGTTTAACGTCATAAAGACATGAGACTATGAGACCCTATATCCCCTTTCTTATTTTTGATTGTTACGAGGGCGTTCTCTAGTATGGTTCGAAAAGCCATGGAGGATAGGACCTTTGAAGGTTTTCAAACTCCATACCGTGGCCCGTTGATATCCTATCTGTTATGTGTAGATGATGCTATGTTGATTGGAGAACGGATAAAGGTTAATTTGGAAATTGTTGCTAGAATTTTGAGGTGTTTTCATTTGTGCTCCGGGCTGAAAATAAACATGAAGAAGTTGGTTTTGTTCTATTGCAACGTGTCAGGGACAGGGATATAGGTGGGTGATATGGCAGGGGTTATAGGTTGCAAAAATGGTGAAATGTCTTTTTTTTACATCTTGGTATTAAAGTGGGGACAAACATAAACTGTAAATTCATAATTGGAATGGGACTGTTGAAGTTTTTGAGAAACGCTTGGCTATTTGGAAAGAAAATTCTTTGTCTATAGGAGAGAGGGTGGTCTTAATTAAATCGGTGCTAGAGAACTTACCGGTTTATTATTTTTCTCTATTTAAAGTCCTGAGTAAAGTGGTATAAATTTTAGAAAGGATTATAAAGAGATTCTTACCGGGAGGGGGGGCGGGGTGGGTCGAGTAATATTAGAAAGATCCATCCGGTTGCTTGGGAGAAAGTGGTAATCCCAAAAGAAAGAGGTGGGCTTGGTATCTAGAGTCTTAGAGACATCAACTACTCTTTATTGGCTAAATGGGGCTGGAGACATAAAACAAATAGAGATGGGCTGTGGAAACGTATTATCTTGTCTATACATTTGAAGGGCTCCTGTTGGGAGACGGTTCCTTTAAAAAGCAGAAATGCGGGAGTGTGGACGAATATAGCTAAAGCTGTGAATAAGCTAGGGTTTGATGGTAGCAAAAAGGGTGATTTGATAAAAGGAAACTTAGGGGATGGTAAGAAACTTGGTTTTGGACCGATAATTGGGTCGGGAACTCAAGTTCAAAGAATTGTGTTTTAACTTATTTAAACTTGAAAAAAAATATTTGTATAGTTATTGTTCGGTTTTGGAGGCGGGTGGGCTGTTAGCTGGACGTGGGAGAGGTCGAGAAATCCTATGCAGGAGCAAGAAATAGAAGAATAGGAGAAATGCTTCAAACTGCTGAGTGTAATGAATTACAAGGGGGTTCGGATTACTGGGAATGGGTGGGAGATAAGAATGGTTAGTTCTCAATAAAATCGGTCAAGAGGTTGTTAGTAAAAAAATAAAGATACCAACAACAGTTATATGATGAAATGGAGCAAATGGTCCCAACAAAGTGTAATATCCATGTGTGGAGAGCGAAAATGAATAGAATCACTGTGAATTTGCGCTCGAAAGAAGGAATATCCCGGTGGAGGATAGTACGTGCCTCGTATGTGACTCGGATTACAAGTCAGCAGGCCACATTTCTACCGATTGTTTGGTTATAGTAGTGGTGTGGGATTATGTTAGCCGTTGGTGCAAAGTCCTTCCTATCTTTGGCTTCACGGTTAGAGACTTGTTAGATCTTTATAAAAGTATTGAGATAGGCGAAGTGGAGAAAGTGGTTTTTCACGGGATCATGATTGTTACTTGTTGGAGAATTTTGAAGGCGAGAAACGAGAAATCTTTAAAAGAAAACCGGTTAAGATAGAAGATATAATCATAGATATAAAGTCAAAAGGATTTCTTTGGTAAAAGAATAGGCCAAAAATAGAAATATAAATTGGACGAGGGAGTGTAAACTCTTGTTCATATAATTCTTTTATGGTTTTTGTTAATGGCTTCTCTCCGATTATGAAGGTTGCCCTTTGGGTGTTTACGTTTTGTTTACAAAATTTGACTTTTCGAAAAAAAAAGCTAAGGTAGCCCTTGGTATGCATGGATGACATGGGAAATAGAATGATTCATTGTGTGAGAATTAAAAAAAGTGGTGTTTGGTTGCTCAATGGATTGGAATCATCCATTACACATGTAATCCCATTCCATCAAAACAATTCATTACCACACCCCTTCTTTTTCTTTTTTTCATTCCATTTCCTTTTTACCCTACTTTCTCAACAACACCACCACCTAACAACAACCACCACCACTACCATAGCCGCCACCACCACCTGACCGCCACCATCGCCACCACCACCTCCGCTGCCACCATTGTCGCCGGAACCACCCCAACCATTGTCACCGCCGCCACCTAACCATCACCGCTACCACCACTGTCGTTGCCTGACCACCACCACCTGAATGCCATCACAGTCGCCGCCACCCTACCATCGCCATCACTACCAATGCTACCACCTCTACCACCACAATCACCTCCCCCGCACCTGACCGTCACCACCACCAGCACCGTTGTCGCCACCACCGCCATTTTCGTCGCTGGAGCTACCACCACCGTCGCCGTTGCAAGTTTTTTTTAATTTTGGTAAAAAAAAATTTATTTTGAGATAGGTGTGTTTTCTTTATTTTGGTAAAAAAACAATTATTTTGAGATAGGAGTGTTTTTTTATTTCTATTTTTCCAACAATTTTTTGGATACCAAACAACATAAGGTAATAATTCATTCGCATCGGTTAACCAAACAAGACAAAAGAATGGTAATGATACATTTCATTCACATAGGTTAACCAAAGAAGACAAAGGAAATGTAATGATCCATTTTATTTCCTTGTCCATTTTATTCATTCTCTCATTCCATTTTTCGTTCATTCCATTACCCCCAACTAAACATACCCTAATATCCCATCCCTATCAAAGTCATATAAACTTTAAGATATTTATATTTATTCGTGGTATTAATAGTTCCTTGACCATTGTTTGACCATGCCTTTCAAAAAGAAGAAAAAAAGAAAAAAGATTCCTTGACCAACCTTGCTATTAATTATTGGTCAAGATGGTAAGCAGTCCACGTTTGTGTTTTTGAGATGGCTCACTAATAATCAAGTAAATTAAGTGGATGGTAGTTGTTGAATGCTATATATTTTGAAATTGTAATCAATGAAATATAATATATAGACAATGTAAAAACAAAAAAAATATTTGAAAATCTAAAATAAATCAAGTTACCGCTTTATTAAACAATATTTTTAATAGCATAACTGAAACACTAATCTTTAAAACTGTCATCAAATTGATATTTGATAATTAATGGTTTGAAAAACCTGGCATTTTTGTTTTATTTAAAAAATCAAATGTATCATCTAATGCTCTTTTCACAAATACCATATGCACTTGTTTTTGAAAATATAGTGCATTAGATGCATGGTTAAAAATAAAAAAGATGCAGAATCAATTCGATATGAAATAGTATCAAATGATTCAGATCGGATATTTTATTCTAAAAAATTTCCTTTTAATATCATTTTATAATAAGATAGAGTTAATTCCTCTTAGTGTCTGATTGGATTTTAGTGGGCTACACTTGAGCTCTTCAAACCTAAAATGACATGGATGAGATATTGAGTTTCTGTGGTTTCTTGGCGAGTCAGTTTGCGTCCTCCACCTATTAACGATGTTAGTTTGAGAGGAAATATAGACCTTTCACCCATTTATAAAACTCTCTATAAGTTTGCATCATTCCCTCATAAATCCCCAATTATTTTGAGTCCCTCATCTTCATCACCTCCACCTCCATTTCCACCACCACCTCCCAACATCATCGCCTCCCACCGTCGTCGCCTCCGCCATCACCTCCATCGCTTAAATTTGAATTTGGGGTCGATATGAAATTAGATGCCTATTACAGATATGAATTAACATTACTCAAATGCAAGCTAACATATACTTGTAACAGTCATCAATTAGAAACCCCAAGTGAGCAACATGATGCAACCAACACAATTCAAATTTTGGTAAACATAGATTCTTGCAAATGATTATGTATAGTATATGACCCGCTATCACTTTTTCCACCCACCATTCCATTCAAGTGAAGAAAAATGTATAGGTTTGGACTTTTAGGGACAAACAAAGACAAACTAAGAATCTGATTCACAACGTAGGCGGAATATGTAGCGTTGGATTTAGTTGATATGGCAACGAAGGTTCTCAACCATGAGAAGGTGTGTTTTCGTGAAAACTTCTATATAGTGGCAGATTCAGAAATTTTAGCCGGTGGGTACCAAAAAAAGTCGACCTAGAACATGCCAAGTCAAACTAAAATATGTTGGGTAAACAACTACATTATCTAAACTACGTATAGAAATGTAAGCAACATATTTCATAAACATAATAAACAAAATAATACTATTAATAATAAATATAATAGTAGCAAGGGCAACAAGAAGTTGAAGATAAAAGGAAATTGAATGGAGAAAATAACATCTGAACACCTACTGTTGAGTTCGAATCCCATCCCTAGCATCATTTCTATTAAAATGAAACAAACCAGGATGTAAGAGTATAAGGGTAAATGAAAGCAGAAGTTAAACATATGACCTAGTAGTGCAAGCGTTTGCAGCATGGGATGGCAAACCAGGTACCGTGATTTTGAATCCCACCCCAAACACATTATCTTTAATATAATGTGAATGCGATTGGGCCCGTCTATGCGAATGCGATTCGAACCATGCAAGTTAGGCCCATATACTATTTAATCTGTTGGGCTTGATATAGCTAAGCCCATGAGCTGATTGAGCCTATTCCCTAATTAACCCAAAGCTTATCCAACGAAATAGCCCAAGCTAACCAGCCTCGTCAACCCCGTTAAGTCCCGTTAGCTTATTAGATGACAAGATAGTCGGTGAATAATATATATATATATATAGGATAAGGATCCTAAGAGAACCCTTTGCAAATTGGAACTTTGAGAACCATTTTGGACCACTAAAAACACATTTAAAAAAAATATTTAAAAAAATCATAAAATAAAAAATATTAAAAATTTTAAAAAAGTAAAAAAACCAAAATTCTTATATTTCATTCCGGTTTCATTAAAAAAAATAAAAAAAATAAAAAAAAACGTCGTATTATACACATATGTGTAATTTTATTTAATCTTTAGTTATGTAATATACACATATGTACAATATCATTTATCTTAAATTTTACACATGTGTACAAAAAAAACATGTAAATGTACATATATGTATATATTATACATATGTGTATATAATTTAGCAGAATCGAGGTGTTTTTTATGAAACCGGGATGATAAAATAAGAATTTTGGTTTTTTTTACTTTTTTGATTTTTTTGATTTTTTTTATTTTATGATTTTTTTTTATTTTTGGGTTTTTTGTGATCTAAAATGGTTCTAATAGTTCTCAATTTCAAAAAAGTTCTCTCATGATCCTGATCACATATATATATATATATAGGGAAATGATCAAGAGAGAACTCCTATTTAGGGAGAGAACTATGGAACTTCTAACTCTAGGGTTTTAATTGTAAATTTGATTTTCAGTGGGTTTTAATATACAACAGGGACTTTACCAAAAAAAACATGCAGATCGTGAATCTACACATCTTGAATATAAAGAACCCTGAAACATTGAATATCGATGTTCCGCTTGCGTGTAATTATGCATATACAACTGTTAATTGTATCTCTAGCTATGATTTCAACCAATGAGCATGAAAATTGAAGGTATCTCTTTCTTATTCATGTGTGTCTTTACTAATTTTTCATTGTTGCAAGTTCTACAATCAGTAATTATACTTTAAGTTTGGAATTTGGTGATTCTAGGTAAAAAAACGGCCCAAATTTGGTGATTCTAGGTCAAAACGGCCATAATTCGCAGATTGTAGGTCAAAAATGACTATTACTATAGGAAAAATAACATAAATTGTTTGTTTCATGTGTTGATTTGATAGTTTAATTGATTAATCATCAGTTAATAAATTATTAGAAGATAAATTAGTATACAACTGGTAATAATATGTCATACAGAGGCACATGTGTAATGTTGTTAGTATTACATATGTGTAATAGTGTTAGTATTACATATAATTAATAACAATAAGATAAAGAAAAACCCCTAATATGTAGTACTATATTATTATATATATGTATAAAATAGGGTATTACATATATGTCTAATATCGAGTTTTGAGTATTGCATATGTGTATTACTATTAGTATTACGTATTTGTAATAATTAAAACAGAAATATCCTAATATATGTGATATCATTTGCCTATGTAACGTCAAATTATGACACATCTATCATAAATCTATTGCAATATGCACGTGTTGAAAAAAAGTGACATCTTGATTCATCTAATACGTATATGTAATATAATGTTTAGGTACTACATATACATAATATAATGGAATATACGTGATATAATTAGGGGTGTGCAGGTTAAGGGTTAGACTCATGAAACTGTTTTACAAAAATCGTTTAGAATAATCAGTATTAGAAAACAAACTAGTTTTGATTCTGGTTTTCAGAAATAATTGGGAAATGATTCGATTCAGGTATGTACTCGGCGAGACAGGTTCAGACCCGTGAACACGCGGAAACCACTTGAATGATGCTCACTATCTTCTTCTATGGTGAAGAGCTTCAGTAGGTAAATAATCTAATCGACTATTTTTATGTTTCTAACACTTTTACTTGAATGATGTTCTTTACCGGCTCTTATTTTACTACTACTAGTTATGTTTTTTTTGGCATTAGGAGGTTTCATGTTGGATTCTTACAAGAGTAAGGAAGCATGCTATAAACATATCAAGATATGTTCAAATACTATTTAATCAGGGTAGAGCAAGGTAGATTCCACAAATATGTAACTGATCTTGACTGCCATAATTGTGACAAGGTCCATGCTACTAAAGAAGCCATAAATTCCACAAATACGTAACTGATCATGACTGCCATAATTGTGATAAGGTCCATACTACTTAAGAAGCTGTTGTTGCTGCAACTAATGCCACTGTAACCTGGTCATAGTTTGATCATGCCGTCAACCATTATGTCAGACGATTGGCCCGCATTGCTTCCACCTGATTTTGTGCCTTTAAGATTGCGTATACACGTTAGATTGTTACATGTAATCAATAAGTGTGTGTTACACGTGTGTTGCATATTATGCTTTAAAACATTGTTATTTATATTGATACATCGACTGTTGAAACCAAGATGCATTTAATACATATGCGTATTTGAGCATTATACTTGTGTTTTAAACATTGCGTATGTGTACTGCTTACATATGCTAAATCCACTCAGTATCGTACGCGCGTAGTACTGTGTGGTATATATCATTTACGCACGTACGATCTGAGTGGAGTTGGCATATGTAAGCAGTGCACATACACATGTTACATGCGTGTCGTCCTACATTTGTATATGTATTTACATAATACATACAAACTGTTATATTTTTATATTTACACACATGTTGTATTACATATATATACAATGCTTTTAAGTTTTATCTACATTTTTAAACACCAAGTCTACTGCGTTATGTAAAATCCGCACACGAGCTTATATGTTCGTATTACACTTATGCATTATATGTTTTACATACATCGCCGAACATCGTATATGTGTCTACTATTTATACCTTACGCATACGTATCACGTACATTTAATGTATAATTTGTGTTTAATTCATGTAACAATACACCATTAATGCATAAAATATTTAGCGTGCGTGCCGAGCAGTGTTACTAGTTTTTGGACTTTGACATTCACATGCATATATTAAAAAAATATACATGATATCGTGTAACATAAACATTCATCCATATAGATCAACCGTTTTCATTCACATGCATGTATCAAACATATGTATCAAGCAAACAGACATTCATGTCAAACTGATTCGCATTATCATAAACTACTTGACTCCCTATGATTTTACAAAAATGTTTTTTCTTTCATTATAACGATCAACTGTCATCCATCAAAACCCTTAAACGAGACTATTTTTACTAACTTTTTTTAGTTTTTGTTTTCTCAATCTCTAGCATCTTCTAAAATATGCTTCTTGACAATATTTGCTCTCGAAAGCAACATGCGAGCTATGCATTTCATCCGAAGAATCTTGATTTGTTCAACCTTCCTAAAATCATGTTGAAATCACAATCAACCTGGTCGCCTCCTTTATAGCGTTCCATGTGCCACATCGCGAGTATTTGACGTGATATTATCTATTGTTGCCCATGGTAACTTTATTTTTTGGACTTGCTGAACTCATAGCTTCCGTCTTTAGGTTTCCGACTAATTTCAGATAATTGGAAAATATGTCAATCTATGTAAACAAAAAAAACAACCATTATAACAAACATGTGTTAAGGGAATATGTGTTTCTAATATATTAAATGCATGCATTGTTAATATAATACATGTATGGAATACTACTTACTTACATATATGCACTACTACTTATTGAAATTACGTTCGACTTACCAGTTTGTACGACGTGCTTTTATGCTTGAAAGTTGATGTATATAAAAGTATACATTTTTTTAACATCAAATAATCTCTAAAAACTGCAACTTCTATTAAATAACATAGCTCAGAAGGCTACTTATCACATTAAAATGCAATTTCAGGTGAACCCAAGCCTTAAAAGAAGAAACAAGCAAAAAGACAAATAAAAACGGAAGAAAACCCAAGAAAAACACAAAACACGCCCCCCATGCTTCCATAAACACGCCCCCATGCTTCTGAACACAAGAAAAGACAAAAATCTACAAAATAAAGATAAATACTGGACAAGAAGCACACGACCGTACTTTTACAACCACGGGGCCGTGGTCACCTTTCAGATAAGACAAAAAAAAATTATCACATGTCACAAAAAAAAAGCACAGGGCCGTGGTGAGTCATCATGTACGATCTGACAACATTTAATGCAACTGGACACCTGGACATGGGGGCGTGCCTCCGGAAGCACAGGGCCGTGCTTCTCTCTCCAGACTGCCTAAACATAGAGGCTCTTGTTGCATTGATGATGTGTGTTTGAAGAAAATCTCTAAACGGGGTTCTCTTATAAAAAAAAACACATTTCACCCATATTGAAGATATTGTGAGGAGTTTGAAGGCTTGGAGGTAACCATTATCATCCATCATTACCATCATCACTACCATCCATCATCATCATTAAGAAGGAAGATTCATCCACATTTGGTTACATTGTTCTAGTTTGATCATGTGTTTGTTATCGTCATTCCTTTTTATGTTTATAACAATGCTCATTATGAGCTAAACTCCATTCACCATCTAAAATCTATGAAGAATCTTTGTTTTACTTGATGATTATGTGAAACATGTGGTTTAGTTTGGTATAGTACATGGTTATTTTGCAATTATCCTTTGATGAAGAAATGTTTTATCACCTTAACTCAATACACCAAGGTTGATGATTAACAATCATTCATGTTCATTCATGTTCTTGGGGACTAGAAATGTTAAAAAGAATACTTTGGTAATTTATTCAAGATAAAACATGGATCCTTATGTTGTACTTATAAATGATGAGATATAAGTTATGATCTATTTCTCTAGTTTTGGTAACTCTAAAATAACATTCTTAACACGATTGCTTAGTTTGTCATGTTAGTTAAAGAAATCATATGTTAGTGGAATGTGTAGTTATAATCTTATTAAATCAACCAAGGGGAGGTTGTGTGAGTTAACTACAACCACTCGAAGTTGTTAGGATTGGTATTTGAGAAATCGAAGTCAATCCTAATTGTTCTATTATCCCAAACTGCCTGTCTACTCAAATTGACATTAGGAAAGGATGGACTTTAAAATGCACATGCTACTTTCCTTTATGTCATAGAATATGTTCACTTAGAAATGAGGGACTATTCTATCATATATTATTAGGACAAGTTTATCTCGTGTTTATTTAATAATCATCAAGGAATAATGGAGTGGACTCTTGATCTTAGATGGTAACCTTCATATAATTGAAATACTCACTTAGAATTTATCTTCTTGTTACCTATATATTATATATAAGTATCTCTATTTTAAGAAAAAGTTTGAAAATCAACCTCAAAGATGATTAAACCCTCTGATTAAAGTAAGACGAAGATTCATTATTAGAAACATTTGTGTCCATGGATCGATACTTGGTTCTTACCAATATTATTCTACATATATGATAGGTACACTTGCCTATTTTGTGTGTGTTTAGTTTTAGTAAAAGTCACTTTTATAAATATAAAACACGATCTTGTGCAAAAGCTAAATCTCCCATTCCAACCATTTTAAGCACTCACACATATAACATCAAGGTTTTGGCGCCGTTGTCGGGGACACAGTACGTTTCTAAGAACGATCCAAGTTTTAATTCAATCATTGTTTATAATTGTAAAAATTTTAATTTTTATTTTATTTTCTTTTTAACTATTAGATTAAAACTAATTTTTAAGGCTAGCCTAACCTTTACTTTGACTTAATTAACTTAGACCTTAGTTTAGTTTTAGAATAACTTAGCCTAACTCGTAGTTTCACTTCAACTAATCTTTAGATTGACTTTAACTAACTTTTACTCTAGTTTAAACTTTGATTTAGTTCCATGCATGTCCTCTACATTCGGACCTGAGCTTGTTTCTCCAATTTCTGAACCGGAACGACTCTTTCGTCGACAAGCACGTAAACGGACTGCATAAACCGCTGAAACAATCAAAGAAGAGTCAGTAGACGCCATAGCATCAGGAGAAAATAAAACCGAAAAAATGATGGCAACCCAGAACAATGAGCTGAACATGAGCCAATATACCAGGCCAACTCTCGAAGGCTACGAAAATGGAGTGGCTCCACCCGAAATCACCAAAATTTCGAAATCAAATCAAGCACCATTCATATGGTGGAAAATTCAGTTCAATTTCACGGTCTCCTCGACGAGGACCCTCTTTCTCATATATCTCGATTCTTACAAATCTACGGAACTTTTAGAATTCAAAGTATTTTATATTTATTATGTTTTAAATCGTTTGGTGTCTTGCATATTAAGCTTTAATACTTTCTATCATTTCATGTGAAGTTTAAGTTTGTTTTTGCTCATCATTGGTTACATGATTAGTTCACTTCGAGTTTTGATTTGTTTTCATGTAGATGGTGGATTGTAAGTCAAGGAAAGAAGGTCTAGAAGGTTCCTATCGTTGCTTGGAGTTCAAGGAAGAGATTTAACAAGATTAATCAAAAAACAAAAAGCAAAATTTCGGAGCCCCCTTTGGTACACGCAACGCCGCGCGACGGGGGAGGCTAGGCCCGGTCGTGCGGCGCCTAGAGCTTCTGATCAGCCATATTTTACACGTTTAAGGCCCAGCTCGTTATATAAAAAGATAGATATAAACCTAAACGAAAAAACAACCTTTGGCAGCCGATTTTGAGAGAAGAAACCAAGAGTTTGAAGGTTCTTTGGAGGTTGATTACATTAGAGATCAAGGAGCTTTCATTCAATCATTCAAGGAAGGAGTCTTAAGGGTTTTATCGCTCTATTTTCTTCGTTCTTATTATTTATCATGAATCTCTTTTGTTTTCTTTGTTTGGGATTGTTTTTAATAATGATTCTAGGCTAGACATCATGTCTACCTAGGTTTGATGAACATGCTTGATGCTTGATTCTTGCTTTGGATAATGTTTTGATTATGGATTCGTTATATTAATAGTAAAGACTTGATTTTGCCTTCATGATGCATATGAGTGTTTATTATCTTGGTTGATTATTAATTATTGCTTCACATGGATCTTGTTTTCTATTGATTGTGTTCTTTAGATATTAGGGTTCATGTTTAATCAATTACTTGGTGTTTTGATTATTATGGTTAAATAGGCCTATTAGATAGATCATAGAAGCTTGTTGATCGTTGATTAGGATTTTGAATGTTTTGCTAAATTCCAATAGCTGTAAGGTGAGGAGTTGTTCATGTGTCTTGGTCAATCGCATTCTAGGTTAGATTGGTGACAGTATTCTTGATTGGTTATTGTGTTGATCATTGTTCATGATGTCATGTTAAGTTTATCAAGTTATCTATGGTTTAGTGTTTCGTGAGATTGCTTGCTTTAGATGCTATTAATTAACCCTATTTGATAACTGTGAGGAAATAAATCTAACTGATTGCTTAATAATCTAATAATTATTCTTTTGGATGTCGTTTGATTCGGTCAAGGGTCCTTTAGGGTTTGTTAGATGAATATGTTTAGAAATCAGTTTCCATATTATGTTATTTGTCCATTGCTTGGTGATTGTTGATGCATGGGATTCTTACCTAGGTAGATTCCTTCTCTTATTGGTTTCGATCTTGTGTTTAATTGCTTGTTTCTAGTTTACTTGTTTATTCACTTTCTTAGTTTAAAAACCCCCTTAAAACATTAATAATAAATAGTCGTGTCGTAATTCGAGTCTAATTAGTTAATTTACGTAATTTATAGAGTCCTGTGGGTTCGATATTTCAGACTTACTTAGCTTTAGTACAATTGATCGGTTCACTTGCTGGTGTTTTCTGTAGTTGAGTCTTAGGTCTAGTTTTTATTACTTGATTAATTTAGTTAATATTTAATTGAATGTTTTCACCACATCAAGTTATTGGCGCCATTGTCGGGGATTCTTAGCGATTGCGTTATTAGCTTTAATTGGACTTATTTGCTATATACGTGCTATTTGTTTTATTTTTAATTTTTGTTTGAGTCGTAGGAGTCTAATTTAGTCATTTTAGTTTAATTTTGTTTATTTTTAAGTATTCGAGTATACTCACTTGTTCTTTTGCGTTTTTCAGGTTTATGCCACATCTTCATTCGCAAGGACCACCACTGGCTGATCTTGAATTTTCTCCGTTGAAGTCCGATGCTAGCTGGTCACAAAAATCATCTCCGCACAGTTCACCACCAGAAAGCCCGAGAAGCCAACCAGAGGTTCAAATGGTCGACGATAGAACAGTTGCTGCTCAAGCCTTCAATGGCTTAACCGGGAACCAGTCATGCATCGTTGTTCCCCAGATCGACAATCCCAACTCATGGCAGATTCAATCATACGTCATGAACAATATCGTTCAAACTAATAAGTTTCATGGACGTGATGACTAGGATGCACCTGCTCATATTAACTGACTTTATCGCGTTCTTAAAACTTTTAATTTACCAGGTGCTACTGAAGATGCTATTTTCTTACATCCTTTTCCATTTTCACTTGCAGGTAAAGAGCTCTCTGGCTCGACACTCAGCCGTCCGGCACGTTCACTACTTGGGAAGCACTACGTTCAGCATTTATTAAGAGATATTTCCCGCCGGATAAAGCGGCTATTCTTCGTGATCAGATTCACTCGTTTCACATGGAGCCAGATGAACAATATTGCCATGCTTGGGAGCGTTTTCAGAACCTGCTTGCCCATTGTTCACAAAATGGTCTTACACCATGGGCTCTAGTGGAGAAACTTTATAATGGGCTGACATATGAAACCCAAGTTCGTTTTGACACTGCTGTTGGAGGTAATTTATTGGCAAGGAAGAATGTCATCGAATGTAACGAGATGTTTGAGAGCTTCACTCAATCGGACCTCGCCAAAAGGCCACAACGCAGGATTTCCACTCCCGTCACTAGTAAATCCTCACCCGCTCAAGGTGTACACCAGGTTAATCTGGATACTAGTGTGGCTGCTGCTTTGGAATCACTAACTAGAGAGGTTAAGGAGCTGAAGGCTAAGGTGGACAAGTGTGAGATTTGTAGGGGTGGACATGGTACATTGGAGTGCCCGGTGATGAATCAACATGTCGATTTTGTTGCTGGTCAGAATAGGTTTCCCAACAATTATAACAACAACAATAATTAGAGTTGGAACACCTACAAGAACCCGAATCAGAATAATGCTAATTGGCGTCCATCGGGAGCACCACCAGGATTTCAAAATTCTTATACTTCAAGACAAGGTCAGTATTTTAATGATAATAATACCAATGGTACTAATGGTCAAAATAATGTGCAGGATTCGAATGGTGGAATTGGACGTTTGGAAGAGATGATGAAGCAAATCCTGGAGAGAGACCAAGCTACACAAAAGAAGTTCTTCGAACATGATCTACTTTTCAAGAATCAACAATCTGCTATTCTTGATATTCAAAGGACTGTTGGTGATATTGCTCGTCGTTTAGAAGAAAGGCCCCCAAGTCAATTTTCGGGTATTCCTCAAACTAATCTGGCTGCTCAATTGAAAGCCATCTCCACTCGTAGTGGTAGGGTTTTTAGTCCGGAGAGAGTTAGTAGAGAAGTTGAGAAATATGGGGAAGACGAGTTGGTGGATGAGGATAAAGAGATAGAAGCTCCGGGTAAGTCGCAAGGTACAACACCAATTATTAAGCCACAAGTTAAGAAGAAACCAGTTGAAGTCCGACCACCACCACACATCATTAACCCTGCCTATGTTCCGTATCCCGCCCGTCTAAAGCATCAAAGGTATACGGAAGATTACGGGCATTTTCTCAACATATTTAGCCAATTGAATGTTAACCTCTCGTTCGTTGAAGTCTTCCAGCATATGCCTAAATATGCCAAATTTTTAAAAGACCTTCTTAAAAGAAAGGATAAGTTAGAGGAGCTGTCGACTGTACCGCTGAATGAAGAGTGTTTTGCAGTAGTTCTGAATAAAGTACCGAAGAAATTACCCGACCCCGGTGTTTTTACCATTCCATGTCTTTTTAGAAGTGACGCAACATGTCAAGCATTGGCCGATCTTGGAGCTAGTATAAACCTCATGCCATATTCTTTGTATGAAAAGTTGGGCCTAGGAGAGCTCACCCCTACTCGTATGACGTTGTCTTTAGCTGATCGTTCCGTTAAGTATCCGATGGGTGTCGTAGAGAATTTGCTCGTTAAGGTTGATAATTTGGTTTTCCCCGCAGATTTTGTTGTTTTGGATATGGAGGCCGATGAGAGAGTTCCTATCATTTTGGGCCGTCCGTTTTTACGTACTGCTAGGGAAATCATTGACGTCTTTGAAGGTAAGATCACTCTTAGAACCGGTGATGAAAGTGCCACTTATTTGGCGAAGTCCATGAGACATCCGAGTGGTCAAGACGATCTTATTGATCCATGTCATCCAGTTTATTTGATAGAATCATTTATCTCGGGCATGGGTCCTAGTCTTGACGATTCCCCTTCGGTGAGTATTAGTGTGAAAAAGGAGCGAGAGGTTTTTAGTTCTCGAGAAATTGTAAAGTGTGTTGGAGAAAGAGGTGGTGGAAAGCGTAAGTTTGAGAAGGTTCGTGGAGTTGGAAAGAAGAAGACCAAGATTGATGAATGGTCGGATCGTGATTCGATATCTTTGAGGGCATTGGAGTTCTACCGAGGTGGAGGAAGCTCCACTCGGCCCGCCACGTGATTCACATATCATGGGTTCTTGAGTGAAAACTCAAGTGTAGAGTTTGTAGATTTTCCTTTATTTTAATTTTTATTTTCTTTGTGTCACTAACGTTAGTTTTTCTTAGTTTTGTGTTGCGTCGTCGAGTCGTTTTCAAGGAATCATCACCATCATCACGAGAGGAATTTACGAGAATTCAAGAGGTGCAAGGTAAGTTTTACACGTCAAAATAACATAAAATGAGCATAACAAATACTTGGTAATTTTCTAAAAACTTTTCTAAGGCAAAAAGGCTTCGAAAACGTCAAAACATTCTGTCAAGAGTGCCCGTCGCGCCGCGCGACGGGGGTCCCTCTTCTACCTCCGCGCGACGCGGGCTGATGTGACAGAAATGGGGCGCCGCGCCGCGCGGCCCTACCCTCACCCCTCGGTCGCGCGGCGCCTAGGGGGTATTCCAAGAATTTTTAATTTGTTTTATTATTTTTTGTTAATCCCTTTTGCTTTTATTCCGGTGTGATTCCTTGTGTTTATTACTTGTATTTTGAGTCATATTTTAAGGTCTAGTAGTTCGAGTCTTGTATAATTTATCGAGTCATTAATATAGTTTTTGTAGTTCGACTTTGTTTTCGCGTTTTTTAAGTTTTGCTAGTTTGAAGATTGTATGAGCTAGAGAGAGGATCCACAAGGAAGAATCTAATGAAAAAGACAAGTGTGGGGATGGAGCAGCTGAGCCGTATACTTTATATTTATTTATTTATTTGTTGCTCATTATTCAAGTTTTATATATTTTGTGGGTTGTTGAAGTACTTTAAATGCATAATATCTATCAGTTTGATATGATACATTTTTTGATATGTATGTTTTGTTTGGCCGCTTACGTTCGTGTGTGAAAGAAGAAGTTTCCATTTGATAAGCACGTTCGTAGTTGGAGGACATTATTGGAAGAAGACTTTGGCATCATGTTTCATGTGCATATTAAGCTAAGTCTTTTTCATTATCTAGCTTGTTAACTTTTTATTTTTGCTTTTGTTTTTAATTTTTAGTTTTTATAGTTTTTTGTAGTCCGACTTTATTTTAATTTTAATTTTATTTTTAGTCGTCCTTATCCTTGCATTGAGGACAATGCAAAAAATTTAAGTGTGGGGATAGGATATTTGAGTCGTAGTTTAATTGTTACTAATATTTAAAAAAAAAAATAAAATAATAATAATAATAATAATAAAAATTTGAAAAAAGTTTTGAAAAATGTCCCTTGAATACAGTTTTTTGCGTTAAAGTGGGAGATGATGATATTTATCGGAAATGGTTTTGTTAAACTATTAATAATATGAGATAAATAAAAGAAAACACACTTAACTTGTTATGTGTCGGTAGGCTCAGCCTTGAAAATGGAAGGACAATTTGATAAAATGGTTAAAACGGAAATCTTTTGTGGGTAAAGCGTTTTGTCCGAGTAAGATAAGTAATGAAAGGCCAGGTCATACTCAAGCCTCAATTCTTGGTATGAAAAGTGGAAATATTTTGAAAAGTTTGAAAAGTTTAAAATTTTGAATACGTTATCATATGATGCTTAGGTAGATTTAACGTTAGAGTATGCCGTGTAGCCTGTGATATATATCTTAAACTGCTACTTTTAGTGTTTTGCACATCATTGGCGTATGGTTTTATAACCTAAAATCTTGTATTGATGGGATGCCCCGGGTCCGGAGACTATGGGTCTGTATGCTGTCTTTTCATCTGGGTATTCACTATTCTAAACGGGGTTGTGAATATTTAAAATAAAGCTAAAAAAGAGCAAACCCGCAGTTTTCTGCTACATAAGTCTTTAAACATGATCACAAAAGTACAAAGTACAAATGCATTACAGACTTGATCATCCACGTTGTTAGCCATGTGGGGTCCCCTTGCTCACGTCTCATTACCATTAAGAAATGGACCATAAGGGACACGCTACATGTAAGCCCCACATATGAAATTTTGCATACTCACCTATGGTGATGGTTCGGTGTATTGCTTGATAACGGGGGTATGTCATGTTATGGGGAACACTAGCTATTAATTAATTGTACATTAATCGTATCTAATGGCTGCTTGGTAGACTTTGATGCTTAAGCTTAGGTGGATAAACATACCCTTGATCGTCTTAACTATTCATGAAAAAAAAATAGAGCAACAAAAGTTTTAAATCTGCTAATTTTGAGGTTTAAGTCAAGTTGGGGTGGTCTGGTCCGGTAAAAGCTGAAAATAAGCAGGTCTTAATTGTGTAAACCACTGAGTAATATTATTGTCGGATCTTACTTGTCCCGGTAAAGATTAAGGCATGGGTTTAAGTGGACAACAATATCGGTGATCGCGGTTTTTGTGTTTTTCTAAACTTTAAAAATTAACCTATATTTTTTTAAGACTGTATTTTCCGATTCTGATCCAACTGCATCAGACTTTTTCAGGGATGAAAAAAGAGTAAGTGTGGGGATATTTGATATACGTGTATTTATACATCTCGAATCCCTTGTAAAATTATGTTTATTTAATGTTTTGAGTTCAGTTTAGTTCGTGTTTTGTTCTTTTATATTAATTTAGGTTTTGAGTCAAGTATTTTATATTTATCATGTTTTAAATCGTTTGGCGTCTTGCATGTTAAGCTTTAATTCTTTCTATCATTTCATGTGAAGTTTAAGTTCGTTTTTGCTCATCATTGGTTACATGATTAGTTCACTTAGAGTTTTGATTTGTTTTCATGTAGATGGTGGCTTGTAAGTTAAGGAAAGAAGGTCTAGAAGGTTCCTATCGTTGCTTGGAGTTCAAGGAAGAGATTTAACAAGATTAAGCAATAAACAAAAAGCAAAATTTCGGATCCCCCTTTGGTACACGCCACGCCGCGTGACGGGGGAGGCCAGGCCCGGTCGTGCGGCGCCCAGAGCTTCTGATCAGCCATATTTTACACGTTTAAGGCCCAGTTCGTTATATAAAAAGATAGATATAAACCTAAACGAAAAAACAACCTTTGGCAGCCGATTTTGAGAGAAGAAACCAAGAGTTTGAAGGTTCTTTGGAGGTTGATTACATTAGAGATCAAGGAGCTTTCATTCAATCATTCAAGGAAGGAGTCTTAAGGGTTTTATCACTCTATTTTCTTCGTTCTTGTTATTTATCATGAATCTCTTTTGTTTTCTTTGTTTGAGATTGTTTTTAATAATGATTCTAGGCTAGACTTCATGTCTACCTAGGTTTGATGAACATGTTTGATGCTTGATTCTTGCTTTGGATAATGTTTTGATTATGGATTCGTTATATTAATAGTAAAGACTTGATTTTGCTTTCATGATGCATATGAGTGTTTATTATCTTGGTTGATTATTAATTATTGCTTCACATTGATCTTGTTTTCTATTGATTGTGTTCTTTAGATATTAGGGTTCATGTTTAATAAATTACTTGGTGTTTTGATTATTATGGTTAAATAGGCCTATTAGATAGATTATAGAAGCTTGTTGATCGTTGATTAGGATTTTGAATGTTTTGCTAAATTCCAATAGCTGTAAGGTGAGGAGTTGTTCATGTGTCTTGGTCAATCGCATTCTAGGTTAGATTGGTGACAGTATTCTTGATTGGTTATTGTGTTGATCATTTTTCATGATGTCATGTTAAGTTTATCAAGTTATCTATGGTTTAGTGTTTCGTGAGATTGCTTGCTTTAGATGCTATTAATTAACCCTATTTGATAACTGTGAGGAAATCAATCTAACTGATTGCTTAATAATCTAATAATTATTTATTTGGATGTCGTTTGATTCGGTCAAGGGTCCTTTAGGGTTTGTTAGATGAATATGTTTAGAAATCAGTTTCCATATTATGTTATTTGTCCATTTCTTGGTGATTGTTGATGCATGGGATTCTTACCTAGGTAGATTCCTTCTCTTATTGGTTTCGATCTTGTGTTTAATTGCCTGTTTCTAGTTTACTTGTTTATTCACTTTCTTAGTTTAATATTAGTTTAAAAACCCCCTTAAAGCATTAATAATAAATAGTCGTGTCGTAAGTCGAGTCTAATTAGTTAATTTATGTAATTTATAGAGTCCCGTGGGTTCGATATTCCGCACTTGCTTAGCTTTAGTACAATTGATCGGTTCACTTGCCGGTGTTTTGTGTAGTTGAGTCTTAGGTCTAGTTTTTATTACTTGTTTAATTTAGTTAATATCTAATTGACTGTTTTCACGACATCAGAGATACAAAAGTCTTCTGAGAAGATGCCCGCATCATGGACTGAGCGTATGGTTACAAGTACAAACTTTCTTTGACGCACAATCCAGTCAATACAAGCAGGCCATCGACCAAATCGCCGGTGCATACCTGGGATCCAAATCACCTAACGAAGCATTTGAAATCATGGAGAAGGCAACAAAGAAGAGTTTCGTTTATAACCCACCAAGATATACACCAACACATAAAGGAATGAACCATGTCGATTCCAACACCCTTGTCACCGCACAACTAGAAGCACTTTCTAAAAAAATTGAACAACTTCAAGCCGAACTATTAAAAGCTAGGATCACCTGTGACACCTGTGGAGGGACTCATAAGACGAGTGACTGCAAACAAGTCATTATGGCTATGGAAGAAGTTGACTTCATCGCCCGTCAAAACAACGCTTTCAGCAACAACTACAATCCAGGTTGGAGAAACCACCCGAATTTCAGTTGCAAGGACGGAGGTAACACTCAAACCCTACCCGGATTCGAAAAGTGACCGATGAGTATCCTTCCAACCTAAACCATAATTCCAAGAACAAAGTTCTAGTAGCCATCAAATTCCAACCTACTCGAAAATTAAAGAAATGTTGATCCAAATCATGAAAAAAACAAACGAAGCTATAAAGAAGGCCGACTCAAGAGCCGTTGATATAGGCGGAGTATTATTGAAGCATGATGTACATAAAAATATACATCTTTTTAGCATCAAATAATCTCTAAAAACTGCAACTTCTATCGTATAATATAGTTAAAATAACTACTTATCATGTTAAAATGTATTTTCAGGTGAATCTAAGCCTCAAACGAAGAAACGAATGAAAAAACAAAGAAAAACCAAAGAAAACAGCAAGAAATGGGGCTGTGCTTTTGGAAACACGGAGCTGTGCTTTTGGAAACACGGGGCTGTGCTTTTGGGAAACACGGGGCTATGCTTTTGGAAGCACGGGGCTGTGCTTTTGGAAGCACGGGGCCGTGCTTCTGGTCACTTTTCAGAAAAGACAAAAATCTACAAGAAAAGACAAAATAGTGAACAGCTGGACACGGGGCCGTGCTTACCTCTCAGAAACGACAAAAAGAATTAGCACATGTCACTAAAAAGCATGGGGGCGTGCCTTAGGAAGAACGGGGTCGTGCTTACCTCTCAGAAACAACAAAAAGAATTAGCACATGTCACTAAAAAGCACGGGGGCGTGCCTCAGGAAGCACGGGGTCCTGCCTACCTTCCAGAAACGACAAAAATAATTAGCACATGTCACTAAAAAGCACGGGGTCGTGCCTACGAAAGCACGGGGCCGTGCCTCACACTCCAGATTGCCTATAAATTGTGGCTCATGTTGCACTCATTTGGTATGCCTAGAAAAGATTTCTATCCGGTTCTCTCTTATAAAAACACACACTAACACTTACATAGAAGGTTTAATGAAGAGTTTGAAGGCTTGGAGGTCATCACCATCAACCATCATCATCAACCATCATCAACATCATTAAGAAGGAAGATTCATCTACATTTGGTTAGATCATTCCAAGTTTAATCATGTATTTGTTATCATCATTCATCTTAATGTTTATCATCATGCTCATTATGAGCTAAACTCCTTTTATCATCTAAAATCTATGAAGAAGCTTTGTTTTACTTGATAATTATATAAAACATGTGGTGTAGTCTAGTAAAGTACATGGTTATATTACAATTATCTTTTGATGAGAAATGTTTCACCATCTTAAATCACTAATTCAAAGTTGGCGGTTGTCAATTCTATTGGCAATCGTTCATGATCGATTCATGTTCTTGAAAGATAGAAATACTTTGATACATTATCGAAACACGGATCCTTATATTGTACTTAGAAATGATGAGATATAAGTTATGATGTATTTCTCTAAGTCTTGGTAATCCGAAAATGGCTTTTCCTAGGATATCATGCTAGTTAAAGAAATCATATGTTAATGGAATGTGTAATTATAACGTACATAAATCAACCAAGGGGAGGTTGCGTGATTTAACAACAACCACCCGAAGTTGTTAGAATTGGTATTTGATAAATCGAAGTCAATCCTAATCAATCTACTTTACGAAACTACTTGCCAACTTAAATTGACATCATTGAGATGGCATGATATTAGGAAATGATGGACTTTAAAATGCGCATGTTATCTCCTTAGTGCCAAAGATGCTCACTTAAGGTTTAAGGAGCTATCTATCATATATTTCTACGGCAAATAAACCACATGTTTAAATATTAATTATGAATGCTAAAATGGAGTGGATTCTTGATCTTAGATGGTAACCTTCGCATAATTGAACAACTCGTTTAGAATTTCTTGTCTTGGTCACCTATATATTATATAAGTATTTATATTTTATAAAAAGTTAAAAATTAACCCTAAAGTGACTAAAACCTCCGATTAAAGCAAAACAACAATTCATTATTAGAAACCTTTGTGTCCACGGATCGATACTTGGTTCTTACCAATATTATTCTACATATACGATAGGTACACTTGCCTATTTTGTGTGTGTTTAGTCTTTGTAGAAATCACTTTTATAAATTTAAAACACGATCTTGTGCAAAAGCAAATCATTCCATCCATCATATTTTATACCACACGCATGCACGCATCAAAGTTTTTGGCGCCGCTGCCGGGGACACGGTACGTTTCTAAGAACGATCCAAGTTTTAATTTAATCATTGTCTATAATTGTACAAATTTTTAACTTCTATTTTATTTTACCTTTAATTCTTTTTACTAAATATTAAACTATATAATTTTACGGCTAGCCTAATTTTAACCTTTATTTACCTTACTTTAATCTAGCTTAATTAATTTAGACATTAGTTTAGTTTAGTTTAAAATAGCATAGCATAACTCGTAGTTTAATATTAGACTAACTTAGACTAATCCTAGCTAACTTTTACTTTAGTGTTTAATTTTGATTTAGTCCGATGTATGTCCTCTACTTTTGAGCCTGAGCTTGTTTCTCCAATTTCTAAACCGGAGCGACTCTTTCATCGACGAGCACGTAAACGGACAACAGAAACCGCCGAAGCAATCAAAGACGAATCAGTAGACGCCACCACATCAGGAGAAAATCAAACCGAATAAATGATGGCTCCCCAGAACGATGAGCCGAACATGAGCCAGTATGCCAAGCCAACTCTCGAAGGCTACGGCAATGGAGTGGCTCCACCCGAAATCACCGAAAATTTCGAAATCAAATCAAGCACCATTCATATGGTGGAAAATTCAGTTCAATTTCATGGTTTTCTCGACGAAGACCCTCTTTCTCACATATCTCGATTCCTACGAATATGCGGAACCTTTAAAATTCAAAACTGTTCGGACGATCAAATCAAACTCAAACTCTTTCCTTTCTCTCTAAGGGGCCAAGCCCTAGAATGGATAGAATCTATTTCCTCTAGTTCCATCACCACTTAGGACCATATGGTTGAACAGTTTCTCCTCAAATATTTTTCGCCCGATAAAACTGCCAAATACAGAGCCAGCATTACCGGATTCCGGACCGATGATGATGAGTCGTTACACGCAGCATGGGAAAGATACAAAAGTCTTCTAAGAATATGTCCACATCATGGACTGAGCGTATGGTTACAAGTTCAAACTTTCTTTGACGCACAATCCAGTCAAAACAAACAGGCCAACGACCAGATCACTGGTGGAGACCTGGGATCCAAATCACCTAACGAAGCATTTGAAGTCCTGGAGAAGGCCGCAAAGAAGAGTTTTGCTTACAACCCACCAAGATCTACACCTACCCATAAAGGAATACACCACGTCGATTCAAACACTCTTTTCACATCACAGCTTGAAGCCCTTTCTAAAAAATTAGAACAACTTCAAGCCGAGCTATCAAAAACCAGACTCACATGTGACACTTGTGGAGGAAATCATAAGACGAGTGACTGCAAACAAGTCATCATGGCCATGGAAGAAGTCGATTTCATCGCTCGACAAAACAACGCTTTCAGCAACAACTACAATCCAGGATGGAGAAACCACCAGAATTTCAGCTGGAAAGACGGAGACAACACTCAACCCTTACCCGAATTCGAAAAAAGACCGATGAATCAATACTTCTAGCCTAAACCTCAATTCCAAGATAAAAGTTCCAGTAACCATCAAAACCCGAGCTACTCAAAGATCGAAGAGATGTTAATCCAACTCATAACCAAAACAAATGAAGCAGAGAAGAAGGCCGACTCAAGAGCTGTTGATATCAACGGAGTATTGTTAAAACATGAAGCCGACCTCAAAAGTCAACAAGCATCATTGCGGTATCTAGAAACTCAGATCGAATAGATTGCCCGACAATTGTCAGAAAGATCACCCGACGCACTTCCAGGAAACACTATAACAAACGCAAATGCAGCAGCCAACGCTGTTACATTAAGAAGTGGCACAACCACTGTTGCCTCACCAACTTCAGAACCAGTTATGGAAAAGGAATCCCCTGAGAAAATGCAGGAAAGACTGATCCCGACAGGCACCGTACAACCTAAGGAACCAGTCCGAACTTATGTTCCACCTATTCCATACCCTGGACGGCTGAAACAGGAGAGATTGGAAGCTCAGTACGGGAAGTTTTTAGAACTCTTCAAACAACTCCACATCAACATCCCTTTCGTCGAAGCCATCGCCCAAAAAAAAGGAAGCTGGAAGAGCTCTCGCATGTCACCCTAAGTGAAGAATGTTCAGCTGTCCTCCAAAGCAAGCTACCGACAAAGATGACTGATCCAGGGAGCTTTACTATCCCTTGTCTCATAGGAAATTTATCTGTTAGCAATGCCCTGGCTGACCTAGGAGCTAGTATTAATTTAATGTCTTATGCGGTTTTTGCAAAACTAGGGATAGGAGAACCAAAGCCCAGCCGCATGAGCATTCAGTTAGCTGACCGATCGGTTAAATATCCTCGGGGCATTGTTGAAAACATGCTTGTCAAAATTGACAAGTTTGTTTTCCCAGTAGATTTTGTGATTCTAGACATGGAGGAAGACAAAAGTGTACCTCTAATTTTAGGAAGACCCTTTTTAGCCACTGCAAAGGCTATCATCGATGTTTGCACCGGTAAACTCACTCTCAGGGTCAATGACGAGGCAATCACTTTTGACATAGGAAAATCTATGCAACATTCACAACATCACGATAACACGTTATATTGTGTTGACATCATCGATTCTATCAAGAGTTGCTATGTGCGGAAATCTTCCCTTAATTCCTCACTAGAAACACAAATCTTAACTGAAATTATTACAAAAACCATTTTAGAAAGCAATAATCTCAATACTATCAATAACTATTAGGAAGCATAAGAAGTAGTATGTGAGATCACCGAATGTAATGAAAAATCAAAACCATGAATCGAAGAACCACCAGCCTTAGAGTTAAAAGAACTACCGAACCATCTCGAATATGCCTTTCTAGAAAAAGACTCTCAACTCCTAGTAATTATTTCATCTCACCTTTCTAAAGAAGAGAAAGACGAACTTCTTAAGGTTCTTAAAAACCATAAGAAAGCTATCGCATGAAAGATCATGGATATCAAGGGCATCAGTCCCTTCTTTTGTACTCACAAAATTCTCATGGAGGAAGAATACAAACCCGTGGTCTAGCATCAAAGATGTCTCAATCCCAACATGCAAGATGTGGTGAAGAAGGAAGTAATCAAACTCCTTGATGCCGGATTAATCTACCCAATCTCAGATTCACCTTGGGCCAGTCCAGTTCAAGTAGTGCCAAAAAAGGGAGGAATGACAGTTGTAATGAACGAGAAGGATGAGCTAATACCAATGAGGACTATCACAGGCTGGCGAGTTTGCATTGACTATCAGAAGCTTAATGATGCCACAAGAAAAGATCATTTTCCACTTTCTTTTATCGATAAAATTCTTGAACGTCTATCTGGGAAAATGTTCTATTGTTTTCTTGATGGATTCTCCGGGTGTTTCCAAATTCCCATTGCTCCTGAAAATCAGGAGAAAACCACCTTTACATGTCTATATGGAACCTCCGCCTACCGAAGAATGCCATTTGGACTATGTAATGCTCTAGCCACTTTCCAACGTTGCATGGTGGCTATCTTTCATGAAATGATCGAACACTCTATGGAAGTTTTCATGAATGACTTCTTAGTCTTTGGAGACTCTTTTGATCATTGTCTAAAAACCTAGACAAAATGTTAGCTAGGTGTGAAGAAGTGAATTTAGTACTCAACTGGGAAAATGTCACTTTATGGTGAAAGAAGGCATTGTTCTCGGTCACAAGATATCCCAAAAAGGACTAGAAGTTGATAGGGCCAAAATCGAAACCATATCCAAACTTCCGCCACCAACCTCAGTCAAAGCCATTAAAAGTTTTTTAGGTCACGCAGGATTCTATCGTCGTTTCATAAAAGACTTTTCAAAAATTGCAAGACCTATGACTAGACTTCTAGAGAAAGACACACCATTCGTCTTCTCTGGAGAATGTGTTGAATCACTCAACATATTAAAAGACAAACTTATCAACGCACCAATCATGACTACACCCGATTAGACCCTTCCATTCAAAATCATGTGCGATGCAAGTGACTTTGCAGTTTGAGCCGCACTCGGACAACGCAAAGAAAAACATTTTCGCCCAATTTACTATTCTAGTAAAAATCTTAATGAAGCACAAGAAAATTACAACACAACAGAAAAAGAGTTATTAGTAGTAGTTTTTGCCTTTGAAAAATTTAGATCCTACTTAGTTCTCTCCAAAACCATAGTTTACACCGACCATGCCGCCATACGATACCTCTTCAATAAGCAAGATGCCAAACCAAGACTTATTCGATGGATTCTACTACTCCAAGAATTCAACATAGAAGTCAAGGACAAGAATGGAGCAGAGAATGTAGCCGTAGACCATCTTTCACGCTTAGAATGCCCAACTTCAAAAGAACCTCATGAGGAAATTGTTAACGATAATTTTCCACATGAAGTTCTCATGCATATCCAAGCAGTCATGCAGGAGGAGTATGAAAGTCCTTGGTTTGCCGATTTCGTAAACTATTTAGCATGTAAAATCCTAAGGAAGGGACTGACTCATCAACAGTAGAAGAAATTCTTCTCTGGCCTTAAGTTTTACTTTTGGGAAGATCCGTACTTGCTTAGGATAGGTGCCGATCAGGTTGTGCGTAGGTGTGTATCAGGAAAGGAAGTCTTAGATATTCTCAAACACTGCCATGAAGGACCAAGTGGACCACAATACCGCCACGACAGTCAGGAAAGTGTTTGATACAGGATTTTTCTAGCCCATCATATATAAAGACACACATGCTCTTATCCAATCATGCGATGCTTGTCAAAGGCCGGAAACATCTCAGCCAAAAATGAGATGGCTCAAAAGGGCATTCAAATTTGTGAAGTCTTTAATGTATAGGGAATAGATTTTAATGGGCCCATTTCCAAACTCATTCAGAAATAAATACATCCTTGTAGCAGTCGACTACGTGTCAAAATGGGTGGAAGCACAAGCTCTTCTCACTAACGATGCTCGAGTAGTTGTAAGATTTATGAAAAAGTTATTTTCACGTTTCGGTACTCCGAAAGCCCCAATTAGCGACAGAGGTACCCACTTCTGCAACTCACTAATGGAAAAAGTCTTAGCTCGATATGGGGTTCACCACCGATTAGCAACACCGTATCACCCTCGGACCAGTGGGAAAGTAGAAGTCTCGAATCGAGGAATTAAAAAGGATTATAGAAAGAACTATAGGAATGAATCGCAAAAATTGGGCAGAAAAGCTTGATGATGCTTTGTGGGCTCTTAGGACAGCCTACAAACCCCCATAGGAACAACACCCTTCAAACTTGTCTATGGGAAAGCATGTCATCTACTCGTAGAACCGAAACACAAAGCTTACTGGGCTCTTAGAGCAGCAAATTTGATCTAACATCCGCTGGTAAAAACCGGGAAGATCAAATTCACGAGCTAGAAGAACTAAGAATACTATCCTATGAAAACTCTTGGCCTAACAAAGAAAATACTAAACGTCTACACGACGCCCATTTAAAAGGAAACAAGAAATTTCAAGTTGGCGATCGAGTACTGTTATATAACACACGTTTACGTCTTTTCCCAGGAAAATTGAAGTCTCCATGGACAGGTCTATACATAGTTGAATCAGTTTTTTACTATGGAACAGTTGAAATTTCAAATTCTGACGGCCACAAGTTCAAAGTTAATGGACATCGATTAATACGATACATCTATGGGCTATTCGAAGATGTTTCGGAGGTAGTAATCCTCCAACCAAATCAATAAATATGCAAGAAGAAGGGTTTGGCAAAGACCCTCGCTAAACTAGGCCTTGTATATATACTTGATTAAAAAAAATCTTGTCTCAAAAACATTGGGGCGTGATCCTAGAAGCACGGTCCCGTGCCACAAAGTGCGGGCCAGAATCTTCGCTGCAAAAATCTCAGTCACACTGGTTTGTAACAGATTTGTCAGTACAAAAACACGGGGCCGTGCTTCTCCAAGCACGTGATCGTGCCTGACAATTGGTTGGCTATAAAAGGCACCTCTTTCCAAAACACTTCTTACACCTAACCAAACACAAACACTCTCCCCTGAGAACACAAAATGCCTACTGAGATGAACGAAGCAATTTCCGTTCCTCGTCAACCGAGAAACGAGACCCGACAAGTGTCCAAAAGCGAGCTTCTAATGAAACTCCAAGAACTCGTTAAGGAACTCACAGAGATAAATCTCCTTGCAGAAATGCATCTCATCCAACTCACCAAGTCAGTGGAGAGCATGAATTTTGGAGCTTCGAGATATCAACGAACAACTCAAGTTTCAAGTACTTCATTTCACGTATTTCCCTCCACCCGGGCCATTCGATGGAGGAGAGCCTTTCAGTGGAATCTAGAGACATTAATCTTTATGTTTTCATGTGTAAAACAAGTGCATTAGGCACAATGTTTTAGGACTATCGGGCTTAACCCAATCAATTCTATGTTTTAGGAAAACCGGGCATATCTCGTAGTTGTTTCTAGGACCTTTAAACAAAACTGTTCGGTTAAGATCTTAAACATCATTCCAAGAATTCCTAGTCTCACGTTCTGCTGAAAATCAAAGATAAAAACTTCAGTAACAAAAAGCATGGGTCGTGCTTCTTGAAGCACGGGGCCGTGGTCACCCTATAATCTTCAACATGATACGCGCTGACTCCGTACAATTCTCTGAATCAGAAAAATTTATTCCCCTACCAGCACGGGGCCGTGCTTCATCAAACATGGGGCCATGCCCCCACGTTCCTGTCTCTATATAATGCATGCAAAACTCACTATTCCATTCATACCCAACAAAAATTTACTGAAATGGAAAACAAAAGGGCAGAATGGAGACTAGTGAGAAAGAGCAAGAATGGTGATTCTACCTCACAACTTGAGGAAGAAATCGTTAGGCTCCAATGCATCGTAAGAGACAAAGTCGGGAGTAACATCCAAACTGAAGCTCGCCTAACCGAGCTGACCAACAAAGTTGAGCTGCTTCGGTTCGAAAATTTCCACGTTGTTGATAGCCACAACAAAGATGTGGATTTCATGCTCAACTATCTTAACCGAGAGATCAGACTTTGTTCGGGAATGATGGTCATTAGTAGTTCAGACTTTGTCTTGTCTTGTTAAGAATTGTTCTCGTTTAGGCTAATTTCATGTTTCTCGGTTCATGTTGTTTTCACTTTCCATGTAATGTTTAATAAGTTAATGAATTCCTAGGACTTTGCATTTTATTTGCAACAATAATCCTTAAAGGAAATCAATTTAAAATTAGACTAGCACGTTAAATAAACAACAAACAAAGAAAAAACCTAACTGCCACATGCAGCACGGTACCGTGCTTCCAAAAGCACGGGGTCGTGCCCCAGTCTACAGTACAGTTACGTAATTTGTAATAAAATAACAATTTTTACATCACTTAACCCTAAACCAACTTCGTCCAAAGCCGAAAACCGATGCCTCTTTGCCTATTACCCAAATCTCCGCTTCAATTCGTCAATTTCCAACCAAAGGTATGTTAATTTAATGAATCTATTGCTCAAATTCATCATTCTAGGTCTAAAATAAACCCAAATCGCACCAATTTATGAAATCGGGTCTAAACCCGGAAAATAGATGGGTTAATCGTTTAGATCTAAGGTATTAATTTGTTAGATAGGTTTGTACTTGAGATTTGTTAAAAGAAACCATTAGGGTTCGGATCTTGGGTAATTCGTATAACAAATCAAGCCCGAATAATATATAGAACCGGTTAGGATCACAAGTTCGAGTCTTGATAAGATTGAAATTGGGATTAAAAACACGGGCTCTGCCTTGAAAAACACAACCTTTGGTCGATTATCATTCAACAAAAGTCAAAATCAGAACTGGTCAAACTGCAAAACACCTGCAGCATGGGTCGTGCTTCGAAAAGCATGGTACCGTGCTTTTGCTAAGCATGGGGCCGTGCTTCAAGAAGCACGGCACCGTGGTCCTTGCTTCTGTTCCAGATTTTCTGCAATAATTTGAAAATTAAAACTAATCTGAGTATAAATTGCCGATGGCTGAGTATGGAGAGGATGAACACGCTTCCTTAATCTTCCATGAACACAACGAAAGAGATGAAAGGGCCCGAACCCGAATGGGCTACCTTAACCGTCGTCTTCCGGAACCAAATTTTTATACTTGCAAAAACACATTAAAGTAAGTAAATCAATGGAAGAGGTACAAGAATCTTGTGAAAGGACCCTGGGAACGTGTTTTGAACCAAAAAGGAAGGGCAGTTACAGAATTGACCAAGGAGTTTTTAGCCTCTTTTTCTTTCAAGACAAGAAATTTGTATGTGTGGGATGAGATGTAGTCGAGTTTAGGTGCGGAGGAGAATGGAACATGACATCGGTTACACAACTCAGGATCGATCTAGGCATTTACACGAGTGATGAGACGGACATACCCATCTTGTACGAGTCCATGACTGCATTTGCAGACGAGGATGCTGATGAGGGAGCAAAGACATGAGACGCAAGAATACAAGCATGGCAACAACTGAGTTATGGGGATGAAACCTACTGTGCAAGCAGCACCAAGGGCACGGCTCTACGCGACCCACTTATGAGATACATTCACCGACTGATGAGCCATACAGTCACTGCTCGTGGTCAGAGTGAGGGGGTAGTGAACTTAAAGGATTTATGGGCCCTGTATTGCATTAAGAATGAAACACCTTGCAACCTCACTAATTTGTTCTGTCAACTGTTCAGAACAAACGCAAATGCAAGGATCCCAAACACCACGATATTTGGTGGTCCGTGGATCTATAAGCTTTACAAAGCTTATCGTGCAGACACAGAGGGAACCCGAAGCCCAGACCTGATTCCTCTTAACCTCGGTTTTTATATCAGCATGCAGATGGTCCAGCAAATCAGCAGAAACCCGGACGTATGGAGGTTTCAGGATGCCCTGAACCAGATTTGGGACCCTGAGGACCCAGCCACCATGATTATCCAGGATGTACCCGAAAGGAGAGGAGGATCACCACCTTGACAAACCACCACCGTACCTACTCTCAGCACGGTGGCCCTTCATCATCAGGGGCCGGCCCCAGCTCGTCATACCACGACCAGTACTCTTTTGAGGGCCTGCACGGGCTCATTGACCAGTTTCGGGCTCACACTACCGCCTCTTTTGACAGGATATCAGGACAGATTGCTGACTCCAATGCACAGCGAGCAACAGAGTATGCAGAGACAAGGCGAGATATTGACCGTCTAGGTGAGCGCATGGACAGGCAGTGCGGATCGTTCGACCCGGACATGGGTAACTGACGAGCAGTGGCAAGGGTAGGTCTGGTATGAGCATGGGTCTGGGTGGTAGTACCTTTATGACATTATTATCATGTTTGTTTTAACAATTTACATTTTATCGTATGTTTGTTTGTTTGTATGGATACTTATTATGGCCATGGATGGCAAGACACTTTATTAGGTACTTAATTAGCCCATATGGGCAAGGTATGGATGGTTCCATACCCAATTTTCAGTAGTATTATGCTTGGTTGTTTGTGGTTGTTTGCAGTTTTTATTATTCAGGTACAAAACAGGAAAACAGACAAAAAATAGCAGACGCTCTGGCAAAATTTCGTTAACCCATATTGAAGTTCCTTTCTATTTTACCCACCATACTTCTTTCGAATCTTAATCTTTTTATGAATCTTTTCACATTGAGGACAATGTGAGATTGAAGTGTGGGGAGGGGAATTACTTGACCAATTACTTGCTCAAACTAATTATAAGATTCTCTAAATAACAAAAATTTTTGTAGGAAACAAAGACCATTTTTATAACAAAACCAAAAGAAAATCCAAGAATTTTTATTTGCAAATACCCAACTAAAAATCTTTTGTAACCAAAAAAGTAAAAAGAAGTTTTGTAATATTGATAATAAATTATGCAAAATATGGCGTTTATACCCAATTCCTCCGTTACTATGAGATAAACCTCATACCATATAAATATTTTTTCAGAAGCTGTGAATGAGTCATATGTTTCGTGTGATTTAGAACTTGTCGCAATTATTCAATTCAAGACCGCACGAAACGTTGTATAAGGAAGAAGGTAATATTTTCACAATTCCCTCAAACCATTCTCCAAATTACAAAAACCCAAAAACCTTATTCAAAACCCTTACCACTTTATCCCTCTCACCGGTAAAATACAACCCTGGTCTTTTACCGGCAGACCCTAAAGAACTGGAAATGCATTCTTTCGATTTCAATTTCCTTTGACGCACACAATTCGCAAACCCTAGGTTGCTTCCGGAACTTAGGGAGAGAATCTTTCTCTTTAGCAATGAGGTGAGGAAAAAAGTGGCTCCAAGATGAACAAAGGCCACCATTTTGTGGAGTTTCCAAAAGCACGATAAAAAGAAGAGAAAAAAGATACGAACGATGCTTAGGATGCGGAAACTGGTCCCGCGAAGGAAGATGTAGAAAAAGTCAGACTCGGTCTCAACATGAATATACCGAAATAATGAGGATGGGGGCTATTAGGCTCAAAGCCGAACGATCCATTAGAGTTCGGAGTTATGTTCATAGCAGGATTGAGGAAGAACTGATCCACATCCTCGACAAAACTGGTCTTGACGATCTGACATTAAAAGAGTCATTAGGTTTGTTTTAATAATAATAATAATAATAATAATTTTGGGAGAAAAGAAGCTAAACATCGAAGACATATCAAGATTCCTGACAATCAGCATAAGTTGTATTTACCATCCCCATTCTCATTAAACCTAAACCATTGAACCATCACAAAATACCAAATCCCTACTCAAACAAAACCCAACCCATATTACCTTCTGATCTATGCAACCATACACAAAGGTGGAGATTTGAACTTGCTACAAGCTTATTTATCACAGGTAAACATCTTGGCTAAGAGCGTTCACATACATACATCACAAGGTATGATCAGATATAGAACAGATGGTGAGTGAACATTATGAGAACGTGACGTTTTTCATAAATGGAAACTCATAAAAAACAGATCATCTTTTTATTTGTCACTACATATATTCCTATGATAAAAGATTGGTTATTTTGTTTCCATTTCCTTGGAGTTCTTTTGGGAATGTTTAAGTTGTGGTCCTGACCTGCTATTTTTAGAGAATATTTATAAATAGCTTGCTTAAGGACAAGCAAGGTTCAAGTGTGGGGATGTTTGATGTATATAAAATTATACATTTTTAGCATCAAATAATCTCTAAAAACTGCAACTTTTATCAAATAACATAGCTCGGAAGGCTACTTATCACATTAAAATGCAATTTCAGGTGAACCCAAGCCTTAAAAGAAGAAACAAGCAAAAATATGAAGAAAAATGGAAGAAAACCCAAGAAAAACATAAAGCACACCCCTATGCTTCTATAAACACGCCCCCATGATTCTGAACACAAGAAAGGACAAAAATCTACAAAAAAAGACAAATACTAGACAAGAAGCACGGGACCGTGCTTTTACAACCACGGGGCCGTGGTCACCTTTCAGATAAGACAAAAAGAATTATCACATGTCACAAAAAGCACTCGGCCATGCCACTTAAAGCACGGGGCCGTGGTGAGTCATCATGTACGATCTGACAACATTTAATACAACTGGACACCTGGACATGGGGGAGTGCCTCCAGAAGCATGGGTTCATGCTTCTCTCTCCAGACTGCCTATAAATAGAGGCTCTTGTTGCATTGATGAAGTGTGCTTGAAGAAAATCTCTAAACGGGTTACTCTTATAAAAACACCCACATTACATATTGAAGATCCTGTGAGGAGTTTGAAGGCTTGAGGTTACCATTATCATCCATCATTACCATCATCACTACCATCCATCATCATCATTAAGAAGGAAGATTCATCCACATTTGGTTAGATTGTTTTAGTTTGATCATGTGTTTGTTATCATCATTCCTTTTTATGTTTATAGCAATGCTCATTATGAGCTAAACTCATACACCATCTAAAATCTATGAAGAAGCTTTGTTTTACTTGATGATTATGTGAAACATGTGGTTTAGTTTGGTATGGTACATGGTTATTTTGCAATTATCTTTTGATGAAGAAATGTTTTATCACCTTAACTCAATACACCAAGGTTTATGATTAACAATCATTCATGTTCATTCATGTTCTTGGAGACTAGAAATGGTAAAAAGAATACTTTGGTAATTTATTCAAGATAAAACATGGGATCCTTATGTTGTACTTGGAAATGATAAGATATAAGTTATGATCTATTTCTCTAGTTTTGGTAACTCTAAAATAACAATGTTAACACGATTGCTTAGGTTGTCATGTTAGTTAAGAAATCATATGTTAATGGAATGTGTACTTATAACCTAATTAAATCAACCATGGGGAGGTTGTTTGAGTTAACTACAACCACTCGAAGTTGTTAGGATTGGTATTTGAGAAATCGAAGTCAATCCTTATCGTTCTATTATATCAAACTGCTTGTCTACTCAAATTGACATTCTCGTGGTAGCATGATATTAGGAAAGGATGGACTTTAAATGAGGGACTATTCTATTATATATTATTAGGACAAGTTTATCACATGTTTATTTAATAATCATCAAGGAATAATGGAGTGGACTCTTGATCTTAGATGGTAACCTTCATATAATTGAAATACTCACTTAGAATTATCTTCTTGTCACCTATATATTATATATAAGTATCTCTATTTTAAGAAAAAGTTTGAAAATCAACCTAAAAATGATTAAACCCTCTGATTAAAGTAAGACGAAGATTCATTATTAGAAATATTTGTGTCCACGGATCGATACTTGGTTCTTACCAATACTATTCTACATATACGATAGGTACACTTGCCTATTTTGTGTGCGTTTAGTTTTTGTAAAACTCACTTTTATAAATTTAAAACACGATCTTGTGCAAAAGCTAAGTCTCCCATTCCAACCATTTAAGCACTCACACAGACAACATCAAAAGTTGTGCTGCATCTAAAGCTATACACACTCGACACCATGTTGTCAAAAATATAAGCTCTCGCCTCGTTCATGTCGAAATCCATTACACAAAAGTGATCACACCACGACGTCATACTATATTAAGTCTATCTTATTTTCAAACCTGTTTAACACGATCGATGTGGCTGACAAATTACATATAATGTCATTTTATATAAACATGTGTGATCACAATGCTGCTATTTTCGTTATATTTACCTAAAATGACATCTTCGTTATCTACTATCCTTCCCTGTTTCATGCCATATTTCCTTTCTTGCATGTTGTTCCGATAAAACAGTTATATTATTATTATGTCTGTTCATGTATACAATACGTGTATTACGTGTGTATTGCACATATGTGTGCATCAGAACTACATATGTTCAAAACACCATAATCGCATGTAAGCGCGATACATCACTAATGCATATGTGTAATAAGTTTGTAATGCATACGTGTAATACATATGTAATGGACTTATGTAGTGCATCAATAATGCAAGTAATACACATTAATGCATATATGTAATACACCATACTCGCATATGTATGTAATACATCAATAATTCATATAAGCCTAAACGGTGACATAATTTATGAAATTGCACTTTACAATTGTTTACCTGCTATTTTTCTTCTGATTTATGTTTGATTTCGCAACAAATGTAGATAAATTAGACGATCAAAATAGCATTTCCAAAACAGCTAATAGTCGTCCCTTGATCACATGTACTACACACCTCGGCTCGTATTCCTCGTCCATGAGCATCGTATGTTTCACTATTCATGGGCTTTTTAACCTCTTCGTGGACTTCATGTATGTGACATATATTATATGCATATAATATATTCAAATATATGTAATCAAAATACTATGTGCATGAAACGTATCATCTTATCTAACCGTACCATCAACACTCCTATATTCTTTATTGTTTTCTTGAACAACTTCAATTTCGTTGTTAGTAATTTTCCATTGTTTTGCCAGTCGGTCTGTACATTATTATTTTTAAATATTACATATATGTATTATACATTTATACTTAAACAAATGCTCTAACATTATCATCAAAGCTGAATACTAGTATCTTAATATGTATTGCATACATGTATTAACATTACTACCTTAACATTATCATCACAACTAAACTACACAAATGATCTAATATTCTTATCGTATTGTTGCAGGTGCATTACGTATATGCAGTATAAAGAAACATACTAAAAATTCATTACCATTACTATATTCAACAGTACATATGTGCACTATAATTAAAAATTTTGTAGTGAGATACACCATTCATGTATTATATCTATGTAATATTCCACTAATCATGTAAATTAATGGACTGATATCGATGTATAACACCACATATACAAAACACACAAAATTGGTACTTATAGTACGCCTGACCGACACACACATACAAATAGTTTAGATTTGACGCAGTGTACGTCTAACCAACACCTATAATAGGCCTAACTAATGGTATATACACAAATCATTCATAATCAACGAAATATATGCCTAATCGACACTTATTATGTGACTAATCGAAGTATTGTTCTTCGATTAACCAGATGAGGCAAAAACAGAGACGGACTAATGCGATAGTGTTCTTCGTTTTTCTGCTTGATAATGTGTGAAATTAACTAACATTATTGCTTACTTGATGTTTTCTGCTTGAATCCGTAGTCAATTTTTTGAAAAAGATGATCGATTGGAAGAATGTCAAAAACCCTTGGGTGTTGGCCCGCACAATGAGTAAACCATCAGAGAAGAAAGATCGATTGTATTTTGTGTATCTATCAAATTTACCCTTCTTTATTAAAAACCCCACCTTTTTTTCTTTTTACCCATTTCTTTTTTTTAGCCATTGATCAAGTAAAATCAATGGTTTTAGTGGAGTTCTCTAGTTCTCTTTTTAAAAAGAGTTTTCTCTTGATCTGACTTTTATATATATATATATATATATATATATATATATATATATATATATATCAAATAAAGGAATAAATATGATAAATCAGAGATATAAAGCATGAATATAAAAAATAGAACGAAACTAGTAACTACCTTCGTTAATCAAGGTAACCCCGTTAGATCAATTTAATGAAACAAACAAGTCTAGCTTATCAAGTAAGTTTAATTAACTAAGTTGCAAACTTAGTTAGTTATGTTAGTTAGTTACTCAATTAGTTAACAAGCATATATATATGATTAACAGTTAGTCGTGCACAACTAAGGAAGGGGATTATTGTTAGCTCTGAAAGAAACATGATCCAGGTGAGTTTCTAGCCCCTTTTCTGTATATGTTTTTCGAGGTTGTATGCATACTCTATGTGATAGGTTAATACACTTACTTTATATAGTAAGTTTATGTTATGTGAATGTGTGTGTATATAGTAAAGGATATAAGTATATGGTTATATGTTGTATGGAATGTATGTATGGTTGTATGGTTTTATGGAAAGTATGGACCACATCCTAATAATATCTAAGAAGGTAGGGACCAGACCCTAATAATTTCTGAGAATTAGGGACCATCTCCTAATAATATCTAAGAAGGTAGGGATCAGACTCTGATAATATCTTTAAAGTAGGGATCAGACCCAAATAATATCTGAGATATAAGGGACCAGCCCATAAAAATATATGAGGAAGTAGGGTGGCAGACCATAATAATATATGTGAGGTTATAGGACGAAAAGCTCTTTAAAACGTAGAAATGGTAATGTATGTACTAAGTTAAAACAAGAAAGTATGAATGTATGAATGTATGTATGTATGAAAGGAAGGTAACTAAGTTAAGTATGTACTATGTATCTTCGGATACGTATATGCAAGTATGTGATTGTAATGTATGTTGTTTGGTTAACTAGAACTCACTATGTGTAGCTGACTTTTAGTACGTATGCACACATGCAAAATAGAATGAAGCAGCTGGCTTGAGAAGCACACATGACATAAGAATAAAGAAGCTGGCATCTGAAGATTTGAAGTTATGATATTTTGTGATGTTTGAACTTAAAAGGCATGCTTGAATGTTTGTTTAAATTTAAGACTCTTGTAATGATTGTTTGATGTTTTAATTATTCCACGAAAGTTTTAATTCACTATGATATTTAGAACTTTACTTATGAATAAATCTAACGTCAAAGTAGGGCACCCGTGTACAGGGCCTTACATCAATCTTTCATATTTTCGCACACTATCAATGTACATAGCACATGTCGGTATCCCGCTTTCGTATATGTTGCATATCGCAAATTTCCAATTGATGAAGTGGATAAATAATTAAGCAATTCAGCCTTAACTGTTATTTTTCAAAACAAAATTAAACTAGGTTTGGAAAGTTTGGTTCAAAATTTGATTCTTAGGCAATAAAAAAATTATAGATGGCGCATTTGGGCCTTTAGGTTTAATATATTAGAAGTTTGTAAAGAAAACTATACATACCATGACTTCTATACTCGCGTTCCCCATTAACGATCTATCAATCTCTCTCCTTGGATTATTTCTCAAAGGGGAGGCTCGGAGGGTGTGCGAGCTGCACCATCGGCCGGGGCACATAAGGTTGGGGGCACAATATTTTTTATGCATATTACATATATATGTTTTTTGGTGTTAAAAATAAGGTTATTTGCAATGGTTTATGAGATAAGTACATGCTCAGAATGATTTCTGTTTATAATAAACCGGTCAATAAAAGTTTTATCCATGTATGCTAGCGAATAAAAAACTTTCGTTAAGGCATACGGGCCTTTTTATTTTTGCTCGGCCGAAGTATTTAAATTCTCAGAGACAGCCCTGATTTCTCGGTTTCAAGATGGTGTTCGTAAGACATTTTTGTCCGGTTAGCAGAAAGAATTCTGATGCCTTTTTCCCAAGGTGAAGGAATGAGTTTCATTTTATACTTTACACTTGATGATAATCACTCCATCGTCTCAATTAAACCTTAGGCAGCAAGCTAAATCCGGAGCCGGTTCTACCATTGTTGGTGAGGATGAAAAGAAAGAATTCGGGTAGCCACTGCTAAGAGACTTAAAGAAATCCACACAAGCCACGTTACCATACACATAGATTGCAGCTGATCTAAAGCATCTGGTAAATATAAGCTATATACAAAAACCTAGGAAAAGTTTTTGTGGCATCAAACCATAGTTTTTAATCCTATTTATAGTATAGTTATAATTAGACCAATTTTCGAATGTACAATTGTTTACCTTTTTTTTTTTTTTTTTGAAACTTAAAAAAAAAAGAAAAACAATTTTTTAACTTAAGTTCATTTTTTTAACTTTGAAGTTTGAACCGTAATAATAATGATAACAATCATCACAAACAAACAAGTGTCAGTCCAAGGAATAGCAATCGGTAACTCACAACTGCCGAAACCCTGCCCACTTACCATCGACATCCGACTTGCACGCGGCACGTCTGTTGCCTGTAGCCGGCTACCTATTATGATTTCTAACCGCCTGACGGCTCGTGAGCTGTTGTTATTCACCAATATGTGTTTGTAATGATTGATGTTTATGTATTTTTTTATATGACATGATCTGATTCAATTCAAATTAAGGCCGAAAATGTTCATTATATAGTGATAGTTAAAGGTTTCTAAAAATTTCTTAGCCCCATGAAAAATTTTGCATACCTTCAGTGGCACACGCGATCCCATTCTTATATGCATTTTCATATAAGCCACCTTATCAACTTTAAATCACTATAAGAAAAGTCCAAATTTCATTCTTATTTGCATTTTCATAAATACAGATGATTTTTTTTTCTAAAATAGATACGAATATAGACATTAAATATTCTCGTCTATCTAATTACAAATACCTAATGAAGATGTTCAATGGCTCTTGACAATGTCTCTTTGAACCTAGTAATATTAAGTGTTATATTTTGTTTATCTAAATAAATAGATTTATAAACAATCCATCCTTTCCTTTGAATTGAAAAGGGATCCACCAAGACTTGATGGTTAAGTGGATATTGATCAATCAATGTACTTTCCCCTTGGCTTATCTTATACTCCAAGTATTTCAACCCCATAGCCTTTGAAGGCTCTCCAAAACAAGTGTTTGCTATAAAATCCATCTTTCCCCAAGGAACAACTTGTATCAAAACACTATTTTCAGGCAAAAAAACCATGTTGGTAAGCCCTGCCCCATGAACTCCCATCATCACATCACATGAGTTTACCAACCGCGAAACACGTGTCAAATTCGTGTTCATTTCTGTAACAACCACTTCAAAACCGGAATCTTGTGCTGCATGAACCACCTCTTTGATGTTCGTAAAAGCACGTGTTTTCGATCTTGAAACGATTAGGAGCCGAGGCTTTCTGGTTAAACTATTTGTTAAATTTATCGCGGTGGATCTTTCCAACGAGTAGGAACTTCTCAAGAACATTGTGAAATCCTTCACTGATTCAGTGTATAGCTCTTTTCTATCTTCTTTTCCAAGGCCTACTACAACACTAGGAAAGCAATTCACTTCACTGTCATGATCAATATCTATGATTTCATACCTTGATAATTTGTCCAATAGCTCTCGGAATTTGCTAGTCCACGAAGAAAGATTGTTGGTCACAACAAACTTCACTTCTTGATTGAATTCACGAGATGTTGCGTAGAGGGGGATGATGATATCTGAGAAGGCATGAAAGTTGTTCCTAGCATACCCACCAACCGAGAAAACTATGGCTGGTACATTGTGAGTTTTGGTACATTTAAGCATGGTTTCGGGTTCTTCTTGGATCAACTTGATGGTGAAAGTTGTTACACTTTTCATCGCGTTTTCGTCACCTTTACGTGCATAAGGCTTTATCATCATGGAAGCATTTGTGATGTGCGAAGAAAGCACAAAAATGTTGGATGAATTCCCCTTAATCCTTATGTCACCTTTAATTTTGCACGTGTCACATATTTGTTTTGAAGTGTCGCATATTATAGTTGTTTTCTCTACTTCAGGATCTGGTAATAATCAAAATGTTAGTTATAATGTTAAACACAAGCATGTTACTTTACAATGTGAATTACCCTACTTAATGTTAAAAAATCAACAAGGTTCCTTAAATGGACGAAGATGACAATATTTGGATATCTCAGGAATCCAGATGTAATAAAAAAAACTTTTGAACTAAAGTGGTATAAATGATTAAACTTATGGATGAAAATAACACTTTACTCCAATAAAAATATAGAATCAATATAAGTTTAATAGAATTGATAGAAGAATGATTCAATTTCAAAAAATTCATTTATTTGAAACTAGATCAATATTATTCCTGCTTTTTAAACATAAACCATTAAAAAAGTAACACCAAACGATTTATATAGTTCCTACACTATATATGTCGAATAAAGTCACTATTTAATCCATAATCTTTTCATTTAACAATTAACTACCTAATACTTATTCTGATAGGTATTATACCTTTTTTATCATGTTTGTTTAATTACATAACAAAACAACCGTATAATTTTCTGACCTTTTATACATATTATTGGTGTTAATTAATTAGCCGTAAGCTGAAAGAAATTGAAATATAAGTGTAGTAACAGTGACAAAATACTTATAATATCAATGCACATATATATGTGTAGTACCAGTGACAAAATACTTATAATATCAATGCACAAATGCACAATTATGATATAATTAATTTGTTCGAATAACAAATATATTTTCTGTAACTTATAGAAAACATGCATGCATATATTGCATATATATTGCTTGAAATTTGACTTGTGAAATGTATATAAGTATATATATGATCAATTATACGCATTTAAATAAGTGTTTGAATGCGTTCCACGCCAAGATTATAAATTTATTTATTTGGTAAAATATTGAACACGATTAATTTAAACCCTAAATGTTGATTGTTATATATTAATTTAGAGAAACAATAAGAATATATATTATTCGATTTAAATTATTATTGATGACGTTTTTGTATCCATATGTATGGTATATACATTTGATGTGGAATGATTAAATTAATGGATATAAGGTAATAAGGTATATATACGTATAATCTATGTAAATGACTAATAGAAAATGAAATGAATTGAACTAACAGAATTAGAAGGAAAAATAAACCTCAACTGAGAGAAGAGATAAATTAAATAGATTTGCTTACTCCCCTCTCTTCTTGGGAATAAGCACTTGATCAGAAGGCAACTTGTCTCAACAAGGATTTACTCAAGATACATACGGTAAAGATCGACAATACGACCTAGGGTCATGGCTCATGCATCTCTTGAGAAAAAGACTAAAAGAAATTACGTGGTTAACTGTCATCTAGTTTTGTGCAAGTCCTATATATAAGTAACAATTAACCTCGTACTTTATATAAACCACACCACACCACATCATATATGAATTCAATCATGATAAAAGTACATACATACATATATATATATATCATAACGGGGGAGGGTTATCCTAAAAATAAGTAGTTTCCTAGGAAGACTAAGAATAAATTATAGCCATTGGATCATGTTAATCAGTGGTTGAGATTTAAAATTATCAATAACCGACATAGTTTTCTAGAATTACTTTTTAATCATTATAACCGACATAGTTTCCTAGAATTGTTCTTTCACCATCATTTGTAGTGCCAAATGTCATAAATTTGTTGGTTTTTACCATTCTTAAAAAACTCCTTATTCTTATTTGAACCTATTCTATCATAACGTACGTAAAAGGTGAAACAATATATATATATATATATATATGACTTACAAACAGGTAAGGTGTCGAGGTAAGGCCTGAACACGGTGCACATGCACCATACGACTACAAAGCAAGCAACCAATGCACCCAACTTGAATCTTTTTTGGTCTGGTCGACTAAAGCTCCGAGCAAAAATCTCCTCATATTTCATGTTTTTCACTTAATTCTATATATCAAAATAGCCGGTGATTGAAGCTATACAAACAACACATGCATATATGTTCAATTTTATGTATTGTGTGTGTGTATATATATGCATCCCCAGAAAGGCCTGCACGAAAGGTCTACTTAATTTTTAAAATATATTTGTCAATGATTGATGCCAACGATTTCAATATATTTGGTAGTTGACTTGTTTAACCCACCGTCTATTAAGGAGGATTGATGTGTTCCGACAACGACTCTTTTTGTTTACTAACCTAATTTTTTGTTGCATACAGCTCCGGGTGATTAATACTCAATTATGGCTTGTTTACCTTTCAGTATGTATAGAAATTTAAGCTGAAAAGTCGATTTAGAAATATTCAACACACTTCACTTAGGAGGATAGTGCCTCACTAACATTCTTATGTGGAAACTGTATAGAGATAGCTTGCCGCCTATATTGCACTTTCACATCTCATTATCACACCTTGCCGCACGCCACGTCACAAAAAGGAGGGGGGGGGGGGTGTTCATTAGCAGCGTGCATCTCATCTCTACCGCGCATATGTTGTAACCAAACCCACCTTTTTGAGAGCATGAGTAGCTAGGCTCGTTATCCTAAAATAAAATTATAAACAAGGGTTAACTTGCCGCAACTACTTGTTGTTGCCACTAAGGGAGGCGATGTTCTCTAGCGGTATGGCGTGCCACATTGTATCTACCACACCTATGTCGCAGTCACACCCCTCTTAGAACATTAGCAACCTGACCTATTTTTTAAAATAAAACGAAATAATCAAAAAGGAGAGCGAATACCAGACATCGACTGCTACACACCACCCAATTCTTGTCACTGCCACTAATGTGGGCAGAGTTCTCTAGCGCCACGACTTGCTAGTTACCTCATCTCCACAACACATGTAAGGCAACCACACTACCCCTTTTAGGGTGAGCGTAGTGGGCGACTATTTCACCACTTTTGGGGCGACAAGGGTTTGTAACACCGCCCCCACCATCACCCCCCCCCCCCGCCGTGATAAGAGGGCCGACAGGGGCGGGGACGGGTTTTTGTCGCCTGGTAATTTTGAAGGATATAAACGAACACAAACAAACATGAACGAACATAAGTAAAAACACTTGAATGAACACAAATTAACAAATAAACCTTTAAGTAAATGATTTATCCATATAGTATTTAATTATTTTTTGTTAATACATAAATGAACTTAAATAAACAGACGTAAACAAACATAAATAAACGAATGTTCATGAACATAGATGAATGAACGGAACATGTTTTTATGTTCGTTCGTTTATTAAACGAACACAAATTTTTGGTTCATGTTCGTTCGTTTATTAAATAAACGAACATAAACGAACTTCTCGTCGAACGATTCACGAAAAGTTTACCGAACGTTCGGTTCATTTACATGCCTATGTAGCCTTAGAGCATGAGCAACTAGACCCAAATTCATAGGTGCGTGATGGTAGTTTATCAAATTGTAGCTACAACATTGGGACTCAAGTTTCCTAAATAAAAGCTGAAGTTTCATGATGTATCTATATGCCTAGGATTGTTCAAAGGGTAAGATCCGACCCTTTTACCTAATACTCTACCCGGACCCTTTACCCTTTTAGGAAGAAACGTGGACCCGAGACCCTACAAAAGGGTTGGATATAACTAAGGGTCCAACCCTTTACTCTTTAAGACAGTAATCACATCTCTTTTTCTGCATTTACTAGTTGCATATATCATATATGACTTTAATATATGAATCATATAATAATTATACTTTCATTTAATAACATAGTAAAGTCTAATTTCGAAAGTTTATCAACCATTTGAACTGATACAAATAATATTCACAGTCACAGATTACATGTAGAGAACAACTCAGTGATTTGCATATATATGTTTCCAATCAATAGTATGGCCTTCTGTTTTTATTTTTCTTAGTAATTGAGAAATTTTGATGAATCATATATGAAATACAAACCTCTTCTACATGTCATATTAATCGTGAATCTGATTTATATCTATCAAGAAACTAGTAAACGGGTCAAGGGTTTGAAAGAGGGTCGGACCCTTGAAACCCTTTTACCCTTTAATGTGAAATTTAAATACCCCTTACCCAACCCATATTATATATTCGGGTCTAATCAACGGTTTTACGAGTCAAGTAACCGGGTTTCGAGGGTCCTACTCTTATCTTGCTCACCCTTATATATGCCATACGTGTCTCACATTCAGTATACAAACCTGACTTTGTCTTGGAAAATGGTCTACTAATTGGTCGTTATTCAAAAAATTTCTAAAGCCGAAGATTTAAAATCTACCATGATCATCAGGACTTAATTTTGTCATTGACAAGTCATAGTTTGCATGTTGTGTTTTATCTAACAATCTACAAGTTTAAAATATGGGAAAATTTCCAAAATGATCCAAAACAAGAGAGAGAAAAAAAAAAGGATCCTAATTATGTCAAGATTCTCAAAACAACCCAAGAAAAATATGTACTGAGACGACGCTTTGGGAAAATAAACGACGGGATTTTTAAACCAATCAAAAGGTGACATGTATAAAGGATCTGACACACCAGACGAGATTTTTCAAAATCTCGTCTGTTCCGAACATATTTTAAACTTAATTCACTTTATAAAAAACCGTTTCTCAAGACGGTTTTTTTATGTTTCTCGTCTCGTCGTTCATATTAATTTTTTCTTGAGATTTGAGTTTTTTTAATTTCGTCTTGGTAGACGCATTTTGATTGAATTTTGTCTTCCAATTTCATATTCCCAAGTTTCTTATCTGGTGGTTATAAAAGTTTAAATATCGTCTGGACCGATAGGATTTTTCGTATTCCGTCTTGACCGACAATGTCTTTTATTATTCCGTCTAATTCAACGATATTTTTAATTATGTTTTAGGTAGACCCCACTTTTCTAAATTAGACTATTAATTAAAGAAAATATTAATTCATCTTCATTTTAGTGAAGAAAGAAACACAATAATAGGGTTTTATGAGTGTCTATTTTTTAGTGAAGTATGCATGTATAATTGGATATGATCTTACTTTCTCTCTCTTTAATGGTGGTTTGATATGAATGATAATAAGACACAGAGTGAGAGTGAGAGTGAGAGTGAGAGTGAGAGACAGAGAGCTGCCATGCTTTGAGGTTGTGTCTGCTAAAAGCATCTTCTTTCTTTTGACTCGTGTTTTATTTTCTTTAATAAAGAAAATATTGAAGAAGTTGAAGATAAAATGGAAAAACATGAGGATGAATCAATATTTTATTTAATTGATAGTTTAATTTAGAAAAGTGGGGTTTAACTAAACATAACTAAAAATACCGTTGGATTAGACGGAATAATAAAAGACATTGTCGGTCAAAGACAGAATACGAAAAATTCTATCGGTCCATACGATATTCAAACTTTTATAACCACCAGATAAGAAACTTGGGAATACGAACTTGGAAGTCGAAATTCAATCAAAATGCGTCTACCTAGACGAAATTAAAAAAACTCAAATCTCAAGAAAAAATTAATATGAAAGGACTAGACGAGAAACATAAAAAAAATCTTCTGGAGAGACGGTTTTTTAAAAAGTGAATTAAGTTTAAAATATGGTCGGAATAGACAAGATTTTTAAAAATCTCGTCTAGTGTGTCAGATCATTTACACATGTCACCTTTTGATTGGTTTAAAAATCCCGTCGTTTATTTTCTCAAAGTGTCGCCTCAGTACATATTTATTGGGTTGTTTTGGAAATCTTGACATAATTAGGATCCTTTTTTTTTCTCTCTCTTGTTTTGGATCATTTTGGAAATTTTCCCTTAAAATATTTATAATTACCATGTTGTTACAAGCGGGTATCATCTTCCTCCCAACATTCACACACACACATACACACACACACACGTATATATATATAATTTGAATCATATGAGAAGTATTTTGAAATTAAGAACTCTTAGAACCATTTTGAAACACACAAAAATTATTTTATAAAAAATATAAAAAAACTATAAAAAACATGAAAATAAAAAAGTAAAAAAACTAAAATTTTTTATATCCCGATTTCAATATATTTATATATATATATATATATATATATATATATATATATCTTAAGGTGAGTTTATTGAGAAACTCTAAAAAAGTGAGGAACTTGAGAACTGCAGTCCCAACTTTTGATCAATTCCACAGATCAATCACCTACATCACATCATTTAAAAAAAATTAAAAAATCAAAAAAAATAACTAAAATTTATAAAGCAAAAAAATCAAAAAAAGAAAAAAAAAACAAAACAAAACATTTATCTAGCATCCCCTATAAAAAAACTCTCAAAAAAATCAAAAAATTAATTAAAAAAATATAAAAATTTAAAAACCAAAAAAAACAAAAATCTAGCATCCCCCGTTAAAAAAAAATTCTTGGTTTAGCCTTCAGGTTTAGTTTAGCTTTTAGCGATATGTTTTTAAGGGGTTTAGGTTTTTCGTGTTGAATGTTAGATTTTTTAGGTGGGTGGGGAGGGAGGCTTTTCTTGTACACATGACGATGGAAAGATAGCAGGAAACCAAAAATTCATAAATATATTATAACCGTCACATTGAAACTCGAATTATCTTGTACGCGTGTAAAATATAACTTGAAAGTGTTCATGAACACTAAATTTCTCGAGATAACCGTAGGTTGGTTTTTAATATATATATATATATATATAATTGTTGAATATATATTTAAATTATAATGAAACGTGTTGTTTTAAATGTAAAATTTTAATGAGATTTGTTGTTTTACGTGTAAAATGTTAATGAAAAATGTTATTTTACATGTAAAATTTGAAAGAAAACTGTTGTTTTACTTATAAAATGTTAATAAAAAGTTTTATTATTTATGTAAGATATTAACTTTTACATGTAAAATTTTAAAGAACTATTGTTTTACATGTAAAATGTTAACAAGATTTGTTGTTTTACGTGTAAATGTTAATGATAAGTGTTATTTTACATGTAAAATATTAATTTTTATATGCAGAATCTTAAAGAACTGTTGTTTTACATGTAAAACGTTAATGAGATTTGTTGTTTTACGTGTAAAATGTTAATTTAAAGTGTTATTTTATATATAAAATATTAATGAACTGTTGTTTTACATGTAAAATGTTAATGAGATTCGTTGTTTTACGTGTAAAATTTTAATTAAAAGTGTTATTTTACATGTAAAATATTATTGAACTGTTGTTTTACATGTAAAATGTTAATGAGATTCGTTGTTTTACGTGTAAAATGTTAATGAAAAATGTTTACCCCCTCTCCCCGGGCAAGCTAAAAAACCTAAACCGAATGCTAAACTAAGTTTTAGTTTAATTTTTTTTTGGAACGGGGATGCTATACATATATATATATATATATATACACTTTTTTTTTCATTTTTTAATTAATTATTCAATTTTTTTGAAGGTTTTTTTTATCGGGGATGCTAGATAAACATTTGGGTTTTTTTATTTTTTTTGTTCTATAATTTTTTAATTGTTTTTTTTTTATTTTTTTAGGGGTTTTTTGCTCTTACACAAATAATATGATGTAGATGATTCAAGGTGTACCAAAAAAATGTAGGGAATTGATCAATAGTTGAAAAGTGAGTTCCACGATTTCTCACCTTTTTAGAATTCCCTTTTAACCTAACTCGATATATTGTTACTCTTTAATTGGTTTGATATAATTGCTTTGATTGGTATTTGGTAATATCTTGGATTATCTATGTACGAGGCTAGATACACGTATTGAATAAATAATATATCAAATTAAATACTAAATGGTTAGTAATAAAGTTTTAAAATTTGAAAGAAAAATGGAAACTAAATTTATCTATTAGATGAAGTAGATGAAGAAAAAAAAGCGGGAAAGATAAGGTAGCAACAAAGATTTAGGATTAACAAAAGTAATTGGAAAACAAATTTATTAGTTAATTTTCAAGTTTAATCTTAAAAAACATATAACTAGTATTAATAAATAATACTGGTAGACCCAATTTCTAAGACATAATTGTTATTTGGTAAGAAAAATAGGTAATCATTCAATAGGGTCAAGTTATTCTATAAATGGAAACAAAAATGAGAAGTATGAGAAGGATTTGTAGCCACACAAAAAATCTCTAAAAAAAATTAAAAAATAAACAAATAAAAAAATCACAACTCAAAAATTCAGTAAAAAAACGAAAAAAAGTAAAAACAAAAAAATGTTTCCACCGTCTTTCTCGTTCTCATAAAAAATAATAAAAAAAATAAATAAATATAACGGTAAGTGAAAAAAGTCGTTGTGTCTTTTTTTGCTTATCATTATGTTTTTTGTTTATTTTCGTCATTGATTGTGTCTTTTTCCTTGACACTATGTCTTTTTTTTTCTTTATATTGTGTTATATTACTCAACATTGTGCTATATTTTGTTCGACATTGTGTTATATTTTACGATCTATTGCGTATTTTTTTAGTTATAATTGTGTCTTTTATTTATTTTCATCATTGTGCGGCTTCGATCTCGGCATTGTGTCTTTTCGTCAATTTTTTTAATTATTTTTTTGTATTTTTTTAACGAGAATAATAGCGAAAACATTTACATTTTTTTAACTTTTTTCGTTTTTATTTATATATCAAGTTATGATTTTTTTATTATTATTTTTGAATTTTTAAGAGGTTTTTGTGTGGTTATAAATCTTTCTCACACTTCTCATTTTTGTCTCGGGTCATGATATTCATAGACCCTTTCTAAAAAATCACACACCCTATATACGATCGTATAAGAGTTATACGATCATATGGAATAAAAGTACAACAAAAGTACACTGAGCGTGCATGTTTACGGAGTTTGACTGGGAGCATACGATCGTATGGAAATAAAAAACAAAAACCAAAATTGATTGAGTTGAGCCGTGTATGTTAAAAACAAAGCGTGGTGATACATGGACATGAATGCTACATGAAATTTGATATAATAGCATTTTAAAGTTATAACTTCTTAAAAAGTTATACCCATAGTTTCGAATTGTAAACGGGTAGTTAACACATGCATCTACAAAGTTATACCCTTTTTTAAAACTCACACGTCCTAAAAAAAGATCGTTTAGTTGTTGGTTGTTTAAAAAACTCACAAACCCAAACTTCATACGAAAGTTTTTGATTGTTAAAAAAAATAACTTATACGATCGCATAGTGTCCATACTATCGTATGGAATGTTCCTGGACAGCAGACAAAGGCTACGAGAAGCTGACAAAAGCTGCAGTCTTATACGATCGTATAAGAGCCATACGGTTGTATTGATTCCAAGGGCGTGTAGATAAGTTAAAGGGTGTGTGGATAACCAGAACCTTTTGTCTCTCATTGTATTTTAACTTTACCCTCATTCAATATACCTTAAACTTTGTGTTTTTCAAACCATAACACTTTTAATGGGAAGGAAGGGGCATTATTGTAAATATATTTTACTGCTATTTTTTTGAAACGATCTTTTATTACAATAATTTTAGATATTTTAGAATAATAATTTGATTTTGCTTAGTTGCTTACAATCAACACAAATACTGATTATTTTTTATTAATGAATGTACCAGTTCATTTGGTAAATAATATATTCATTTTCTTATAATTGAGTTTTCCTACCACTTTTTGTTTATTTATAATTATTTTACCTAACATGTTTAGAAAAGTATTTTCTACCAAACTCCGATAATTAAAAACGTTAATGTCAGATACCATAAGAAATAATAAACATAACGCAAGCTACCAAATTCTGCTTTTTATTTGTTAAAATTTCAATTAAAAAAATAACAATGCAAGCAATCTAATTTGGTTTTTAATGTGTTTCGAATGAAATAGAAGATAGTAGGGGTGTTATTCGGGTTTCTGGTTTATCGGGTCAGGTTAGTCGGATTTCAAAGTTTTAAATTGAAACCCGAAACCCAACCCAAATCTCTCACGGTTTCTTCGGGTTCGGGTTTTTCCGGTTTGGAATAAATTCTGATGGCGTCAGCAACTATAATACCTAAAAATATATATGGATTTAAAAATAAAAGTTTATTAGGCTTAACCCAAGGACCAAAGCGAATTACTTCGGTTTGGGTAGCCTTTTCTCGGATTCAGGTTTGGGTTTTCTCGGGTTGTGTTTCGGGTAATGTGGAAGCCTTAGAAGATAGCATACATATCATATATGTTTAAATATTAATTTTAAATTCATCTTGTTTTTAACAGTGTGTGGAATACGGGTGTTCTTCAGGTTATTTATTCGGGTTTCGGGTTATTTGGGCCGGGTTGTTCGGGTTTGAGCTCAAAATAAACTGACCCAAGAACCGACACAAATAAGTTCGATTTGTTCGGATTTCGGGTTAAGGTCGGGTATATTCGGGTCGGGTTTAACAAATTAAAATAAATTATCCACCTTTAACAATATCATAAATTAAAAAGCTCATATTCCAAGCCATTATAAACCCATAATATACAGCCATATTCAGCAATAACATATATTATTTAGCAATATATGAAATTTATCATAAAGCATGCATTAGACGGGATTGAAGAAACACGGATCTACTCCCCTTAACGGGTCCTAGATCCAATGAGTCTACAGGGTAGGATACGGATAACAACCAACTACGATATGAGCTCAATCTCCCAAAGTCCAGTGACAAAAACCTGCAAAACAGACACCGTGAGCTCCTTATAGGAAGAACAGGAGGGGGGGTCTTCCCGTAACCACCATCCGTCGTGAGAATACGTACCGTTCTTAAGAGAGAAAAGTACTTCAGTATTGAGAGTAGATCGTTGGGAGTGAATGAATACCTCATGGAGATTGAGAGGGTATTTATAGCCGAAGAGTGTGGGAATGTAATTGGGCCAGCTTTCCCTTTCTAGAAGATGTTCTCGTAACTTTCACACCCCAACCTACGGCGGAAATGTCGGGGCGTGAACTGATTGCCACAGCTCTCAAGGTACTATCATGCAGTATTTAAATGGCAACATCTATTAATTTAATTCAGATATCAAATAAATCAAATACAAAAAAGTACATAATTCATAATCATACAACAATACAACTTATATCACAAATGATCTTGATTAACTATTTTCTAACTTAAATTCTTCACTAAGTCTTCACCAACCTACATTAAATTTCTTCGGTAACCTGCATATGCGTATAAAATAGAATTTTGTCAACAACACATGTTGAGTGAGTAAAACACCAAATTTAAGACACAACAGTAATAATATATAATAAATAGAGAAAGTTGCAAACTGTTCCTGTGAGAAAAAACAGTTAAGCCATATCACATAAACAATCAATCAAACAATTATAAAGAAAGCAAACCATAAAGAAAGGGCTCAACAAATCCATATAAATGGACATTGGTTATCAAAGCAAGGACTAAACCATTTCCATAAAAATGGACATCGGTTGCCGAAATAAGCAAGTAGCATTCAAACAAAGCAAGTAAGCAAATAGCAAGTTAAGCATAAACTGATATACACACAAAGATTAACAGTTGCGGTTTTGAATACTAGATAATAGATAAATATATAAGATACGCACATGTCCCCAAAAAGGTTTAAAAATAAGTAAAATAGGGAATGTGGTACTCACCTTAGAATTTAAGCAATAGATAATGATTCGATAAGAAAGAGGTAGACAAGTTCTTCGGGAATTACCGACGAGATATCCTAATAATGAATAGTTGTAGAAACGAATATAAATGAATGATTAAATCGGAAATCTTAATGATCGAATATACTATTATGGAAGTTAAATATTGCTTAAGCTTATTATCGATTTCTTTTTATTAATTTTATTTATCAATTTCATTATCACTTTCTTTATCAAGGGTTTATTGGAAATTACGTATTTTATTTATACAAAATTTTTAAATTATAAGTAAAATACTTAAATAAATAGCTATAAAGATTTTATAGTATATATAAAGAGATTTGATTTAACTAGTTCTTTTAAATTAACAATACGCTTAATATATTTGTATACACTTATGTTTGTTAAAAAAAATCTTTACTTAGTCTAATATATATAAACGTATATAGTTTTATGAAAAGACCGAAAACAATAATTAAACGATGTCGGTTTAGTAAATAAGTGTTCATTTATATTTTACCTTTACTTAAAATTCATTTAAACAAATTAAGCAATTAAAAACAAAAATAAAGAGCAAAAACTGCCGTGGCCGGGACTCGAACCCGCTCCACTGGCCACTGGAACGCAACCCACCCACAAACGCCAGCCAACTGAGCTGGTGTGCAAGATGTTTATTATCCAGAAACATATGCAGATAAGCAGCCGCAAAGATAAACAAGTTTGAACAAAACCCTAGAATGTCAAATCGTTAAATCTATTCATTGTTTGTTCAATTAAAGTTAGGGTCAATGTTTTTGAATATAAAGCGATTATGTTACATGAATGAATTACCAGAAACGTTGATGAATTGAATGTGAACGGCTAGCCCATCTTCGCGGCCTGTTCTTGAACAAAACTCCTATCCGCAGATCAGAATAATACGATTAGCCTTAGGGTTTAGGATCGCATTGTGTACAGGAGCGTGTATGCAAATTTAATTGAAATATCATTAACTCTAAAAGGTATAACAATAATACGATGTATGACGGTTCTCTATTAGGTTAATATGTATCAATTTTGATCGTATTTCTTTAATTAAATCGTCGGTGTAATATGTTTAGGCAATAAGAAAGATTTGGTGTGATCAATTTCAATTACAATTATGTGAATTAAGTTGCAAGTAACCAAATGAGCATGGTGGACAGGTTGGGTTCAATAAAACGGGTATGGATTGGGTTTGGGTTTTTGAATTAAATAATATTATAAAATGTTTGGACATATTTGCAAAATAGCCCCTCATGTTTAAGTGTGGAAACACAAAGAGTTTAAATTATAGTTTTGGGTGAAAAGTGCATAAAATTCAAAGTTAAAGAATATAAAGATTATATGTATTTAAACAATATAATATTTTATTGATTAATTTACCGAAAATGAAAACGGGTCGGGTATTAGTCATAAATAACTTAAACGAAAACCCGAGTTGTTACAGTCTCTCCTACTTTAGGGAATTTCGTCCCGAAATTGAAGGAAACCATTAGATTTTGAGAAAAGGAAAAATATTAAATAAAATTTAAAAATTTATCATAGTACAGAACTTTGGATAGTCAAAACAACGCTTCAAATGAAAATCCGATAAGGGCACTTATATATAGGATGTACCAGCGGCGTATCCACCATGTCCTTATCATCTTTACATTCGTACCGTCATCCCAACTACTTTCAATTCTATATTATAACACACAATCATACGCATTATGATTTCCATGCAAGAACTTTGATAATTATGTTCTGGACCATAATTATTTAGATCGTCGAATGGTCCACATAACTTGTCTTATCGTGTGGGTTTACAAAAACGTTTGAAAATAAAATTTTAGAATAGAAATCCTTTAGGGAAAAGAGTTTTAAGTAAGACACCTTTTAAAAAGACAAAAGTTTACAGTTTGGTTATTTAAAATGGGGAAATTTATAAAACAACCCTCCAATAATTTTTAACTTTACTCGAGGGGCATAACATTAGAAAATCTTAATTAGTAACTCAATATTTCATAAAAACGTTAATTCTAAATTTATTAAATAGTCGATACAAAGCAAAAAGGTCAAATTCAAGTAAAATAGAATACGAAGAGCGGCAAAGTCTTCTGGTAGTTTAAATCTTCAGTTGCGCATGACTTGGAACATTGAAGCTTGAGCATCCTGAATGATATGATCCATGCGAGCGTGAGCAGTCGAGGTAAATAGATTTGGCATTGCTTTAATAGCATGAGCGTGAACGATTTGCAAAAGGGTTGATTGGTTAGAGTAAGCTTGGTAAATTCGAGCTTGCGGGTGTGGAATCTGATAAGCGTTGGTTAAGTATGAATGATCTTGCTTGATGAAGAGAGCTTGAAGGACAAAGGATCGACACGTTTGGACTTGATGGGTAATGTAGTAGGGTGTTAATATAGCTTGAACTTGATTAGTTTGGATAATACGAGGGCACATATCACGAAGAGGATTAGGGTATCCTGAAGGGTAGCAAGCACGGGTAGTAGTGGCATCAGGTTGAGCATGAGAGATAGACTGTTGCGGGACAACCTGTGCATTAGGCGGTGTAGGGCAAGTATAGGTAAGGATGATCGAAACGATTACATTGGATGCAGAAACAATATAAGGATTGAGCCAAATGATGAAAGTTACTAGTGGTCATATCGAGTGAACACCGAGGGAGAGTTTCTTGCTTGGGATACTTTGATTTTGTCGAGGTTGATAATTGATTTGATTAACAACATAGTTTTCATAATTAGACTTGCGCTTGCTGTTGTCGCGAGGATGAGTAGGAGTAAATGAGATAAAATTTCAATCAAGGAAGTTAATGAACAAGTTTGAATTGGTTGTATTAATATTTTGAATTTGAGTTTATATTTTAGAGGTTGCAGCAGTTAACTCATTGGATAAACACGCGTTGGTCATGAGAACTAGACGATTGATGTCGATGACGACAGTGATTTCTTAGATAAGACATTCTATGAGAACCAAAAATAAATATTCATAAGATTAAGGATGAGTTGAGGAAATCATTTAAATAATACAAGTTTAATTTTTTTATAATAACTTTGCTTGTAAGAAATGGGGGATTCGTGTCGTATCATGAGGAATAAAGATAAAAGTTTATAAGGTAAGGGGTATATAGCGTAAATAGTTTTTAATTAATGTAGTCAATATGATTAAAGTGGGATGACTACACGAGGAGATAAGTCAGTTTAAAATTTTGAGTTTTATTTAATTAAGTTTACAATAAACTAACAAAATACAAATTGTGGATGTTGGCCTCCCATGAGCTTTCTATGGCAATTTGAATGGCCCAACGAAACTAACGAATAAAAGTATCTGAGTTGGACATCCCATGAGCGTTACATGGCAATTTGTTTGTCCCAACTAATTAACGAATTAACAATGCGATGAAGTTTGTCGGCCCAATGAGCGTTACACGGCGTTTTAACCGACCAAACTAAATAACGAACTATCGAAATAAATATGGGTAGTCGGAGTATCTTGTGAATTACCACATTTTATTACTCCAACAAAAATACGAAAACAAGTTAATATATGGATAGTAGGAGTGCCCATGGGTTCCATGTGACAATCGTCAATTTCAGGTTAACTCCGTTAACTCAACTCCGTCAATTCAAACCTAAAGATTTCTGAATCTATAACGCACACCTCATTACATTTAAACTAGGGTTTAAATGACGCTTGACACTTACTACATGTGTAGTCTTTCGGGAATTGCACCGAAACGCAAACGAGTTGACGCAAACAATTGGTGAATAAACGAAAAACGTCAAAACAATAATTATGTGATAATTATGTGTTAACATATGTGTTACTTGATTATATTATGTGTGATGCTAGACAAGAAACAAGAACTAGTTAATTAAGCTAGAAAAGTAACAATTAAAAGTTGAGGGACTAAAGTGTAACATCTTGTTATTATTAATATTAACCTAGAACCCTAATCTCTTTCTCTCCTCTCCCTCACAATTGACGGCAGCCTACTCCCTCCCCTCTCCTCACAATCGGCTCACACACACACACATATCTCTTGATTTTTGATCTTGTTTTTCACAATTGAAGCATCCTACATCCGATTCTAGTCATCTTCTACCTTCATCTTGCTTATTTTGGTGTCTTTGAAGGTATAATTATAAACCATAGAATCTGGAAATTATATATATGATGTTCATATGACTAACATTGATTAGATGATGATTGAAAGATGTATTGATTGTTGAATTGATAACTAGTATTGATGTTATTGCATGTTAATCGTTTGTTTCTTTGATTTTAGTTCAAGCAAAACCCTAATCATGTATGTAATGTGTAATTGATGTGCATGGATAGTGATTATGGTGTCTAGAATGTCATATGAATGAATTATGGTCCATAGATAGTTAATATGTTGAGTTTGGATGCAAACAATTTCTGGACAGATTGTGTTATTGATGTTCAATTGACTGTAACGGGGTGTTAATGTGAAAATTGGTCGAGATAATTGATACTAAAGTAAACTAGGTTGAGTCTAGTTTCTAAATAATATAAATTTGCAATTTTTGAACGTGTAAAAGTTAACTTTTATGATTTTACAAAAACGTTGTGCAAAGCTGAGTTGTGAGACCTGCTGTTAGGTTGTTTTGTAAATATTATATCTCATGAACTACGAGACCAATTGGGTTGGTTCCACTTCTGGAAGTTGACTTGTTGAGTTAGGAACCTAACCCAAGTGGTCTTGCATTTGTTGGATTTTTCATTTATCGGGAATTTCAAATAACATTCTGTTGCGCATGAATTTGACTGTTATGAGTTTGCTGTAATATTTTGATCATTGTGAGAAACCTATGTGGAATAAAATTAAAACAAAATATGTTCTGGAAACCTAATACATGCATGCTTTTGTGATGATTTTTGGTAAATTAATTGAGATGCTATGATCGGTGGAATAGTACAATCTTTCAAGTAGAATTTCTGTCTCGTTGAAACTAGCTGCTGAATTTTGTGAAAATGCATGAAACATGATAATTGCTAGTTAATTGTTATGTTTTGACCAAATTGCCCATGTGGGGAATACTTGCTATATAATTGTGGTGTTTTGACCTAATTGCCCCTGCGGGGAATAGTTGCTAGTGATGTACATTATTAATACATGACACGTAAATAATTGTTCACACATGTATCGTATCACAAATGTACTTGTTAAGTCACACACGATTCACAAACAAACACGAAACGTATCTTGTGCTTAGGAATTATGTGCCGGGTCTAGAGACTCGATATTAGTTCCGATACTTAGAAAATCTCCTTGTTGTTTTAGAACGCTAGAGAGAGTTTTCTGTGACGCGCATCACTTGGTGATTTATTTTGGGAATTCTTCGCAAACAGTGAGTTTCACTTACCCCTTTAAACTGTTTTAAACGCTTTTCACTTGGGGGAGATAACATACTCCGAAAACGCATTTAAGATTTTGTTAGTAAATTATATATCACTTGTAAAGGCTAAGTGGCAAACGAAACAATTGAAGTCCTACACATCGAACCGGTTAATATTTGGATAATAGCGAGTCACTGTTGAGTAGTACTACTGGGTTTGACAAACCCCACCCAACGCTAAACTCGACTGGAGGTCGAGCGGGTGTAATTTTGGCTAACACATACCATGGTCTGGATGACCTGGTGGCAAGGCACTTGATAAACAGTCAGCTTTGGTGTCGAACACTTAGTAATACTTGTTGTATAGGCTAGCTACCTATCGATATATAATTGATTTAACACTATCTGGTAAACGCTAAACGCTAAACACAAAACGCTGAACGCAAACCGCTGAACGCAAAACGCTGAACGCAGAACGCTGAACGCAAAACGCTAAACGCTTTATTTTATATAAACTTGTGAACTCACCAACCTCGTGTTGAAACTTTTAGTATGTTATTCTCAGGTAGCCGAGGCGGGCGCGCGGTATAGGATCATGCATGGTTTTTGAACATTCTGATATGCAAACATGTTTTTAACTATTATTACTTGGGTTTTTAAGTCGTCCTGCGTGACACAACTGTCTTTTGGTTTTTACGCTTCCGCACTTAATTTCATTTAAACGTTTTTATGGTTTGATTAAAACTAATGATTCCGATCCTGTTAGTTCACACCCTCTGACGGTAAAACTCCGTTAGTGGATTTTGAAGGTGTGACAGATTGGTATCAGAGCCATTGGTTATTGCGAACTAGAAGCTGCATGCATACTAGACTATAACCGCGACGACCTATTAGTTATAATGATACGCACTGCATATGTTTGTGTAGTCTTTGTTTTTCTTATCTCCTTACCTCATTCACTCATACGCGCGCATACACGGCTTACTTGTAGAGATGTCGACGCTACCATCATCATCATCCGATTAGATGACTCATGCTCATGGGAAGGAGCCGCAGCTACCTACCTCATCGCCACCCCGTGTAGTCCCGGAACTCGAAGCTCCCGCACCGAAGAGGTATCGCTTATCCTGAGGCATGTACGAAAACGAAGTTAGCTGGGATTGGTACCCTAACATGATCAGGCGTATGGTCTATCGTGAACAAGTTCCCCCATTACCTTACCCGAACCATCCTGCTTACCCCAACACCCTACCACCCATAACCGAACCTGTGGAGCGAGTTCTCGCAGCTGTCATTTCTTGTTTGGAGCGTGATGTGGGTTACATGCGCTATACGAGAGCGAACGTATCCGGACTGTTAAAAAGATAGAACCGAGACTAAGGAGGAAATTTCCCGCATGACAGCGGCCATGAAGGAAATGCAAGAGGCTAGTGATCAACTGATGAAGATTATGAGAAAGATGCAAGCCGAGATGATAGACTTGCAAGAGTAACTCCAAGTGGCAAGGACCCGAACCGAGATAGCTTTTGAGCGTTGCGATGTTTTACAAATGGAAATTGCTCAAAACGCAGCCGAACCTGAGGCAGAGCCTGAAGAGGAACCCGAGGAAGATCCCGAGGAGGAACCTGAAGAGGAACCGGAGGAAATTTCCCGCCTATGGCGTGTTGCATATGAAAGAAAAATTCATGTTTAACATTTTATGCTGTGATTCTAGGAAATGGCTGGAAGAAACGCTGGATACGGACGTGGTAACATCAACTTGACTGCTGCAGAACTCCAAACTCTGCTGAACGACCACGCGGCGGCCGCTCTAGCCGCCCATGTTCAGAACCAAGCTGGAGGTCCAATTGGAACGTGTACCTTCAAGAATTACCTTGACTGCAAGCCCAGTACATTTAAGGGCACTGAGGGAGCTATAGGCTTCCTGCGTTGGGCTGAGAAGGCCGAATCGGCGTTTGAGATGTGTAATTGTCCCCCTGCCAGTAGGGTCAAATTTGCTGCGGGAACACTTGAAGATTCTGCCCTCACTTGGTGGAATTCAAACGTGCAAATCCTTGGATTGGAACTGGCTAACGCTATGAACTGGGAAGAGTTCAAAAACATGATGCGAGAAGAGTACTGTCCGAGAGAGGAGATTGCAAAGTTGGAGTCAGAGTTTTGGTCATTGAAGATGGTGGGTTCAGAAATCGAAGCCTACACTACCCGTTCTCACGAGTTAGCTGTGATGTGTCCACGGATGGTAGACCCGCCGAGTAAGAGGATTGAAATGTATATTGATGGGTTAGCACCGCAAATTCAGGGCATGGTGACGTCTTCCAGACCAGCCACGATTCAACAAGCGATCCGGTTAGCTCACAAACTGACGGATCAAGCAGTGACCCAAGGTGCGCTACCACCTAGAGGTTCAGCCCCTAAAGCCCGTGACAACCCGAGTACTGACAACAGCAACAACAACCCGAGCAATGGAAAGAGAAAGTTTGACAACACCAGATCCTCATCCTCGAACCCTCCACAGCAACAACACTACCATAAGCCCGAACTCACTCGGGGCTTCAACAATCAGGGTCACAACAACAATAACAACGGTAGCGGGCAGGGTTCGAGCGGCTATGCTGGGAAGTACCCGAAGTGCAACAGGTGTAACTATCATCATGCTGGCCCGTGTGACCATGTCAAGTGTCTGAGATGCGGAAAGATGGGTCACCAGGAAAAGGAATGTAGGGGAGACCTAGCGACAAAGGGTACTCCTAAACCACCTACGACGACTAAAGGATGTTTTGAGTGTGGCCAAGAGGGTCATTTCAGGAAAGATTGCCCCAAGCTGAAACAGAACGAGAACAATGGAAGTAATGGAAGTGGCAGTGGTGGTGGAAGCAATGGTAAAGGAAGAGCTTTTGACATTGGGTCGGGTCAAGCCCGCAATGATCCGTACGTGGTGACTGGTAAGTTCCCTGTGAATGATTGTTTTGCTTCTGTTTTGTTTGACACTGGAGCTGATAGGAGTTTTGTATCGAAAGCCTTTACTCAACTCTTAGACTTAAATCCAACCCCGTTAGATGCTAAGTTTCCTGTTGAATTAGCTGACGGTAAGACTATAGAAACGACTCATGTACTTGCGGGATGTAAGTTAAAACTGTCAGGTCATATTTTTTATATCGACCTCATACCTTTTACGCTTGGTAGTTTCGATGTCGTTGTCGGCATGGACTGGTTATCCGAGAACCGAGCGGAGATTATATGTCACGACAAGATAGTCCACATTACTACCCCTTCGGGCGAGATCATTTCGATCCGAGGTGAGAGAAACGGCATGACCACCAGCGTCATTACCCTCATGAAGGCGCAGAAGTATCTACGAAAGGGTCATCCGGCAATTTTGGCGCAGATTGTTGAGAAACCCGCGGAGGAGAAGCGAATTGAAGATATACCGATTGTGCGAGATTTTCCGGAAGTTTTCCCGGAGGATTTGCCTGGACTCCCTCCTATTCGACAAGTCGAGTTTCAAATCGAGTTGACCCCCGGTGCAGCGCCCATAGCCCGAGCCCCGTATCGGCTCGCACCGGCGGAGCTTCAAGAACTGTCCACTCAGTTGCAAGATTTGTTGGATAAGGGTTTTATCCGACCTAGCTCATCGCCATGGGGAGCCCCTGTCTTATTTGTCCGAAAGAAGGACGGGACTTTCCGCATGTGCATCGACTACCGGGAGTTGAACAAGGTGACGGTCAAGAACCGTTATCCTTTACCCCGAATTGATGATCCGTTTGACCAGCTTCAAGGATCGAGTTACTACTCGAAGATCGATCTTAGGTCTGGTTACCATCAATTAAGAGTGCGCGAAGAAGATATCTCAAAGACGGCTTTCAGAACACGGTATGGTCACTATGAGTTTTCGGTTATGCCTTTTGGCTTAACCAACGCACCAGCCGTATTTATGGATCTTATGAATCGAGTATGCAAGGCGTACCTCGACAAGTTTGTGATTGTGTTTATTGACGATATTCTCGTCTACTCCAAGGACGAGGCTGACCACGAGGAACACTTAAGGGTAATTCTGGAATTGTTGAAGAAGGAACAACTGTACGCAAAACTCTCGAAATGCGAATTTTGGCTTCGCGAGGTTCACTTTTTAGGACATGTGATCAATGAGAATGGCATCCATGTCGACCCCGGTAAGGTAGAAGCTATCAAAAACTGGGAAGCACCTAAGACTCCGACTGAGGTGCGGCAATTCCTATGACTGGTCGGCTACTACCGGCGTTTCATCGAAGGATTTTCAAAGATTGCTCAACCCCTCACCGCTTTGACTCACAAAGGTACTAAGTACAATTGGGGTGACGCGCAAGAATCTGCTTTTCAACTGTTGAAAACCAAACTCTGTAGCGCCCCTATTCTAGCCCTACCCGAGGGAACAGAGAATTTCGAGGTACATTGTGACGCATCGATACAAGGTCTCGGTTGTGTGCTGATGCAACTCGAGAAGGTTATAGCCTATGCCTCTCAACAACTACGGATTCACGAGAAGAACTACACGACCCATGACTTGGAACTCGGAGCTGTGGTGTTTGCCCTTAAGATATGGAGGCATTACTTGAACGGTACCAAGTTTACCATTTACACCAACCACAAGAGTCTCCAACATATCTACGATCAGAAAGAGCTGAACATGTGACAGCGTCGTTGGGTCGAGCTGCTTAAGGATTACGATTGTGCCATCAAGTACCACCCTGGAAAGGCCAATATAGTGGCCGACGCTCTCAGCAGGAAAGAAACCGATAAACCCAGGCGAGTGCGAGCACTACAACTCACGATTCATGCCAACTTACCCGATCAGATTCGCGATGCGCAGCTCGAAGCCTTGAAGGATGATAACCTTCCATCAGAACTCATGCGGGGCATGAACAAGCAACTTGAAACCAAATCGGACGGGGTCCGATATTTTGAGATCCGGATTTGGGTTCCACGATACGGAGAGTTGAGAACTCTAGTGATGGACGAAGCTCACAAGTCCCGATATTCTATCCACCCTGGCTCAGATAAAATGTATCATGACTTAAAGGCACTTTACTGGTGGCCAAATATGAAAGCCGACATTGCCACCTACGTGAGCAAATGCTTGACTTGTGCCAGAGTCAAAATAGAATATCAGAAACCATCTGGTTTGCTGCAACAACCGGAACTTCCAATGTGGAAATGGGAACACATCTTAATGGATTTTATCACGGGATTACCTAAAACACCGACGGGATGCGATACCATCTGGGTGATCGTTGACCGATTGACTAAGTCTGCACACTTCTTAGCGATTAAGGAATCGGACAAAATGGAAAGATTGACTCGCGTCTACATGAAGGAAGTAGTGTCTAGACACGGAGTGCCTGTCTCAATCATTTCTGATCGAGATTCCCGTTTCACTTCGCACTTTTGGAAGTCACTACAGAGCGCATTAGACACCCGTCTTGATATGAGCACAGCTTACCATCCTCAGATGGATGGGCAAAGTGAACGAACTATTCAGACCTTAGAGGACATGTTGCGTGCATGTGTGTTGGATTTCGGAAAAAGTTGGGAACCTCATTTACCTTTGGTAGAGTTTTCGTATAATAACAGCTACCACGCAAGTATTTAAGCAACGCCGTTTGAAGCACTGTACGGACGGAAGTGTCGATCACCTCTCTGCTGAGCAGAGGTGGGTGACAGCCAAATCACTGGTCCAGAACTGGTACTCGAAACTTCGGAAAAGATTGTTCAAATCCGAAACCGCATGGCGGCAGCACGAGATCGTCAAAAGAGTTACGCCGACAAGCGCCGAAAACCTCTCGAATTTCAAGTGAATGACCAAGTGTTACTCAAAGTCTCACCTTGGAAAGGTGTGGTTCGCTTTGGGAAGCGAAACAAACTCAACCCACGATACGTTGGCCCTTATCGAATAACTGAGCGCATTGGTCTGGTGGCGTACCGACTGGACCTACCAACGGAACTCAGTGGCGTACACAATGTATTCCACGTATCCAATTTGAAGAAATGCCTATCTGATGAAACCCAAGTAGTCCCTTTGGATGAACTGCAAGTTGATGAACAATTACGCTTCATTGAAGAACCAGTCGAAGTTTTGGATTGGGAAACCAAAACGCTCAAGCACAGCAAAATTCCAATCGTTAAGGTTCGTTGGAACTCGAGACGTGGACCGGAGTTCACGTGGGAACGCGAGGATCAAATGATGAAAAAGTATCCTCACCTTTTTGAAGGGCTGACCAAACACCGAAAACCGCGAAACCCGGCAAACCGTCAGAAATCACCGGAGGTATGAATTAAATTTCGGGACGAAATTTCTTTCTACTAGGGGATGATATGACAAACTGAAAAATTTTTCTTACTTTTTCAGACACTCATCACGACTTGACTCAAATTTTCGGGACGAAAATTCTTTAACATGGGAATGATGTGACAATCGTCAATTTCAGGTTAACTCCGTTAACTCAACTCCGTCAATTCAAACCTAAAGATTTCTGAATCTATAACGCACACCTCATTACATTTAAACTAGGGTTTAAATGACGCTTGACACTTACTACATGTGTAGTCTTTCGGGAATTGCACCGAAACGCAAACGAGTTGACGCAAACAATTGGTGAATAAACGAAAAACGTCAAAACAATAATTATGTGATAATTATGTGTTAACATATGTGTTACTTGATTATATTATGTGTGATGCTAGACAAGAAACAAGAACTAGTTAATTAAGCTAGAAAAGTAACAATTAAAAGTTGAGGGACTAAAGTGTAACATCTTGTTATTATTAATATTAACCTAGAACCCTAATCTCTTTCTCTCCTCTCCCTCACAATTGACGGCAGCCTACTCCCTCCCCTCTCCTCACAATCGGCTCACACACACACACACATATCTCTTGATTTTTGATCTTGTTTTTCACAATTGAAGCATCCTACATCCGATTCTAGTCATCTTCTACCTTCATCTTGCTTATTTTTGTGCCTTTGAAGGTATAATTATAAACCCTAGAATCTGGAAATTATATATATGATGTTCATATGACTTGTTTTGATTAGATGATGATTGAAAGATGTATTGATTGTTGAATTGATAACTAGTATTGATGTTATTGCATGTTAATCGTTTGTTTCTTTGATTTTAGTTCAAGCAAAACCCTAATCATGTATGTGATGTGTAATTGATGTGCATGGATAGTGATTATGGTGTCTAGAATGTCATATGAATGAATTATGGTCCATTGATAGTTAATATGTTGAGTTTGGATGCAAACAGTTTCTGGACAGATTGTGTTATTGATGTTCAATTGACTGTAACGGGGTGTGAATGTGAAAATTGGTCAAGATAATTGATACTACAGTAAACTAGGTTGAGTCTAGTTTCTAAAGAATATAAATTTACAATTTTTGAACGTGTAAAAGTTAACTTTTATGATTTTACAAAAACGTTGTGCAAAGCTGAGTTGTGAGACCTGCTGTTAGGTTGTCTTGTAAATATTATATCTCATGAACTACGAGACCAATTGGGTTGGTTTCACTTCTGGAAGTTGACTTGTTGAGTTAGGAACCTAACCCAAGTGGTCTTGCATTTGTTGGATTTTTCATTTATCGGGAATTTCAAATAACATTCTGTTGCGCATGAATTTGACTGTTATGAGTTTGCTGTAATGTTTTGATCATTGTGAGAAACCTATGTGGAATAAAATTAAAAAAAAATATGTTCTGGAAACCTAATACATGCATTCTTTTGTGATGATTTTTGGTAAATTAATTGAGATGCTATGATCGGTGGAATAGTACAATCTTTCAAGTAGAATTTCTGTCTCGGTGAAACTAGCTGCTGAATTTTGTGAAAATGCATGAAACATGATAATTGCTAGTTAATTGTTATGTTTTGACCAAATTGCCCCTGCGGGGAATACTTGCTATATAATTGTGGTGTTTTGACCAAATTGCCCCTGCGGGGAATAGTTGCTAGTGATGTAGATTATTAATACATGACACGTAAATAATTGTTCACACATGTATCGTATCACAAATGTACTTGTTAAGTCACACACGATTCACAAACAAACACGAAACGTATCTTGTGCTTAGGAATTATGTGCCGGGTCTAGAGACTCGATATTAGTTCCGATACTTAGAAAATCTCCTTGTTGTTTTAGAACGCTAGAGAGGGTTTTCTGTGACGCGCATCACTTGGTGATTTATTTTGGGAATTGTTCGCAAACAGTGAGTTTCACTTACCCCTTTAAACTGTTTTAAACGCTTTTCACTTGGGGGAGATAACATACTCCGAAAACGCATTTAAGATTTTGTTAGTAAATTATATATCACTTGTAAAGGCTAAGTGGCAAACGAAACAATTGAAGTCCTACACATCGAACCGGTTAATATTTGGATAATAGCGAGTCACTGTTGAGTAGTACTACTGGGTTTGAAAAACTCCACCCAACGCTAAACTCGACTGGAGGTCGAGCGGGTGTAATTTTGGCTAACACATACCATGGTCTGGATGACCTGGTGGCAAGGCACTTGATAAACAGTCAGCTTCGGTTTCGAACACTTAGTAATACTTGTTGCATAGGCTAGCTACCTATCGATATATAATTGATTTAACACTATCTGGTAAACGCTAAACGCTAAACACAAAACGCTGAACGCAAACCGCTGAACGCAAAACGCTGAACGCAGAACGCTGAACGCAAAACGCTAAACGCTTTATTTTATATAAACTTGTGAACTCACCAACCTCGTGTTGACACTTTTAGTATGTTATTCTCAGGTAGCCGAGGCGGGTGCGCGGTATAGGATCATGCATGGTTTTTGAACATTCTGATATGCAAACATGTTTTTAACTATTATTACTTGGGTTTTTAAGTCGTCCTGCGTGACGCAACTGTCTTTTGGTTTTTACGCTTCCACACTTAATTTCATTTAAACGTTTTTATGGTTTGATTAAAACTAATGATTCCGATCCTGTTAGTTCACACCCTCTAACGGTAAAACTCCGTTAGTGGATTTTGAGGGTGTGACATTCCATGGATTTTTCACCCAACTAACCATTTAAATAACAGAACACAATAATCGGAATAACCGAGTTTAGCCACGAACCACTGTGAATTCGGTTTAAAATCAACCTAAGGTGTTGGTCGTATGACAGTTGTGTTCCTATTTGGCCGAGAGAAACTTGTCATGCTACCTAGTCTTAAGAAGTAGGAGCAAAAACAAAATTAAGGAATTCTTAAGGAATTTCCCAAAAATAAAAGGCAATCTACTTTAATTTAAAATATTTAAGAAAAAATTTATAAGAAGGTTGAGGCATAGTCTCGGAGTTGTGTGTGTGTGCATAACAATACAATAATAAACAATCATTATTTAAAAAGTTAAATAATACTTAATCTAGCAAGTAAGTAAGTAAGCTGTAAACAATCAAATAGAACAAATCATGTAAACAGATAGGCACGTATAGGGCTCCTAAGCATGTTACTAGGGCACCACTAACGACCTATCTTAAACCTTCGGCTCTGATACCAATCTGTCAGACCCCAACCTACGGCGGAAATGTCGGGGCGTGAACTGATTGCCACAAATCTCAAGGTACTATCATGCAGTATTTAAATGACAATATCTATTAATTTAATTCAAATATCAAATAAATCAAATACAAACAAGTACATAATTCATAATCATAAAACAATACAACTTATATCACAAATGATCTTGATTAATTATTTTCTAACTTTAATTCTTCACTAAGTCTTCACCAACCTACATTAAATTTCTACGGTAACCTGCATATGCGTATAAAATAGAATTTTGTCAACAACACATGTTGAGTGAGTAAAACACCAAATTTAAGACACAACAGTAATAATATATAATAAATAAAGAAAGTTGCAAACTGTTCCTGTGAGAATAAACAGTTAAGCCATATCACATAAACAATCAATCAAACAATTATAAAGAAAGCAAACCATAAAGAAAGGGCTCAACCAATCCATATAAATGGACATTGGTTACCAAAGCAAGGATTAAACCGTTGCCATAAAAATGGACATCGGTTGCCGAAATAAGCAAGTAGCATTCAAACAAAGCAAGTAAACAAATAGCAAGTTAAGCATAAACTGATATACACACAAGGATTAACAGTTGCGGTTTTGAATACTAGATAATAGATAAATATATAAGTTACGCACATGTCCCCAAAAAGGTTCAAAAATAAGGAAAATAGAGGAATGCGGTACTCACCTTAGCATTTAAACAATAGATAATGATTCGATAAGAAAGAGGTAGACAAGTTCTCCGGGATTACCGACGAGATATCCTAATAATAAATAGTAGCAGAAACGAATATAAATGAATGACTATATCAGAAACCTTAATGATCGAATATATTATTATGGAAGTTAAATATTGCTTAAGTTTATTATCGATTTCTTTTTATTAATTTTATTTATCAATTTCATTATCACTTTCTTTATCAAAGGTTTATTGGAAATTACGTATTTTATTTATACAAAATTTTTAAATTATAAGTAAAATACTTAAATAAATAGCTATAAAGATTTTATAGTATATATAAAGAGATTTGATTTAACTAGTTCTTTTAAATTAACAATACGCTTAATATATTTGTATACACTTATGTTTGTTAAAAAAAATCTTTACTTAGTCTAATATATATAAACGTATATAGTTTTATGAAAAGACCGAAAACAATAATTAAACGATGTCGGTTTAGTAAATAAGTGTTCATTTATATTTTACCTTTACTTAAAATTCATTTAAACAAATTAAGCAATTAAAAACAAAAATAAAGAGCAAAAACTACTGTGGCCGGGACTCGAACCCGCGCCACTGGCCACTGGAACGCAACCCACCCACAAACGCCAGCCAACTGAGCTGGTGTGCAAGATGTTTGTTATCCAAAAACATATGCAGATAAGCAGCCGCAAAGATAAACAAGTTTGAACAAAACCCTAGAATGTCAAATCGTTAAATCTATTCATTGTTTGTTCAATTAAAGTTAGGGTCAATGTTTTTGAATATAAAGCGATTATGTTACATGAATGAATTACCAGAAACGTTGATGAATTGAATGTGAACGGCTAGCCCATCTTCGCGGCCTGTTCTTGAACAAAACTCCTATCCGCAGATCAGAATAATACGATTAGCCTTAGGGTTTAGGATCGCATTGTGTACAGGAGCGTTTATGCGAGTTTAATTGAAATATCATTAACTCTAAAAGGTATAACAATAATACGATGTATGACGGTTCGCTATTAGGTTAATATGTATCAATTTTGATCGTATTTCTTTAATTAAATCGTCGGTGTAATATGTTTAGGCAATAAGAAAGATTTGGTGTGATCAATTTCAATTACAATTACGAGAATTAAGTTGCAAGTAACCAAACGAGCATGGTGGACAGGTTGGGTTGGGTTCAATAAAACGGGTATGGATTGGGTTTGGGTTGTTGAATTAAATAATATTATAAAATGTTTGGACATATTTGCAAAATAGCCCCTCATGTTTAAGTGTGGAAACACAAAGAGTTTAAATTATAGTTTTGGGTGAAAAGTGCATAAAATTCAAAGTTAAAGAATATAAAGATTATATGTATTTAAACAATATAATATTTTATTGATTAATTTACCGAAAATGAAAACGGGTCGGGTATTAGTCATAAATAACTTAAACGAAAACCCGAGTTGTTACAGTCTCCCCTACTTTAGGGAATTTCATCCCGAAATTGAAGGAAACCATTAGATTTTGAGAAAAGGAAAAATATTAAATAAAATTTAAAAATTTATCATAGTACAGAACTTTGGATAGTCAAAACAACGCTTCAAATGAAAATCCGATAAGGGCACTTATATATAGGATGTACCAGCGGCGTATCCACCATGTCCTTATCATCTTTACATTCGTACCGTCATCCCAACTACTTTCAATTCTATATTATAACACACAATCATACGCATTATGATTTCCATGCAAGGACTTTGATAATTATGTTCCGGACCATAATTATTTAGATGTCGAATGGTCCACATAACTTGTCTTATCGTGTGGGTTTACAAAAACGTTTGAAAATAAAATTTTAGAATAGAAATCCTTTAAGGAAAAGAGTTTTAAGTAAGACACCTTTTAAAAAGACAAAAGTTTACAGTTTGGTTATTTAAAATGGGGAAATTTATAAAACAACCCTCCAATAATTTTTAACTTTACTCGAGGGGCATAACATTAGAAAATCTTAATTAGTAACTCATTATTTCATAAAAACGTTAATTCTAAATTTATTAAATAGTCGATACAAAGCAAAAAGGTCAAATTCAAGTAAAATAGAATACGAAGAGCGGCAAAGTCTTCTGGTAGTTTAAATCTTCAGTTGCGCATGACTTGGAACATTGAAGCTTGAGCATCCTGAATGATATGATCCATGCGAGCGTGAGCAGTCGAGGTAAATAGATTTGGCATTGCTTTAATAGCATGAGCGTGAACGATTTGCAAGAGGGTTGATTGGTTAGAGTAAGCTTGGTAAATTCGAGCTTGCGGGTGTGGAATCTGATAAGCGTTGGTTACGTATGAATGATCTTGCTTGATGAAGAGAGCTTGAAGGACAAAGGATCGACACATTTGGACTTGATGGGTAATGTAGTAGGGTGTTAATATAGCTTGAACTTGATTAGTTTGGATAATACGAGGGCACATATCACGAAGAGGATTAGGGTATCCTGAAGGGTAGCAAGCACGGGTAGTAGTGGCATCAGGTTGAGCATGAGAGATAGACTGTTGCGGGACAACCTGTGCATTAGGCGGTGTAGGGCAAGTATAGATAAGGATGATCGAAACGATTACATTGGATGCAGAAACAATATAAGGATTGAGCCAAATGATGAAAGTTACTAGTGGTCATATCGAGTGAACACCGAGGGAGAGTTTCTTGCTTGGGATACTTTGATTTTGTCGAGGTTGATAATTGATTTGATTAACAACATAGTTTTCATAATTAGACTTGCGCTTGCTGTTGTCGCGAGGATGAGTAGGAGTAAATGAGATAAAATTTCAATCAATGAAGTTAATGAACAAGTTTGAATTGGTTGTATTAATGTTTTGAATTTGAGTTTATATTTTAGAGGTTGCAGCAGTTAACTCATTGGATAAACACGCGTTGGTCATGAGAACTAGACGATTGATGTCGATGACGACAGTGATTTCTTAGATAAGACATTCTATGAGAACCAAAAATAAATATTCATAAGATTAAGGATGAGTTGAGGAAATCATTTAAATAATACAAGTTTAATTGTTTTATAATAACTTTGCTTGTAAGAAATGGGGGATTCGTGTCGTATCATGAGGAATAAAGATAAAAGTTTATAAGGTAAGGGGTATATAGCGTAAATAGTTTTTAATTAATGTAGTCAATAATACGATATATGACGGTTCGCTATTAGGTTATATGTATCAGTTTTGATCGTATTTCTTTAATTAAATCGTCGGTGTAATATGTTTAGGCAATAAGAAAGATTTGGTGTGATCAATTTCAATTATAACTACGAGAATTAAGGTGCAAGTAACCAAACGAGTATGGTGGACAGGTTGGGTTCAATAAAACGGGTATGGATTGGGTTTGGGTTTGGGTTCCTGAATTAAATAATATTATAAAATGTTTGGACATATTTGCAAAATAGCCCCTCATGTTCAAGTGTGGAAACACAAAGAGTTTAAATTATAGTTTTGGGTGAAAAGTGCATAAAATTCAAAGTTAAAGAATATAAAGATTATATGTATTTAAACAATATAATATTTTATTGATTAATTTACCGAAAATGAAAATGGGTAGGGTATTAGTCATAAATAACTTAAACGAAAACCCGAGTTGTTACAGTAACCACCTGGACACGTAGCTTCATATGATAGGTCGAGCAATACGTTGCATGTGCATGAGTATAACAACCTGGACACGTGTCTTAATATGATAAGATCTTATGTAACCCTGGCCATGTGCAC